>NC_071511.1:124855886-125158916 GCF_027887155.1 Malaclemys terrapin pileata
ATGTGCTGCCCAGATGAGTGGAGGAAGGGCTGGGTGGCACCTCACCTGGGGCAATAATGTCGCAGAGTCTGCGTGGCTCAGGCTGTCCCCTGCTGGCCTGCCATGCTGCCGAGCCATTCTAGACCTGGCTATGCCCGGCCCAGTGCGTGGGAATTGGGGGGTGGGGAGGCGGCGGCATGTACAGAACATCCCTTGTGTGGAAAATATTTCAGTGGGAGGGTGTCTGGGCCAGTGATAGCAACAGCAGATTGTGCTCTCTGTTCCCAGCTCTGGAAGGGGACTGGAAGTCAGGACGCCTAGGTCTGTTCCCAGCTCTGCCACTGACTCACTGGCTAACCTTGGGCAAGTCACCGCCCTGCTCCGTGCCTCAGTTTCCCCTACATAAAGCAAGCGTAATTTCTCCCTCCCTGCTATTGGGAGGTGCGGGGGGGGGACGCTCTGGCATTGGGACAGCGTGGTAGAAATGCAGAGCGAGCCGGCTGATGATCCGACAGCAGTGGCCCCAGGCACTGCTGTAGCCATCTGAGGCTGTTGCTGCGGGGTTGGTAAGGCTGCTGCTGGGCTCTGCACCCCAGCATTGTGGGGCCTCGCCCATTCCCCAGCCGTGCCAGGGAAAGCCCCCGGTCAGCATGGTTCAGGGAGCGCAGCGCAGACCCAGGGCGGTGTGTGTGCGCCAAGGGGTGGTCTGTGGGGACTTATGTCCTTTGGCCCTGCTCCTGCGCAGATCATTGGCCAGCCTCGGTGCCTGGTTCCTGGGATGGGAAGGGGAGGGAGGAATCGGCGTGGCCGGGGCTGAATCTGTGGCTGATCCCCTGGGAAGGGGCAGGACTGGAGCCCTGCAAAACGGAAGCACCTCGTCTCCAAGACAGCTTGATCTAAACCCTATGTACCAACCCGGCTGCCCAGCGGCCTGGCTCGTCCTCAATGACATTCCACCACGGACAGTCATAGCAGCAGCGTACAGCACCGTGCGCCTGGTTGCGTCTGCCCCTTGCTGCTCAATAAACCTGGATCTGTCTGAATGAGCCGGTGTGGTGTGAGTCTGGTCTCTGGGATCCATTCTCTGCTAGTGTGTGGCACTGCTGGGGTGGGGTGCAGAGCTGCGAGGGTAAAGGGGCACCGTTCACTAGGGCACTGCAGACCCTACTGATACAAACCAGGGAACCCATTTGGCCTCAAGAGCTCTCTCTGGCCATTGCATTGGGACAGCCCCAGGGTCACCCCATGAGGGTCCATTGGACCATCTCTGCTACAGTATAAGAGGGCAGTATGTGGCTGTTAGCTACTGGTATGAGCCCTCAGCACTGTAATTTCTAAGTGCCCTCAGTAGGTTCAAGGGTTAACAACAGCAGTGAACTCCACTAGTGGAGACTGGCTCAGCTGCGTTGTCCTCACTGGAATTGTGCTGATTAGCACCATCTGAGGATCTGGCCACCGTCTGGGGCCTCCCTCCTATTCAGATTCTGAGACCGGGCCCGTCACCGTGGCATCTGGCCTCTGATCTCACAGGCTGAACCCAGCCCAAAGTGAACGGTTCTGCTCTGATGCTGAGGTGGGTTCCAGGTGTGAGGGTTTGGGTCAGGAGATGGGGCCAGGATCTAATATTCAGATACCTGCCCAATTGCCCCTCAGCTGCTGGGAGCTCCATACACAAGATTGGGTTGGGCGTCGTCTCTGGAATGGCTGGGAGCTGTTACCACCTGGCTGGTGGGCTGCCCTCATGCGATGGATAGTGTCCTCTGCTCAGCTCCTAGTGCACAAAGGTTTACCAAAGCAGCATTGCCAATGCTCATGATTTTCGGTGCTTCTCCTAAAGCCCCAGCTCTAGGAGTCCTGTGACTAGGAGAGACTCTCACCGAAAACGGGACCCAAGTGCGATTGAAATCCAAAAGGCAAAGAAAATACCCCTCAAATGTATTAGGGGTGCCCCTTTTCTCCCACCCAGGAGGCCAAAATCTGGGGGTTCACTGGGTTGCTTCGGTTAGGCTGAGACAGCGACCATATGAATCAGGGTGTTCTTGGTGTAAACTCGGATAGTGCACCCTGGCCTGCTTCTCCGGACAAGCGAACAGCAGCTGGCCAGTCCCTGGCTAAGAAACCCCCATGCCTGCCCCTCCCACCAGCCCTGTGCCCAAAAAGCCATGGCCCTGCTTCCCATCAGGGACATGCTAACAGCTGCCACCCCCACCCTCACAGCCTGCAACTGCCCTCCAGGGAGCGGCCCCAGAGCCGCGCGGATACGCCTGCAGTCTGTTCCCGCGGGTGGCCCGGCCAGTGCCTGCAGCTGGTCTGTCCCCATGAAGGGGTTTGAGGTGCTGTCTGCTGATGAGCAGGGTGCTTGACCGCCCTGGGGCTTTCCTGATGGCTTTGGGCCCAAGACTCCCGCGGCCGGCAGCCATCGCCCCCCTCCAGCACAAGGGGAGTTTTCAGAGGCTGACGGTTTTAAACCAGCCTCGTGATCTTTGAATGCTAAGGGTTGGCCAGGCCGAAACCAGGCTCAAGAAATGCCTCCTTCCCCTCTCCCGGCCCATCACCCTTTGGCCCAACGCTGGCACGGGCAAGCCCCTGCCTTTGGCTGGGGGGAGCGTTCCAGCCAGCAGGTCTCAGCAGCACCATTCAAAAGAACAGCCTCCTCTGTGGGGGTACACTGCCCAGATGTCAGCTGGGCGCGCTGGACCCTTCCCTGGGGGAAGACCCCCGTACTCTGTGGTCCCCCAAGCGATCCCCAGCCACACCTCCAGCTTTGCCTGGGGATCATGCACTGGCCCAGATAGGCCCGTCCTTGGGGTTGTGACACCAGCTGCTGGGGGGTTGGTTGTAAGCCAGCCCTGTGGGGTTGTGTGTAGGGCACAGGTCCTGCCCCCCCCTTTGAGTCCGACCCTGATGAGGGGGCATCTTGTGATCAGAGCCCACCCACTCGCTGACCCTACCAACCTGCCTGACAGCAGCTGGCCCTAGACCCGCCACCTCCTGAGTAGCGCCCCACGGCTGGGTGTGATGGAGCCAGTGAGGAGCTGGGATAGGGGGGTTAGCTCAAGCTGTTACAACGCCAGCTCATAGCAATGTGGGGTCAGTCACGGTGGTGTGGAGCTGGGGCACCTCCCCCCCACCAGCTTTGTTAAGGTCTGCACTTGTGAGGCCTTCAGCTGGGCGTTGGCATTAGACTGCGCCCTGCTCTGGAGAGGAGCACCTTCACAGCCGAGGTTAGCAGCCACCATACAAAAAAATGATGGAGCTTTGTTCTTTGGGGGAGGCAGGTTCTCTTCCTGGCTCTGCTGCTGAATCGCTGCATGAGGTGGCACCTTTCAATTTCTCTGCCGTTCTCCCCGGGCCGCTGTCGGGCAAGAACAGCTGGGTTTAATCAGCCGAGCAAGGAGCCCCGGGAGGCGACCGGCACAGGAAATTCCACTTTGCAGAGACACTGATCCCTTAGTAACCTTGGACAAAATCAACCCCCCCCCCAGCAAATGGGGCTGCGCCGAGGGCGGCAGGGTGCCAGGATGGCACACGCTTGGGCAGAGGGGTGGGGAATGAGATCTCAGTCCCCCTCCCCATGGCCACTGGCTGCTCTTTAACACCACCGAACAGGGACTAGCCAGCGGGTCCCGACCCAGCGAGGGCTGCGAGCTGCGGCCGGGCGCGTCCATCCAGAGCCAGTGCTGGGGACGCAGCCGACTAAGCCCTTGAGGACCCCGCATGTGTGGGGTGGGGAAACCCCTCGGCCCGGCCCCAGTGGGGACAAGGAGCCCCAGAGCCAGAGTCTGGGCGCAAGGGAGTTGGTGGCTTCCTCCACCCGCCCACAGGAGGGGCAGAGATGCCAACGCTGGGAGATCGGTGTCCCCACGTGAGCTGGGTGCCCCCCTCCTGCCTCATGCCGGACATCCTGCCCAGCTGAACTCCAAATCCGCCCTGCCCCAGGCTGGTCTGCACAGGCCCAGCCAGGGAAGGGTTAAGGGGCTGGCCCTGTGAGTGGGCCAGCTGGCTTATAAACCCCCAGGGCTTGGGGGCAGGGAAGCAGTGTGTGCTGGGAGGAGATGGCTTAGAGCATGGGGCCCTGCACTGGTAAGGCTGGTTTTACCCCCCTGGGGCTGGGCTGCCCCACGTGGTCGGGGTGAGGATGAGCTAGTGCATAAGTTCTCTTCCTCCTCCTCCCCAGCTGGCCTGAGGAGCCAGGAGACCTGGCGGGAGGAAGGCAAAGCAGGATTGCTACCTGCTCCAGGACAGCAGCTGGTGCCAGGTCCAAGACCACTCCCACTCGCTGGCACGGGGGTGAGCCCTGGTGTCCGGGCCACGCTCTGACTCGGGCCATTGCCCCCCCCCCCCCCCGGCAATGGAGCACAGCATGACTTCCTGGCCTAAGCTGCGGAGCGGTGTTAAAAGTGGCAGCCGCGGCCTGCCCCAGAAGTGGTCGCATTTCAGCAGTGGGTGGCGTGGTCCTGCTCTGGGGCCCTGGGGGATCCTGCAGGATGAAAGATGCTGGAGACGTCTGTTAGCGGGGAGGGGTGCTTCAGAGCTCACTGCCCCCCATCTCTGTGTGTACCCTGCTCTCTAGCCGGGGCTCTCAGCAACTCCCCACAACTCCCCCTTCCACGAGGGGTTCTGTGTTCCCCACGTGCCAGGTCCCCCAGTCCCCTCCCCCATGGCAGGGGCTCTGTGTGCACCCCCAGCCCATCACCAGCATCGTTTCTCCCGCGGGAGGCTCGGCCGGGGGTGTTAATTGGGGCCAGGCCCCAGCTGTTTGGGCTACAGCCCTTTGCAGAGGTGTGGCTGTACTAAAGAGCTGGCAGGGGCTTCCCGCCCCCAGGGCCTGGAAACCTGGCAGGGCTGCCAACCCCTCACCCCATGGGCTGCCCTCTGCCCAGCACTGTCTAGCCATGCTGGAGGCAGCCAGCTTCCTCCCAGGGCAAGGGGGTGTGGGCCCCCTGGAGAGAGGAGGAGCCGGGCGCCCCTTTAGCCAGGGAGGGCAGAGCAGGCCTGGGTGGGCCGGTGCTGCAGGGGACAGAAGGAGCTGCTGGGGAAGGCCTGGATGTGCCAACCGTGGCCAGGCGGGAGGTTCAGTCCAGACGCCTGCCCTGCAAGGAGGGGGCTGGGTTGGTGCTGCCCAGGACCCCCAACCAAAGGGTGGGGGGGGGGTTAGCGTGGGTCTGCCCAGAGCCATGCTCAGGCCCTGTGGGTGCCTCCTGCTAGTGATGGGGTGTGATAACTGACGCAGTGCAGCAGGGCGTGACCACCCCGCTGGGCCCAGGGATGGCTGGGGGTGGGCCACAGGGCAGGAGGTGGATGGGCTGGTGGGTGGCACAGCCCTGTGCCAGGGTGGGGGCAGGGCATCATGCTCAGGGAATAGGGGGGTACCAGGCTCCTAGCGCTCTGGTCAGTGGCCTTTGCTAGTTGTTGGGGTGAAGGCCCTGGCTCCTGTCTGGTCTCCCCCTTCTGCCCCCCCCCCAGGAGGGGGCCAGGCATCTGGCTAGCACAGGCTGGGGAAGGGGGGGCAGGAGAGTTCCAGTCAGGACTCCCCACCCCAACCTGCAGCCCACAAGCCACCCTCCTCCCTAGCACAGCTGCCCAGGGGCAGCAGGGGAGGGGGCCCATCACTCCCTGGGGGAGGAGGGAAGGGCTGCTGGGCCATACAGCTCATGGTAGTGCCCCTGCCCTGGCTGGAGCTGGGCCCGTCCTCCCCCCAAGACAGCAGCCAGGTTCCAGGTGCTTCAGCGGGGGGCAGGGGCTGCACCCCACCCGCCACTTTCAGGGGAGCATGATACAGTCTGCTTGGGAGGGGCCTGCGGGGTCCATGTCCCGGGCACCGCTCAGGGCTGGTGGGTGGGTGGTGGTCCCTGCCCCGTCCATGTGGCAAAACCCCCCATCTCTGTTCACGCCGACTGGCCAAGGCCCCTCGCTGGCACGAAATCCCCTCCAAGGTGCATAAACACCCCCCACCCCTTAGGCCAATCGCCAGAGGCTGCCCAGCAGCCAGCCCTGCCCCCACTGGGACAGAGCCCCCTCCTCAACCCCCCTTCCAGTCAATGAGGGCTGAGGGAGCCCTGCTGAACAGCTGGCCATCTACCACCTGACTGCGTCCGCCTCTGGGTCCGTGCTGCCCATCCTTCCCCCCATGCCGTGGGCTGAAGATCTGGGGATTTCTCCAGAGCTGCCCCAGCCTTGCAGCAGGACCCGATTTCTGCTTCTCGTCTGGCCGTGTCTCGGGGGGGGGGGGGGGGGGAGGGCAGCCGTCGCTCTGCAGGCCTGCCCGATCTCGCCGTCACGGTGAGAAACGCTGCTCAGTGCTTCCCGCAGCAGGAAATCGGCAGTGACCCCCGAAGCAGCGTGAAGAATGAGGCGGAATGGCCTGGCTGTGGAATTCCCCCAGGGCAAGCGGGAGGGGGGGGAACCACATCTGTTGGGAACTTGAAAACTCCAACAAGAAACGCTTCCGTTATCCCCCCATGAACAGCCCACCTGGGCCCAGGCCTGGGCGGTAACGCTGCAAGGCCTGAAAGCTGGGATGGGAGAAAAGTTCGGCACTTTGCCAAGGTGAGTGTGGGGGCTGGGACTGAAAGAACAGCTGCCTCCCATAGCTCCTTGATCCCCTTGTGCTTTACAGGCTCTTGGGATAGAGATCCCCCCACCCCCCTGAAATGCAGCTGTCTCTGAGGTGGAATAGGGCAGCTGACTACTACACAGAACAGGAATTAGGACTCCTGGTTCTATTTGCTGCTGAGTGACCATGGGGAAGCCTCCTCACTTCTCTGCCTCTATTTCCCCATGTGCAAGGTGGGATAAGGGGTCTCTGCATCCCAGGGGGTTTAAGTGCTTGGAGACGTTCAGTTGCAAGGCTCCTGTAGTGTTACTATTAACGATGGGCTGGGTCAACGGCTGACACTTCCGAGAAGTATTTCACCCATGGATCTGAACCTGAGAGGGGGGTTGTTTCCCCCCCCCCCCCCCATACACACAATGCCTGGTCACACTCTCTTTCCAGCAGGTCACACTTTATTCGGCTGCTGTTCCTGTCTGCGCAGGCTCTGAATGGGGAGGGCGCTCGGCTTGTTGGTGAATGGGTGCCACTGGCCCTGGATGCTGGGGTTGTCCGTGTGGAAGGGCTTGCGGATGCGAATGATCTCCAGCCCCGACTGGTTGGCTAGCTTCTGGACCAGCTGCGTTATCTCATCCACTGTCTTGTCGGCGATGATCTCTTCCCTCACTGCTCCGTTCACTGGAAGGAGAGAGAAGAACCCAGGGAGTTAGCCCAGACCCGCTCCTATCACCGGACACGCAGGCTACGCAAGGCTAGTAATAAAGCACATGTCTGGTATCCCTTTAAATGAGGCGCTGCAATGTGAGCTACATGGACTCCCCACCCTCCTCTCCCCACTGCTGAAATGCAGCCACCTCTGAGGTGGAATGTGGCAGCTGTTTAACCGCACGCAGCAACACTGCACAAAACTTGAGGATGGGATGCAAAGGAGAAACAATTTAAACTGCAGGGGGCTTGGGGCGGTAGATCACCCTCCCCATTTGGAATTTGGACATTGAAATATCGCCCTGATCCACGCCTGCTTAGCTGTAGGTCTGGGCGCGTGGCTGCAAGCCAGACCCCTCTGTCCTTCCCACCCAGCTACCCCTCAGAGGGGGATGCAGGAGAGATTCCTACACTTCTGCTAGCTTTGGGCTGAGCGGGCGTCTGGCTGCTCTGCCCCCAGCGGGAGGCACAAGGATCTGCATCTTGTCGGCTGCCTGAGTCATCCAGCCCCCCCAGGAATAACAGGCCACGTGCTCCTGTGGGCTCCGCAGGAAGACCCCTGTCTCGGCACTGTCGGTGTGTCTATGTGCTGGCACAGCACAGTGAGGGGACCGTCTTCACTTCCCTCTGGCCTCCCACCATCGGCGCACCTGGCCCTCCCAGGGAATCAACGCGGCCCAGGCCCAGGCAAGCCCCCTTCCCGCCAGACCCCGGGGCGATTCCTGTGCAAGCCGGGGAGAGGGGCCGCTGCTATTCTTAGCCCAGCGTGATGCGATCTGCAGCGGCAGGTCCCGTTCCACGAGCCTGCGCTAGAACCTCCTGCGGTTCATGGCCTGGGTTTTAAAACCCTCCGCAAACCCCTCTGCTCAGCCAGTGCTGTCTGCACCGCTCTCTAGCCGTGCTGCTGACAGGGGCTGGGCCGGCCGTGGGGGGAACCGAACAGGAGAGCTCCAGCTAGTGCCAGGGCAGGCTCTCCCCGCACCAGGGCGCCTGCCTCCGCTGAGCGTCGGAGAGCGGTTCTGAATGGGCCAGTTACCAGCTAAAGGGCTTAGGGAGCACGGCGCTGGGGGCGATGCAGCTGAGACCCCGCCAGCTCAATGCACCCAGGCTGCAGGACTGCTGGCCTCAATACCCTGCCAGCCGCATCCAGACGTGTCAGGATGGGCAGGATTTTTGATCGGTGCCCAGGCACCTTACAAAGAGCCCAACAGGAAACCCCACTGGCCTTTTGGCTTAAAGGCCAGCAAAGGACTCCTGCTTCCCCGTAACAACAACCGCGTCCCTGCGATGAACCCAACAGCCCCTCCAGCCTGACCAAGGGGAGAACGTGCAGCGAGGCCCCGGCAGGAGATCCAGGGCCAGGAGTCTTTCCCGAGACGCCCCCACCAGCTATGGAGAGTCAACGGAGCCTGCCGGGGGAGGGGCAGGAAGGGGCAAGTTCTCCTGTAGGTCAGCACTGGCGGGTTTCAGCTCCTCTTGGAGCAGCACATGCAGGGACTTGGGTGTCAGACCGTCCCGGCGAGGACAGCCCAGTTCTCTTCCAATCGCTCCGGGTGTTCGGAGCCCACTCTGCGGGCAGGGGGACGCAGGGATGGGGAAGGGAGTTCCCTGGCGGGCATGGGGAGGGTTAAAGTGCCAGCAGGAAACTGCATGTTAGACAATTGCTGATCCTTCCAGAGCTGCTTGGGTTTGCCAGCTGGGATAGCCCCGCTCTGCGCGGTGCCCAGGTGGCAGCCCGGCTAAGGGGACTATGCGAGGGCACTCCTGAATGGAAGCCGGCAGGAGCAGGGCTGCACGCAGGCTGCAGAGAGCTACGGCCTTCAGTCAAACACCGAGCTCCTGAACGCTTCCTCAGCCAGAGACCGGAGACAACTGGCCATGGGGCTGCAGGCCCAGCAGGGCGGGAGAGGGGGAACCTGACTGGGGGGCCTCAGCGGAAAAGGGGGGTTTGCCCAGTGACCAGCCCCCTCTTCTGCCCCTGTCCCGATTACATCTACCTCCTCCCCTCACCCTGCTCCAACCCATCCTAAACGCTGCCCCTGAACATCACTTAGTCCTGCACCCTCACCCGCTGCGAACCACTTCTCTGGCTCTCCAAACTGCTCCCCTTTTGCCTTCAGGCCCTTGCTACATCTCTGCTGGCATCCCTCCCCCTTTCTGCTCTCCCAGGGACCCCAGCCTCCATAACTGCTCTACCATGTGCCTCTGTCCTGAATGCCTGGGATACCCTTCCCTTCACAAACCTCCTGGGCAAATGGCGGCCCTCCCCTGAGCCACATCACTCCTAAAAACTTGCTTCTGCTGCATCACCTGCAGGGAAGTACTTACCTTCTCTCCCTCCCCTCCCCCCAGACGGGACTGACTGTGTCATCTGATCAAGTGCTAACAGGGCTCTCCTCGCCAGATCATCTAAGCAACTAAACTGAGTCATCCTCTTTTAGCAGTCTGGGTCCCTTCTTACCACGTGTTATATCCTCCCTTGTCTGTCTAGTCCATCATTCAGCCCGTAAGCGCTTTGGGACAGGATCCTGTCTTCTGCCAGCAGCCTAGCTGCTTGGGGGCACGATGCAATTATCTCACCATTTCCAGTGAGCAAAACTCCAAGGCGGAAGTGACTTTCTGTACCGCTACCCCAAGCTCTGAATTGCCAATCAAATGGCCTACTGCCAGCGAGAGCTGATTCTAAGAGGACATGTCTCAGATCAATGCATTTCCACATGTGATCCCATGTCGATACCTCTCTAGCCTTTCCAGCCACAGACAAATGCTGAGTGCTTTACTCTGCTTTTTGTCTTATCTGTGCATCTGAGAAATCTATTCTAGGGAGATGGCACCACCTACCCTTCAGAAGGCATACTGCGATGCTAAGATAGTACTCTGGCAAGATGTTAAAAGCCCATTGAAACAGTCTAGATTTCAAATGAGCAGTGTTGCTATAATCACATACCTGCCAGGAAATGAGACAGACAAGGTGGGTGAGGTAAAAACTTTTATTGGACCAACTTTTGTTGGCGGAAGAGACAAAGACAAACTTTTGTGCTAGACAGAGCTGTTCCTCAGGGCTGAGCTCTGTGTAGGCTGAAAACTTGTCCTTGTCTCTTCCATCTACAGAAATTAGGTCAATAAAAGATTCTCACCCGTCCTGTCTCTCGTGGATTTCAAGCTGACAAACAATGACTTAAATATAGTTGCAGGTCCTACAGCTGGTCCTGACCAACTGCTGCGGTCTTACAATCACATTTTTAAATTGTTTTTTCTCTTCTTTGCTGCTGCAAGAGACCCAAAACAGGGGAATTGGAGTACATGAGGCATATGTGCTGTCAAAAACAAGATTACACAAACTTCCTTCTAGTTTCTTGTTAGTTCTCTTTGTTGCTTTAACAACAGATGCATAATTTTCAGACTATGACTAAACTGGGTGTCCATTTAACAAAAGCCAGCATTTTCTTGGGCACTGTGACAGCACAATATGAACTGCAATATACTTCCAAAAGCTTAGTCCCTGAATCCAGCCATCAGTCTGGTCTGGGTATAGTTTTACTTGGTGGAGTTTGATTCTCTCCATCCACAAAAGACTCGCAGCTCTTCTGCCAGAGAAGTCTGCTGTCATAAGTCTAGAAGCTGGGGCTTGTCTATGCTTGAAAATTAATTCAGATTAAGATAGCATGTAAATGTAAAGCACTAGCTAGTCCTGAATAATTCCATGTGTGGACACTCTTATTCTAGAGTAAGAATGCCTAGTTCTGGTTTAACTTAAACCCACTTTTAAAGTGGGTTTATCTTTTACCTTCATACAGCTCTTCCCTTTAATTCAAGCCTCTTTGATCTGGGAGGAAGCATCCGCCAGTGTGATGCTTTAAACCCCCTGTTTTCCAGGATGACTGTTAAATAGCAGGGGAGTTCTCCACAAGTCTCCCCTTCAGTTAAGGTGGAAGCAGCATTTTTCATACTCACAATATTCTGCAACCACTGTGGGAGTTCGGCATTTCTGTGGGGTCACATACACCACAATGCCAGGGTTCTGCTTGGCAAAGTCCAACACCTTCTCTTCTATGTAACCTCTACAACAAAAAAGCAGAGAAATCAGAGGTGAGGGGTCAGTACTGTACCGCCTACGTGTGAGCTCTGTGACCCACCTTACAGAAGGCGTCAGGGTGCAGGTGTGCTCCCCCCACCTGGCACCTAGCAGCCTGCTGAGTGAGACACGGGAGCCAGGAATGAAGGTCTGAGTGCAGGGAGTAGGAGCTTCGTGCACAGATCTTAACGTGTCCTTCGTGAGTGGTCAGAGCGCCTGGGGGTCAGGGATTGGCTGTACACACCTATCCCCCCCGGGGTAGAGGTCAGAGTGCAGGGGTCGGGATACCTGCCTACCCACAATAGAGGCCAGAATGCTGGGGTCACGGGACCTGTCTGTCCCAGGCAGCAGTCAGAGTGCAGGGGTCAGAGCGCCTGCCTGCCCCCTTAGAGGTCAGAGTGCAGGGGTCAGAGGTTCACAGCAGCTGCCTGCCCCGGTCAGAGGTCAGGGTGCAGGGGTCAGGTGTCATGGCAACTGCCTGCCCTGGCTAGAGGTCAGAGTGCAGGGGTCAGAGGGTCACGGCAGCTGCCTGCCCTGGCTAGAGGTCAGAGTGCAGGGGTCAGGGGGTCACGGCAGCTGCCTGCCCTGGCTAGAGGTCAGAGTGCAGAGGTCAGGGGGGGGTCACAGCAGCTGCTGCCCCGGTCAGAGGTCAGGGCTCGGGGGGGGTCACGGCAGCTGCCTGCCCCGGTCAGGGGTCAGGGGGTCACAGCTGCCTGCCCCGGTCAGAGGTCAGGGGTCAGGGGTCGGGGGTCGGGACGCACCTGGCCCCGCGCGAGGTCTGCCCGCCCGGGCTGAAGGCCAGGCTGAGGCGCTGCAGCTGACACACGTAGCGGCCCAGCCCGTTGCGCAGGACGCTGCCCAGGAAGCGGCTTGGAGTCCCGCGCGCGGTCATGGCGCCGGGCGGCTCTTCCGGCTCCGGCCCCGGCCCCGCCCCGGACGTGACGCGGAGCTGTTGTGGTTCCGGGGTCGGGGGAGGATGGCGCCTTCCTGGCGGCACGTGGGGGGCGCGAGAGCGGGCGGGGGCGCGCCGGCCTGAGGGGCGGGAGCGGGGTCAGCGCCGCTGGGGGGAGGGGCCCCGGGGCAGGGGGCTGCGAGGGGTTAGGGGCGGAGGCAGGGAGGGGGCTGTAGTAGGAGGGGGACTCGGGGGGGAGCGGGAGCCGGGGGGGGGCAGGAGGCGGCGAGGGAGTTGCGCGGGGGGAGGGGTGCAGGGGACTGCGCGGGGGGTTGGGGGCGGAGGCAGGGGGGGGCTGTGGGAGGGCAGGAAGGGGTGTAGGGGGACTCCGGGGGAGCGGGAGCCGGGGGGGGGTGCGGGGGGGGCAGGAGGCGGTTGCGCGGGGGGAGGGAGTTGCGGGAGGGGGTTGTGGGAGGGCAGGAAGGGGTGTAGGGGGACTCCGGGGGAGCGGGAGCCGGGGGGGGTGCGGGGGGGGCAGGAGGCGGTTGCGCGGGGGGAGGGAGTTGCGGGAGGGGGTTGTGGGAGGGCAGGAAGGGGCGTAGGGGGACTCCGGGGGGGAGGTGCGGGGGGGGGTAGGAGGCGGTGAGGAGGTTGCGTGGGGGGAGGGGGTTGTGGTGGGAGGGGGCGTAGGGAGACTCCAGGGAGTAGGCGGGAGCCGGGGGGTGGAGGCAGGAGCCGGGGCTGCAGGGCGAGCCTGGTGAACTTGCGGTGCCCTGTGGGGGAAGCTGGCACCGGCCGGATGATGGGGGTGCCCCCCTGCAGAGCCCCCCTGCTCCTGCTGCCTGCGCTCGCCGGCTGGGCGAGGGGCCGGGGTGCCCCACTGAGCACAGGGGCCCTGACTGGCCCCTCCCGGCGGCACTACAAGAAGGAGACGCTCCCTGCCTCCGAGGGCCCCATCCCGCCCGTGACCGTCACTGAGATCCGCCAGTACCTGCGAGCCCAGGGCATCCCCTTCCACGACGGCTACAGCTGCCTGCACGCGCCCAGCCTCTTTGTGGAGGGGCCGGGGGAGCAGAAGCCCCCCGCCGGTAGCGCCCGCTACAGCCTCTTCATCGACAAGACCACGGGCAGCTTTGTGTGCACTGCCACCCTGGCCGAGGGCACTTGGCAGGACTTCCAGGCTAGCGTGGAGCTGAAGCACAAAGGAGTCCCTCAGGCTGGCCTGCAGCAGCTTGACGGGGCGGACCAGGCTGGCGAGGACGCCCGCCATATCTGGGACCGGGCACTGCCACTCTGGGAGCTGCTGGACGAGGAGGAGACTCAGACGGCCAAGGCCATGTTCGGCATCTCCAAGGTGTCCGACGCCACCCTGAAACGCTTCGGGGTGCGCTACCTGAGGACTGCCCGCACCCTGGTCTTCCCCTGGTTCAGCCCCCGTGGCACCGGCTTGAAGGGCCTGAAGCTGCTGGGGGCCGAGTGCCAGGGGGACACGGTACTTTACGTGGAGAACACTCTGCCCCGGCCAAGCGCCTATTACAACCTCTTCGGCCTGCCCCTGATCGGCCGCAGAGACACAGAGGTGGTGCTGACAGGCCGGGAGCTGGACACCCTGGCACTGTACCAGGCTACTGGTTTGCCCAGCTTGTCCCTACCCCGTGGGGCTACCTGCCTGCCCCCGGCCCTGCTTCCCTATCTAGAGCAGTTCAAGCGCATCACCCTGTGGCTAGGTGAAGACCTCCGCTCTTGGGAGGCCGCCAAGCTCTTTGCCCGCAAACTGAATCCCAAACGCTGCTCCCTGGTGCGACCCGGTGACCAGCAGCCCCGTCCACTGGAGGCTTTCACCCGCGGCATGAACCTCTCCAAGATCCTCCGCTCCGCCCTGCCTGCCGGGCACAAGTCCATCATCTCCTTCCGCCAGCTGCGAGACGAGGTCTTCGGGGAGCTGTCCAACGTGGAGCAAGTGGCCGGGGTCAAGTGGGCCCGCTTCCCTGAGCTCAACAAACTCCTCAAGGGCCACCGCAAAGGGGAGCTCACCGTCTTCACAGGTGACTGGCTACTGGTGTGAGGGAGGGGGCTGGGAGAATGGGACTCCTCTGGCAGCTTCAGCCTCCGTCTTTGAGCACTTCATCCCCCTGTCTTTCATTGGCCTGGTGGGGAGGGGGCATGGGGAAGGGTCTCTCCATTCCTGCAAAGAGCTCTTGTCACTCCCCTTGTCATTGATAGTACTCCTATAGCCAGGACTCAGTCGAGATGGCTGCTGCAGACTGGTGGGTTCCTGTTTAATCCTCTCTTCCCCACCTGGAATTGGTGGTAATGTCATGTCCTGCACCGTAACAGCTGACTGTGATGTTACCAGGAGCCAGTCTGATTTCCAGTGAGGAATGAGCAGCAGGAGCTGCCAGACATTGAAGAGATAAAGAGCCTGTTTTCATACCATTGGCCTTAGAAATAATATTCCCCCTTGTTCCCGCCTCCACTGGAAAATGTAAGATACCTGCCGAAGTTTCTCAAGGACTCTTGGGCACAGTTGATCCTGTTGAAGTGCATCCAGATTAACGTGGCCCAGTTTCTTTTTTCCAAGCTGCTTTAAGTGATGTGTAAATTCCCTGTGCGGCTAGCCCGCCTGTTACTGCGAGCATGGTCACGAGAGGTTGCATGCTAGTCCCGCATCACTGTTCTCATCTGGAGAGCCCTCTTGTGAGGATGTCCAGCAGCGTAACTCAGCGCAGAATCTGGCCCTTCGACATTAGAGACAGAAAAGACCTGTTGGGTCTCATTGAGTCCTTGACCGGAGGAGGGCTAGGCCCTACAGGATCTTCCCCAGTGATTTCCCCACCCCAGATAAGTGGCTCCCAACTAGCGAGGTTCTTCCCTAGTCCTAGTCTCTATTAGGAAGAGTTTCCTGATGTTCAGCCTCCCGCAGCATTCTCTGGCTGGCAAGGCAGGAGAGCCCGGGGGCTCTAGCTCTCATTTAACCCTATTTCCATTGAAACAGGCCCAACGGGCAGTGGGAAGACGACCTTTATCAGCGAGTACGCCCTGGACCTCTGCATGCAGGGGGTGAACACCCTGTGGGGAAGCTTTGAGATTAACAACGTGCGCCTGGCCAAGATCATGCTGACCCAGTTTGCGGTGAGGCGGCTGGAGGAGCAGCTGGACCAGTTTGACGAGTGGGCAGACAAGTTCGAGGACCTGCCGCTCTACTTCATGACCTTCCACGGGCACCAGAGCATCAAGTAACGTATCTGCCAGCAGCCGCGCTCTTGCACATCCACCCTCGTGAGACCTTTGCACCATGTTCACCGTGGAAGCAGTGACCTGCCCCCAGAATATTTCGTATTGATATAACACTCTGTGGGGCAGCCGGGGGCGCAGGGACTTCCCCAGGGTCACACAAGAGCTGCCGGTAGAGTCGGGATTAGAACTAGGCACTTCTTGGCTCCAAGTCTCGTGCCCAGTCCACTGGACCACACCTCCGAGAGGGATCTAGGGGGTCCTGTGTTGCTATGCAGTCTGTGATCTGGGGCGCTTAGATGGGCCGGATGGAATCACCAGAGCCATTTGGTACCTAATGCCAAGTGTATGCCGGGGCTCAAAACAGGTCAAAGACTCTGGCTGCAAATGCTGCCGTCTGTTGCGGGACACTAGAGGGAACACACCCTTGCCTCTGGGGGAAGAGAGCAGCAGCTTTACAGACAAGGAAGGGTCAGGCCTTTGGTTTGGCATCATACAGCCAAAAGTGTGTCTGTGATGCCTTCTGTCTGAAGCACCTTGTGAGTGTCGATTTAATTAACCACACAGCCCAGCCTGTAGATCGGGTGCCAACCCCTGGTGTAGCCGGTAGGCTGAGGTGGTGACTTGCCCAAGGTCTTGCAATGAGTCAGTGGCAAGCTGGGAATGGCTCTTCAGAGTCCCCATCCCGTGCTTGAACCACAAGCCCGTCGTTCCTCCTCTCACCTTCACAGGAACCAGCTTCTCTGGGGCCTCATTTGCGTGTGACTGAGGCAGCTTCTTCTCCTTTCCCCCTCAGGACGGTGATAGAGACCATGATGCACGCGGTGTACATGTATGATATCAGCCACGTGGTCATTGACAATCTCCAGTTCATGATGGGGCAGGAGCAGCTCACTGTGGACAGGTGACCCTCTTCCCTCTTACTTGCTGTGTTCCACTCACGCTTCCTCTCCCCAGCTTCGAACCTCCTCATGCAGTCCTCTCTGGTGTAACCGGTGAACCTGGTTCCTTTGGGCCCCAGCTCACTCGTTCCCCTTCTTACCTGGACCCACGTGTCCCAGGGAGCCTTTCCTCATCTAGAGGCGCTGCCTGTATAATGTATTTAGGGAATCTGGTTTTATTACCATCTGCATTGTGGCAGCACGTAGGGGCCTAAGTCATAGACCAGGCCTCGCTGTGCCAGGCGCTTTACAAACGCAGGACACAACAACAGTGCCTGCCCCAAAGAGCTTCCAATCCAAGTCGTGCTTTTCGGTATCAGTCGATAAAATACCTTTGAAGAGAACATCCCGTTAGTCAGTGTCTGCAAAGTGAGCTCTGGCGTTTACACCTTTTCCGGGGTTTAGATTTTTTGGTGCAAAGTATTTTCTCGGCTGGGAATTTTATGCGACAAGAAGATCAGGGCAAAAGGGAGGGGGGAAATTGCTGCAGGTGGGTTTGTATTAGGAGATGCATTAAAAGCTGTTTTATCCAGCATGTTAGGGGAATAGGAGGTGCCGGTAGGTGAAAAATGCCGGTTAACTAAGAGGGAGGGAGTTTGGGTGCGGGAGAGGGTGGGGGCACGGGGTGCTGGATGCGGGGGGCGCTCATCTCAGGCAGCTCCCCGCAGGCGGTGACCTGTCCTGGCTGCTCCTAAGAGGAGGCGTGGCAAGCGGCTCTGCACGCTGCCCCTGCCCTTGAACAGTGGGGGCTTGATCTTGTAAAGAGCTCTACTTTTTAAAACCGGAGACAGCATGGCCATGCCTGTAAGAGGCATTTTTTTGTTCAAAGTTGGTAACAGGTGTTCTAGGCTAATTAGGGTGTGCTGAATCCAGATACGGTTCTTCCTAAGCTGTTTGTTGTGTACAAAGGCCTCTACAGAGAGGACGAGGTAGCACATGGAAATCACTGACGGTTCAATCTTTACTACCTTTGCGTTTAGGATTAACAAACTTCAGTTGGATTTTACTGAGCTGCAGGATGTAATAAAAGCGAGCAAACAATAGGCACAATCTTTGATCACGCTATTGAATTTCAGTTTTTATTTGGCAACAGGTACTCGGAATATTTGACTAATACCACCAGGAAAGAGCGTGTTTACACAGCTCTTATATATTGAGCATTAGCACCTTGAAACAAAAGTGTGCAAGCTGATTTAACTATTAGAAACACAACCCCTCATCCGAAAACACCTGCTTTGAAAACAAGTGAAAGTACTTTCCTGACTGAACGTTAAGAGGACATTTGAATGCACGCGTGTTAATGTTGTACTCGATCAAGAAACCTTGGGTCTTGACGGCGGCAGATTGAATCAACTTCTGTTTAGGTCTCTTGTTATGACATAGCTACTTATTTAATGCAACCATCCTAAGTGTCAGAGACATTGACACAACCTTGTTCCAGTTCTCTACGTTTGCATGCTCCTGCACAAACAAGCCATGCTGTCCTGTGCCTACATCACTAACTTTTGCACCCTCTTGTGCAGCCACAGAATATGGTGGTATTGGTGGCAGTGATATGAGCTGTGGCACCGGACTCTGTCCTCTTGTTTCCAACCTATTGTATTTGGTAGAGGAAGTATTGGATTTGGGCAGTAGGCCTGTTTCCAAACTAGTGCATGGTAATGAACCCGCTGTATGTGGAAGAAAAGAGCATGACTCGTTGGGGGTAGAGCTTCTGATGACTGATGTGTTGTCAGTGCTGTGAGCCTCTGGCAAGCCAGACACTTCACAAACGAACTCTTCTGCACCTGAGTCCAGCTCTCCCTGCCCAAGGTGTGTGAGAAGCTGATGGTGTCACGTCGTCTTGCCGTGGTCAGCAGTAAAGGAGGTTGAACCACAACCAGGCAGGGCATGAAATGGGAGCAGAGATTCCAGAACAGTGGGTCTGTAGTGTCGTTTCTCACATGAACAGGAATGGGAAAGTACTTCGGTTCCTTGGCTATGCCAGCGTTCATGCGGAGCTGCCTACATGTCCTCGTGCTATAGTAAGCCAGCGAAAGGCTCTGCGTTCCTGCCTGTCGCCATTGCAGTAGACAGTGTACAACCATTCTTGTGTCGTCTTCCTGATGTGCACACAGCCGACTGGTGTCGAGCGCCATGCTTCAGCCTCACCCAGAAAGCCACCAGCCAGAACGATGGTTTTATCACACGGCGCTTTTGTCTTTAGTGGCTCAGATAAAAATATGGCAAAGTCCTTCTTATTTTCTGGAAGTGCAATGAGATTTCACCCTGTTACTTGGAAGCGGCATGTATCTGCCTTCCACCACTTTTCAGATGAGTCTTGTACCTCTTGACCATTTTTGCCTTGTACCACCCTTAATAGATTCTTGTCCTCCCTGTGGAAGTCTGCTCCTGTCCTACCTACTGTTTTTACACACGTCTCTGCAAGGTCTCCAAATATTTTGGCTCCAGACAGCTTTCCTGTGGCATGTACATCTACCACAAGACATCTTCTCCCAACAGGGGCAACAGTTGGTGGGAACTGGACATCAGCTGTCAGTACAACACCCAGTGATGCTTCCGTGCCTGTTCTGAGACGGCCATGTGCCTGCTAATGCCAGAAGGAAAGGCATTAACTTACAATTCAAAATCTGTGGCAAATTCACAGTCCTGGCTTCATAGCCACCAAAACCTGAAGTTCACACGACCTTGACCGTGGCTCGTCACAGAGGTGGAGGTGAGATCTTGTGAAGTACAAACTGACGTGAGCTCACCAGAAAAGTGTGACCCGTTGCCTCTGTGCTTGAAATGTGAGATTGTGAGCCTGTGTCACCCTGGCATGTGGCTTGCCATTCAGAGCTTGTTCTGTTGAGTTTGATCCAAGAACTCCACTTCCTATCCAGGCATCTGCTGGCCCTGACGCCAGTGTGTGCCGACCTGTGTGTTTTTGAAAGTTTATTGAGAAGTGGAGGCCTCCTAATCCTGATGTAAGCCGCTCTCTGTTCTCTGGTGCGGCCCATTTTAGTTCCATCAGTTTACAGTACAGAGCTCAACAGAACCACGTACTGCTGCCCAAGCACTGACAACACGTTTGCATCTCTCCAGTAGTCGTTATTTCTGGGTCTGTTGTCATGTGCAGTTGGTTGAAATGTGTCCACCTGGAGTTCTCGTTTGGATGTTTAACGATAAAGCCCATATCAGAAGCTCTTTCCTCCATTGCAGGTTTGCCGTTTTCTTCAGATTCAGAGCACCACGCTTTGCAAACACAGCCCTTGAATGGACTGGTTTTGCTTTCCCATTTCATACATTGGCTCGTACGATTGTGTTGATGGCATCAGGAACATGGAGTGTGCTGCAGTCTGTAGGATTTGGGTCAGTCAGTGTCGGATACGGGGCAGGTTGTCTCTGCCAAGCAGCGACTTGGGTTGCATGGAATGAGCGTTTGCCATCCAGAGAAGAGCATTTATGTCAATTTGGCTGGCTGTGTAGTGAACAGACTTCCTGGGAATCGGGTTGGGAGAAGGAGCAGCACCGTTCTCAGCATCCATAGTTCAGAGGGTTTTCTCTGCTAGGGCTGTGTCCACCTTTGAGATTCCTTGGTAACTAATGCAGTGGCCGGTCTTATGGCCTACGACTCCTACCACTGATGTAGGAGTGTGGAATTTCAGGACCAGCTTCCTTTGCAAAATTGCTGTAACGATTCCCAACCTCAGATGGCTCCAGAACGTGGCCTTGATTGGCCACAGGCTGAAGCTCATTCTGAAGCCAAAGCGTTGCTGTGTCAGTAATTTTGCTACCCTCACTCTTTGTCATCACAGACCCCACAAACGAGATGTAACCAAATCAAGTGGTTCTTACCTTTACGGCAGCTAAACGAACTCTTGTTTTGTGGCCAGACACCGCCTCCTTCATCTGTTCATTCATCTTGAAAGTAGTTACAGAGATGAGCCTCTGTTTAAGGGGCACTTCTTGACAAAAGGTGCAGCATCTCCAGTCCATAGGTTTCACAGAACTAGACTGGCTTGTAATACAGACACCGGTGTCTTTATTGGAAGCACTACAGTTTGCTACATATCCGTTGCAGATCCTCTTGCTTTGCGTAACCTCTGGATTTTGTCAGAGTATTGGGCACGGCAGTTTCTGTGCCATGGGACTGATACCGTCTGCCCTGAATGAAAGATGGACTCCATTCTGTCAGTGGCCGCTCTGTGTTTGACATCTTGCGTCTTCTCTTTACTGTCTGTGCCGCCCCCCCCCCCTCCCCCACCCCGTTCACCTGCTTTACGCACATCTTCCCTACTTGATTCCTGGCAAATAATCCACAGACTAGGAAACTCAGGTGGCTCTATTCAGACTTTCAGTTCCATGTTTTACTGACAACTGTGACCAATAGGAGTGTCATAAACCACCGCCCCATCTAACTACTGTTGCTGTATTTGTAAAATATATCATCCCCACCACTTCTGTGTTAATTCTCCCCTAACCACAAAGCATGATGGGCTATGAAACCAAGGCCAAGCATCTGAGAAAATGATTTCATATATTACAGGAAAAATAACTTCTGAGTTATGATTAACTTATTGCTAATATTAAGGTCTATGGATGACTGCCTATTGTACAGAGTTGAATACTAGGGTGCAAAAGATGTTAAAGCCATGATGTGTGTCTTCAGTTCTATTCTTAAGAGAATGAAAGGGAATTTTGCCAGACAGTGACAAGTTCAAGCACACCCAGTTGGTATATCAAACCTTTCTAGGGAATTTTAACAGCTGTGTTTGCTTGAGGGTCTAAGCGTCAGAATTCAGCTTGGTGACAATCATTTTCAAAGTCAGCAGGTTCCAGTTATGGTAGAAGAAGTCGGTACTGGCTTTTAACAAAGAGTGCGACGAGACAGGATGGACTGAGATTTCTGTCTAGTCGAATGGTCCGTTTGTTGGAGCAGGAATCTGGCAATCACGACTCCTGGGTACTAATCCTGCCTCTGCCTGGTTGTGTGAACGTTGGGGAGTCACTCCCCTTCTCCCTGTCTCCATTTGCTCATGTGTTAAGTGGGGATAATGGTCCTTTTAACACGCCACCTCCATGGAGCTGTAGATGTGCAATGTGTCTGAGCTCCTCATAATCATTAGCATATTTATCCACACAACACCCTTGTGAGGCAGGGCAGGGTTGTTACCCCATTTCGCAGATGGGGAACTGAGGCACAAAGAGGCTAAGTGATGTGCCTGAGGTCACCCAGTCTGTGGCAGAGCAGAGATTTAAACCCAGCTCTCCCAAGTCCTCGGTTCGCCCTCCAACCATTAGAGTATCTTCCTCCTCTGTTGTTGCCTGCATGTTGGAAGCACTTCCCAGAGCCGTGCCACAAGCCATTTCTCTTCCTCATCAGCCCCTTGCTCTCTTGCTGTTCTAGACTTGCCGTCCAAGACTACATCGTGGGCGCCTTCCGGAAGTTTGCCACGGACAACAGTTGTCACGTGAGCCTGGTCATCCACCCTCGGAAGGAGGACGAAGAGCGAGAGCTTCAGACGGCCTCTATATTTGGGTCTGCGAAGGTGAGCGGCTGTTGGGAATAACCCCAGGCTTGGATCTGCTCAGGCTCTGTCAGCAGCTGGCCAGCCGTCGTGTGTCGAATGGAGCAATTTACAACGGCCTGTCTTAAAAGAGTTGGTGGCCCGTGCAGACTCCATCTCCCAGAATGCAGTGCTCTGTTGTGATGAGTCTTCCTGGCTGCGGGGGCCTTGTATATGGCTTTGCATAGGATAGAAACGAGCCTGTGCCCGTGCGGGGCTGTTCCCTTCAGCACTGGTAGCGGTTCCTGCACTTGGGTCACTGATAACGTCTGGTCACAGCCCAGAGAGGAGCGGGTGTCTTGTAAATTGTGAGTAAAACTGGTTTAGGCAGATCCGGATCTGGCACCTTCCCCTAGTATCGAGAATCCACTTCCATAGCTCGGGCACCTAGGAGTGAAACTTCCAGTGGGTTTGTTTTGCAGTCCTGGTGGTAGCGCTTTCTCCCTTTGGGACCAGGGCAGGTTGGGAGCCCTCTTCAGGGAATACAATAAAGAGTTAACAGCAGGACGTCAGCTAAGGGCATGCTCTAGTGAAGGAGAGCCCTGCAGACGCTGCAGTGAGGGAGCCAAGCGCCTGGGAAGAGGACACAGTCTGGAGGGGATTGAGCCTGATTCTTCATTTATCTTTCTCGTTGATGCTAAACTGGTGTTTGCTGTGACACCATGGAATTCTTCACTTTCTATCCCCTAGTGTTTCTGGGTGCTGTTAGATGTGCGTTCCACCCCAGAGGTGGCTGCATTTCCCAGGCGCACGAAGCATTTATGTTTGCATAGGCGCTGTCTGAAGCGCTCTGGGACCCCTCAGTCTGACAGGCGTGTGTCCAAGTCCAGGTACCTCTCTCCCCATGGCCTTCTCCTTTCTGTCTCTCGCACCCAGGCCAGCCAGGAGGCCGACAACGTGCTGATCCTCCAGGACAGGAAGCTGGTGACGGGGCCAGGGAAGCGATACCTGCAGGTGTCAAAGAACCGCTTTGATGGGGACGTGGGGGTCTTTCCCCTGGAGTTCAGCAAATCCTCCCTCACCTTCTCCACCCCCGTCAAGGGGAAGACCCGGCTGAAGAAGGTGAAAGATGACAATGGAGTGCCGCCGAAGCAGGCTCCAGCTGGGGGCAGCGGGGCCTCTAAGAAGCAGTGACCCAGCCCGTGGAATGGGCTGCTCTGGTGCAATCCCTTCCCCGGGGCACTCGGCCAGCGTGCACACCAGCCCTGAGGGGAAGGGGCTGGGGCAGAGGAGATGGGGACGCAGCACAGCCAATCTCCATCGGAGACTCTCAAAGCCAAGGAGTGTTCCCTGTGCTGCTGCCAAGGTTTGCTGCAGCTCCTCGCCCCTCTGTGGGGGACCTCGGGCGCGTTGCGTTTGGGGAGGAGGAATCGCACCCTCTGCGTTACAGTCAGACGATAAGCTATAAATGGGCTCTTGGCTTAGAGCCTGCCGGGGGCCCACGACACCCTGGCTGACGGAAGGCAAGATGGATACAGGCTGGCGCACAGGGGGAGTCCTGTGTTTTATGACCCTGTCCGTTCGCTTAGCACAGGTCCCCGTTGGTTTGTCCCTGGGGAGCCGTATGTCCGGACGCTGGGGTGCCGAGTCGGTGGAGCCTTCGGGCTGGATGTCCGTTTGTCAGACCCTCTCTCCTTGCTCCCGTCCCTTTAGTATTTCAGCCAATGTGGGTAAATCCTGACCCCAGACCCTGGCACCGAGCAGGACACGGCGTGGGTCACAAGCCAGTGTGAGTTTGACAGGGGCTTCTCCACTCGGTCCCTACTGCACTTCTGGTCTGTGTCATAAAACTGCTGCTGAATTAGCTCCGCTTGTCTCAGGAGACCTCCCTCCCTTCCCTCCAGGACCGGGATGGTGGGTTCTGCAGGCCAGCCTGGAAGGGCACCAGCAGAACTGGGCAGGTCCTGGGGCTGGGATAGCAGTGGCTGTGGGTTGGGATTGAGGAGCACTGGCAGAGCTCTGCAGGGCTGGGCTAGCAGGGGGCTGCGGGTCGGGAGTGAGGGGCACCGGCAGAGCTGTGGGGGGGGCTGTATGTGATGAATGAGGTGCATAGCCAAAGCTGTGGGTTGAGGGATACCCAACTCCAGCCCACACTGTCCCATGAATCCCTCACTTCCACAAGCCCTGGGAGAAGGCAGGAGGGGAAGGGGGGTGCCCAGTGACTTGGGGGCTCATGGCAGAGAAGCAGAAGTGACACAGTTGATGGCACTTGTTCCTGCCTGGTGCCCTTAAGGCAGATTGTGGGGTAATCACCAGTCGTGCTTCGGTAGCTTGAGTGGAGATTGTAAGGTCCCTGAATGGCAGGTCAGGAGTCGGGGCGCCCTACCATCGTGACACCAGCGTCATACAGTTGTCACATCTGGAGCCTGTGGGCTTTGCGTACACAATTATTTTAAAATAGCAATAGGCCCAAACCAGCAATGTGCCGAGAGCCCTTCGTTGCCATCGACCGCTTCTGAGATCACGTGGCTGGACCCCTTGTTACAGGATTCTCTCGGATTCGAATTGCCCCACAATCTGGGGGAGAACAGGCCTGTGTGAATGCACCAGCAATAAAATCCCAGCTGTTCAGCTCTGCCCTTGCCCTGCAGCAGGCCACGCTGTAGTGACCTCTGCTCCGCTCAGCTGGGCTTGGATTCCAGCCCTCACTGCCCCAGCAGCGCTGGGTTTCTTTGAAGGTCAAATGCTGCTTGTGTCTGAGGCGGGGCATTGTGAAGGAAATGGAGCCCTCCAGTGCATGGGATGGGGGGATTTCTGAGAGGGTTTTATAGCCGTGGTCCCAAAAGACATTTCAGAGGACAGTTTGGATTTATTCCCTCCTTCCCCAGGGTTTGGAACCCAGACATTGCAGCCTCGTGCTGGTGCGTGGGAACTGGACCCTGAATCTGACTTCACTCTCAGCTGACTGGAGCTCAGAAGGCAAAGGGAGTTCATCATGCAAAGTGAATTAGGGTTTTATAAATCCCTCTGGCTAGGCCTGCCGTGCTGGCTGGTCTCTAATGTGACCGTGATTATGAAATGGTTTGCAGAGTTCTCCATGTATGGCCGTCTGCAATCCCCTGTGTGCGTAGGAAGGCAGACTCGGGGGGGGAAGTAGTTTTCAGTGTCGAATGCTGAATACTGTGATTTGGGGTCCCATTGCACTGGGAGGGAAAAACCTCCACAGTGATTGGCTCTCTGCAATAATTTTGTACACGTGAGGGTGTGAAAAAGATCATGTTGATCAGATATTTTGTCTACAGCTTGTCATTTGATTAAAAACAAAGGTGGCTTTTCCATGCTGCTTTGTCCTGGTTTTGTCCACAGGGTGTCAGTCTGCGTTAGACTTGAATCTTCTCTTTCTTTTCAAAAGGAAAACTTGATGGAACTTTCCTCAAATTCCCAGGCTCAGGGGCAGTTCCTCTGCGTAGCCCTAAGCGTCTTGATTTTATGCTGAGCTCAGAAACCTCCATTCTCACGCTATGGCTGCTGGCTGAGCCAGCACTTTCAGAGCGTGGGTTTGCTTTACCTTTGAATGACCCTTTGAAATTCACGCAGGGCCAGATTGTGAGAGCCCCCCATTCCCGGTGGGTAGTGCGTGACTCCACATCCATGGAACAGCGAATTCGGAGCAAGAGTGAAGGTGCTGGAGAGAAATCCAAACGCATCCCTGGAATACCACTGCTGGAAGGGTGTCAAGTGATCGACATCTGCTGAGTACAGTGTCCGTCGACTGCTCCTGTAGGTGCAGTCTGTGGGCATACCCAATCCAGCCGCCCGCCGTCAGAGAAAGGAACCCTCCTGGATGATAAACACTCCGATCTCCATTACTTAGGAGGACGAGGGGTGTGCATTGCATCACACGAGGATAAGCACCGTCCGCATGGGAATTGGAGAGGTGTACAGCCCGCAATCCCTAGTAGGGCTCCAGAGGGAGGAGGAGAGACCTCTCCCCAGGGTGCCTGGGCTGTCTTGGTGCACGCGCTGGGTTAGATGCTGAACCGGAGACCTTTGTGCAGACAAGTCCAGGGATACGCCCGTGCCCAGGACTGGGGTCAGCGCCGATCAGGAGCAGGCCCAGGCAGGAGGAGGCCAGGTGCCTGGACAGTTGTGGGACAGGAGGGTTGCCATGGTATCTCCTAAACATTGCCCTGAAGAGCCCATATGGGGATCCCGCCTGGCGTCCGCCTGGCTGCTGGAGCCCCTGGAACACAGAGGCTCTCAACAGGCTGAGGTGTAAGCTCTGTGGGTCACCTCCAGCCCCCCTTACCGCACCCCAGTCACACGCCCCATGCGTCCTGCAGCCCCCCCCCACGGGCCTTTGCCCTAGGGAGGGGGAAGAGATGGATTCCACTGTCCATCTGTCTCTGGCATGTTCTTCCCTCTAGTTTGAGAGCTCCGCCCCCAAAGGGGCTCGCTGGAGCCAACATCCTTGAGCTTAGAGGTGGGGGAGGAGCACCCCTAAACCGGACACGGATTGGATTGTGTAACGAGCAGCACCAGAATCGAACGCTCCCTTGCACCCCCAAACGTCCGGCATGTCCGGGGTTGGGGTTCTGCAGCTGGGCTCCGGCTCTGGTGCGATGAGGTCTGTAACCCTGGCAGAAGCAGAGGGGGTCCCAGCCCGAAGCGATTTTCAAACACCCTTACGAGGCACTACCGCCTGGTTCACCCCAAAGCGCTTCACTCTGATCTAGCGTGTGTCGCTAAGGGAAGAAACCGCTGCTGCCCTTACTGAAATGCAGCCACCTCTGGGCTGTAGCCTGGCAGCTGTTTAACAGTGTGCACACATCCCACATGTGACTGAAACTGCCGGGGGAATGCAGACTGCACTCCCCTAAGCTGGGATCTGACTGATCCCCGCAGATACCGACAGCTCTTTAACAGCCCCGAGCGGTCAGGGTCTGCAAACTTAGACAACCCGCTGCTCCCTTTGCACTTCACGCCCTCTGCCATTAAGGGCAAGCTGGTTTTTCATGCAGTCAATTACTCCTACCACTGGGCACCCTGCTAGCCACAGACTTCAAGGGCCTCCTCTAGAGCATCTCTCGAGCTGCTGCTGCTCAGAGGAGACTGGGAGGGAGCGAGGGCCAGGCTGGGGCCCCGGTTGCTGGTGGGCTGGGAGAATAAACTTCCCCTGGACGCGCTCTGCCGCCTGCCTGCCAGATTTCTGTTGCTCTAGTCCAAACAGCAGCCTGGCCATGTCCCCTTCTGTACACGGTGGGTGGAGCTCGCTGTCTGCCCTGCCCTGCCCAGCCCTCTGCCCCGGGCTGACCCCGATCAGCAGAACACTCTCACGCTATGGGCTG
The DNA here is from genome assembly GCF_027887155.1 of Malaclemys terrapin pileata. Taxonomy (NCBI): domain Eukaryota; kingdom Metazoa; phylum Chordata; order Testudines; family Emydidae; genus Malaclemys; species Malaclemys terrapin. Next base: position 124,883,103 of record NC_071511.1, read on the forward strand.
GGACGTGCCAGAGCGAAATGCCATGGGGGAGGTGTATGCAGTGTTGTGGCAGCCGTGTTGGTCCCAGGCTATGAGAGACAAGGTGGGGGAGGTAATATCTTGCATCGGGCCAACTTCTGGTGGTGAGAGAGACAAGTTTTCATGCTACACAGAGCTCTTCTTCAGGGCCAGGAAACTTACTCAGAGCATAACAGCTAAACACAAGGTGGAACCGGTTTTTAGCAGAAGTAGTTAACACACATTTCAAGGGACTATTTAAGGTGAAGTGGCCCATTAACCTCCCCCAACCCCAGTCAGAGGGGGGGAAGAAAAAAACGGGGGGCAGGGGTTGAATTTGGATGATAGATTGTTGTAATAAGCCATAAATCCGGTGTCTGTCAAGTGCGTGGCATTGGGGCTCTAGCAGAGTTATGAACTTAAGCTCCCAGGCTCGTCTTTTGAAGCTGTCGTGCGGGTTTCCTTTGAGGATGAGGCCCGAGAGGTCAGAGACAGAGTGATCGCTTTGTGAAAAGTGTTCACCCACAGGTAATGTGGTGGTTTTGTGTTTGATCCTTTTCCTGTGTGAGTTCATTCGAGAGCGTCGAGATTGTCTGGTTCCACCCACAAAGTTGTTGTTGGGGCATTTAGTGCACTGGATGAGGTACACCACGTGTTGTGATAAGCGTGTGTGGGACCCATGGATCTTGACAGGTGTGTTATGGAGGGTGTTGATCATTGTATCAGTGGAGTCTGCGGGTTTGGCATCTGTTGTTCTGGCAGGGTCTGGTGCCGCTTTGAGTTGGTGTGTCCTGGTCTCTAACTAAATGCAGGTAAATCTCACCCTCAGAGATGTTCCAATAAACTTCTTTTACAGACTAGACTTCCTCCTAGTCTGGGTCCAGCAATCACTCACACCCCTGTAGTTACTGTCCTTTGTTCCAGTTTCTTTCAGGCATCTCTTTGGGGTGGAGAGGCTATTTTCTGAGCCAGCTGAAGACAAAATGGAGGGGTTTTCCAGGGCCTTATATAGTCTCTCTTGTGGGTCAAAACCCCTTGTGTTTTCCTATGCGGAATCACAGCTACAAGATGAAGTTTTGGAGTCACATGGGCAAGTCACATGTCTATGCATGACTCAGTTCTTTACAGGCGGACGCTTGAACGTTCCCAGGAAAGCTCAGATGTGGATTGGCGTCTCTCAAAATCCATTGTCAGTTTAAGTGTTTCTTGATTGGGCACTTACTGAGAATAGTCTTTTCTCGAGAAGCTGGCCAAATGTTCCACTGAGGCTACTTAAAATCAAGCAAGTACACAGCCAATATTCATAACTTTGAATACAAAAATGATACATGCATACAAATAAGATGAATAGATTCAGTAGCTCATAACCTTTGCAGAGAGATGTTACGTGGCATATGTAGCATAAAACATATTCCAGTTATGTCATATTTACACTCATGAGCATATATCTATAAAGCATTATGAGGTGCCACATCACAGTCCGAATGCCAGCTGTGCCACTCATGCAGCATCTCATGCCACAGGTGAGTCCAGCAGGGGACTTGGTAAGAGCTGGCACCCTCCTGTGGCTGAGCTGAAGGCAGATCTTTGCTGGGGTGTATAGTCAAGTGACTGGGAGGAGAAGTGATTCGTGTCCTGCACCTGTTCTGCTCCAGTTCAGAGGCTGACTGCTAGAGTGCACCGCTGGGTGCTCTCTCACCGAAGGAGACTTTATGTTGGTTCTTTCTTGGCCGGGTTTTCCTTAATCTGAAATAAATCACCTGGAAATCCCTGCCCGGCTTGACCCATCTGTGTTTGCCCCAGGCGGCTGGAGAGGAGCACAGCAAGTGGTATTTAAACAGCCTTCACTCTGTTGGCGCCATGCTACCAGCCCAGTGGGCAGGACACCAGCTCTGTGCTCTGCCTGGCCTGGCGTGATGGGAGTTTGATTTCCCCGGGGTGCTGGTTTGGGTGGGGTTTGCACCACCCGCTTTGCCCTGGGAGTGTGGGTTTGCACAAGGGTTGCGTTGCCCTTGGGGTGCCAGTCTGCATGGGGTTCGTGCCCTCTGAGTTTCCCATGGGAAAGGGCCATAAACCCAAAGCAAAAAGCAGCAGGTCGCCACTGGTTTCCTGCTGAAGCTATAATTCAGCCTGTGCTAACCCCAGAGCTGGCCAGCGGGCCCCCTCAGAAAGCCAGGCCCCGTGTGAAGCTCTGACTCCTCCTAACATACAGGGCCTTCTGGGGAACACAGCCCCCAGGCTTTCTCTGAGCCATGGTGCCCACCTCCTGCCAGGGCCCTGTGCCGACAGCAGTCAGCCAGGTGCCACCTTGCCTGCCCCACGCTGCCCGTTCCAAATGCAGGGCCTGGCTCCTAGCAACCCTGCTGTCCCCTGGCCCTGAGGAGGTGGACAAACAGCAGGTGAGAAGATCCAGCCGGGGGTGCCACTTCAGGTCCCCATGGGAATCACAGCTGGCGCCATCAATGGTCTCCCTCTGCCTTGGGACCGAGGAACGAACCCCAGTGCCGAACCGCCCATGCTCTGGTGGGGATCATCTGACTGGCCCGGGACGGGCCCATCTAGCTAAGGATCTGGCTGGTGGACGGGGATGTTGCTGGCTGAAGAGTGAGAGGGACAGGGATAAGGCTGGGAGGCGCGTCTCTGAGCACCCTACTAGCTCCCCATCCCTGCCCCAAATAGTGGGCTGCTTGCCTGGCCCTCTGTGTCTGTGTCATTGCTGCCTGGGCTCACCCCGTATCCTGGCAGCTCCGGGTCCCATGGTACGGTGCTCAAGGGGAGAGACAGAGACCCCTGCTCCATGCCAATGTTGGTTCCGAGGGTGTGAGCCCTGTTCTGCACAGGGGAAACTGAGGCACGGCGCGGTGAAGAACCTTGACCAGACAAGAGAACCCAGCTGTCCTGCCACAGGAATCCCAGCACCTCTCTTGGAATCCCTCGCTCAGTCCCCAGGCAGCTGGAGAATGGGGAATTGGAGCAAAAGAGGGGGGCCTTGCTGGTGTCTTGGCGCTGCAGACTGTCTGCATGAGGAGGGACTTCTCGCAGAGCCCAGTCTGCTCCTGCTTCTCTTTCCTGGCTAGGACCTGGTACTGCACGTGCCTCACTGCAGGCTGCGGCTAGATCGCTGCAGAGGTCACTGCTTCTCCCCCTCCCCGCAGCTGTCTGTCTGTCCCTTCTCACCACAAAAACTCTAACCCAGGAACCAATCCCTGCAACAAACTGCATTGCCAACTCTGTCCGCATATCTATTCAAGGGACACCATCATAGGACCTAACCACATCAGCCACACCATCAGGGGCTCCTTCAGCTGCATATCTACCCATGTGATCTATGCCATCATGTGCCAGCAATGCCCCTTTGCCATGTACATTGGCCAAACCGGACAGTCTCTACGCAAAAGAATTAATGGACACAAATCTGATATCAGGAATTATAACATTCAAAAACCAGTAGGAGAGCACTTCAGTCTCCCTGGTCACTCAATAACAGACCTAAAAGTGGCCATTCTTCAACAAAAGAACTTCAAAACCAGACTCCAACAAGAAATTGCAGAACCGGAATTAATTTGCAAACTGGACACCATCAAATTAGGCCTGAATAGAGACTGGAAGTGGCTGGAAAAAGTAACTTTCCCTGTGCTGATACTCACACCTTCTTGTCAACTGTTGGAAATGGCTGACGTCCACCTTGAGTGAATTGGCCTCGTTAGCATTACAAAAGTAATTTCCCCTCTCTTGATATTCACCCCTTCTTGTCAGCTGTTGAGACTAGGCCACTTCCACCTTCATTGAATTGGCCGCATTAGCACTGACCTCCCACGCGGTCAGGCAGCTCCCATCTTTTCATGTGCTGTAATATATATATATACTACTTACTGTATTTTCCACTCCAGGCATCTGATGAAGTAGGCTGTAGCCCATGAAAGCTTAGGCCCAAATAAATTTGTTAGTCTCTAAGGTGCCACAAGGTCTCCTCATTGTTTTTGTCCCCGCAGCTGCCTCTTCGATGGGTGTGAGCGCTGGGCTGCAGCGAAGGCCCCTTTTCTCGCTCCCGGGGCCTGAATTTCCATGGGATAAAGGGGTCCAATGAGTCAAAGGGGTAACATAACCCAGGAACCGTCCAGCATTAAACAGTGTTAACCAAGGGTCAGGAGTGGGCATCCAGAGATTTGCTTAGCACCCCTGCAAATGCTCCCTTGAAAATCCTTCCAGCTGTAGCCCGCTCTATGAATCGGATATTAAGAATGCCCAGTTCTCGCTCTCAGCATTGCCGGGTGCTTGTCCCCAGATCAGGCCCGGTGTTAGTAAAAGTGCTGTTCAGTTGGGACCCTCCCCTACCCCGGACCCCTTCTGTATTTGCAACAGTTGGTGTGTGACTTTGCCCAAGGTGTGAATATTCTCACCCAGCCCGGGGGAGATGTGAAGAGCTCAATAAGGTTTCACAGGAACAGCCTCCGGTGCCCCTTTCCCTTTAGCTGGGGAGAGTTTTTAGAAGGAGCCCCCCAGTCCAGCCCCCATTTGATGGTAATCCCTGTTCTGTGGGGGGGAGATGGGAGCTGAGCTGGGGGGAGCTGTCATCCGTTCCATCCCCTTTCCTAAAAGACATGAGCCAAGGCAGAAAACACAGCTTCTTTCTCTGGTTGACTCACTTGCAGCCTCCCTGCTGGAAACACACGGGCCCGGCCCCCCCAGTCTGTTCAGCCCCCCTGTGACCGGGCAGACTTGCACCAGCGCTGGGCCCTGGAGGATGTAGCTTCTAGCTGCCTTTCTCTGGTCGCAGACTCGCAGGGGGATGAGCCAGGCCCTGGCTAGAAGGCACAAGGAGAGAGACAGCAAAGGGGAGAAGGAAAAGGAGCCGGTGGGGTGACAAGTCTCCCATCCCAGGTGCTGTTCGGGATGGAGCCGGAGCTGGATGGACAACTCGCTCCTTCTCTTGTCTTCCAGCCAACCAGTGTCACTCCTTTCCCCCCCAAAGCCTCCCCTCCTAAGGCCCCCACAAGGGAGCGGGGGTGGGGGGAGACTAGCCCATCCCTTCCTTATTTTGTCCATAGGTCTAATTTCCGGCACACCAACCTCCTCCCTCCTAGAAGCTGCGTGAAGGTGCCGGACTCGGCGCCAGCTCCGGGAGAGAAAGGCCGGTGTTCTGGGGAGGAACCGCGCCAACGCAGTCAAACTGCCACTGGGGCAAAGGCCAGAGTGGCTGGAGAGTGAGACGGACACGCTGGAGGGCTCGCGCTCCTGTGTCGTGCCTCAGTTTCCCCATCGGTATAATGAGGAGCCTGATCTGCCTTCTGGGAGGGAGGCGTTTGTGTGAGATCCTCCAGCCTGTCTCCCTGCGGTCAGTCCCCGTGCTGGTGGATGGGCTGTAGGGCAGGGAGCTGGTTGGGATATAGAAATATTGGCCTTTTTGGACGTTTTCCCCCCCAAGTAAATGATTTGATTTCCCCACAAACTTTCCAGATTTTTTGATGCACATCCCCATTGTCAGTCGTCAGTTTTAGGGTTCATCGTCCCCCCCCCACACACACACTCCCAATCACCAGTTTGGTTGGCTGTCGCATGCTGGGAACTTCCAAAACCAAAAAGGAAAGGGGAATTTTCAGGGCTGCAAAACTCCAGAGCTGTTTGTCAGAGTCCAGGAGTCTTCAATGCCCCGTCAGCAGCAGCGCTCCCCTGGCTCAGGCCTTGAGTTCTAATCCTGTCTGCGTGGGAGAGTCCGTCGAGCTGCAAACTCCAGAGGGATTTCTTTGCCTAGGATGGTTTTATTTATTTTCCAGCCATCCCTATCTTAGGGGATGGTAAAGTATTTACCAGCCCCCCAGCCTCAGTTGTTTTGCAGCACCAGGGGCAGCTAAAATGCAACCTTGTTAGCCAAGGGAGAGTTTTACACTATAGACTACAGATCCCAGCGTGCAATGCGCTCGGCTCATCAGAGCAGTGCATCCTGGGACCTATAGTCTCTGAGTGCTGGCTGGGAGCTGCCCTGGGCTTTATGCTGGGAAGATGCTGTGGGTGAACGTCCAGGGTCCGATGGTGCTTGCTGATGTCTCCCCTAGCTAGGTACATGCATGCGCCAGGCGCTGTGTAAAGCTCTGCCACGCGGGGCTGTGGGTAACAAGGGGCGAATGGTGACTTTTGTCCCGTCCCGGTTCCCGCTGGGCACCGCGGTCCCTGCCCTGAAGAGAGCGCAGGGCAAGAGGGCTAGAAGCTCATGTTGTTTTAAATGAGAGCTGAGCATCTCCCGGGCTCCCCTGACTCCAGGAGCTGGGGCTTAGCGAGAAGCAGGGAACGTCCCGAGACCTGCAAGAGCCAGTGCCACTGCTCCAGGTACTGGCCGAGAGTGCGGGAAGGCAGCCGGGGGGAGATGGAGTGGGGACCAGGAAGGGGAGCATTGGAGGGTGGGCAGGGGGAGCTTGCCCTTCTTTTCTCCCAACTGCAGCGTGGCCCCACATCTCTTCCTGCTTTCGGTGAGTAACAGCCCCCTGCCCTCCCACAGCCCCGACCCCAGCGCACACAGCACTGGGCAAATGAGAGCAGCGCGGCCCTGCAACATCTCCCCCAGCTGTGGCATCGTGGGCAACAGAGTGATGGGCACAGTGCCTCCATCCCTGAGATCGGTGTCTCCCAGAGAGCGCCAGGCAGATCTCGCACACGTACACGTGTGTGTGTGTGTGTGTGTGTGTGTGTGTGTGTGTTGGCAGAGGCTGGCACAGAGATGCACCCAACACCACACAGACTCTCTCCCCCTGTAATGCTGCCCGGGGCCGTGCAGAGAGGTTCTCTCTGGCTCGTGCTCTGCCCTGGCGTGCTCTCCCCTCAGCTGGGTTTTAGGCCTATCAGACAGGCTGGAGCCGGCCGGCACTCTAATCCAGCTTTAATCATTTCCAGCAGGAGATTGTACCGATTCCGGCTCGGCCCTCCGAAGCGAGCCCCAGCCGGCAAGACGGAGCGGCGTGGGGCAGGGGACCGCCTGGCGCTGGGGGGCCACAGATGCTGCTTGGCCCCTGAACCTGCCCCTTCTCCAGCTCCCCCCGCGCATCCCGCACGTCTGGGCCCTTCTCAAGCAGGTCAGTTACTCTGGGTGCCCCCTTTATTCCACTTGGCCCTGCCCCTAAATCCAGCCGCACCCGCTGCGAGGACCCTCTGGGGAGTTTGGGGTCCAGCTCCTGCCATCCCCACCGAAGTTTAGTGACCCCCAGGGTCTGCCCCTCCTCACCCTACTGCCATAGACGTGGGGGTGGGGGGCAAGGGGTCCTTCTTGCTGGTGCTGGCGATTTCAGGTCGTGCATCCCTGTCTCCCTTTGGCCACCCCCACGCAGGCTGGCGCTAGGCCTGCGTGAGCTGCCAGAGCACCCCCAGGAGTCCTGGCTCGCTGTCCCATGCTTCCACCCATGAGGTCGCACTCCCTCCTCCAGCTGAGCATAGAACCCAGGCGTCCTGCTGTCGGACTCCTGCTTCCACCACCGGATCCCTGGTGAGCAGCCTGGTGCGTCTGCCCGCTGTGTCTTGGTGCCAGCCGGAGCGCCCGCCCCAGTGCACAGCACTGGAATGCCTGAGCCCCACGGCCCTCAGCCCCGCCCTGCTCCCACAGCCTGGCCCCCCCTCGTCTGCCCGCCTGGTGTGTCTGCTTCGTGAGCCCCGCGGTGCTGCTGGGTTAGCGGGTCAGCGCCCTCCCCTGCCCGCCTGCAACTGCCCTAACGAGGGCCCAGCAGCAAAGGCCAGTGAGCCTAGAGGCTGGGGTGATGGGCACAGAGCAGGAGCCTGGTCTGAGCATCTGGGTCCCACCCTCCCTGGGGTGCTGGGGGTTTGCTTCCCCTGTTGCACAGGCATGGAGCAAACTGCAGGGCTTTGCCTGCACCTCCCCAAGCGAGGGGCTGTTTGGCCATGGGGGTAATTCTAGCTCTTCTCGCCTGCAGTGCTCCACACGCTGTATGAAGGAGGTCAGGCTCATTAGCCAACATCCAGATGGGGAAACCAAGGCACTGAGACTTTCCCCAGGTCACCCCGTGGCAGAGCAGGGCATGCCCCAGCCAGTGCTTTGCAGTCACGCTCCCTTCTCCAGCACATTGGCCGAGAGGCACAGGATGGCCTCCTGGCATGGGGCAATGCGGAGGTTTGGCCTCGGGGCCTGTGACACCAAAGTGGCCCGTTAGATTCGGCAAAACCCTTAGACCCGTTTGCTCCTGGCACTGGGGGTCTGTGGCATCGTCTTCCAGCGCTGGGCACCCCGTTACGTGGGATGCTGAAAACGGGCCTGGCTTTGTGGGAGAGGCCTGCTCAGGTCCCCCGCGGACGGGCTGGCTGGTCTAACAGGCCGGAGTCAGCCCCACGGGCTGAGTCACTGAGGATCCCGTGATGAAATGTGAACCCCAGTGGTCTGGTCACATTCCAAGTGGCTACAACCTGAATTGCCCTCCTGACTCAACAGGATGCATTGCTCATCTCAGCATGGGATGTGAGCTCTTAGGGGGTGTTGCCAGGCAGCTGATGTGCCACACCCCAGAGGAAGTTGCATTTCATTGATGGATCAAAAGATTCCTTTGTATAGGGAGTTCATAAAGACTCTTGGATTCTTTCAGAATGAAAGTAGCTATCTATCAATCCCCAACCCCCACCCACCCAGCATCTATCCATCCCCCATACCCACCCACCCAGCATCTATCTATCCATCCCCATCCCCCCATTCCGACCCACCCACCCACCATCTATCCATCCAGCTCCATCCCCACCCCTCTCTATCTTCCCCCCTCTCTCTCAGGTTTCCTTGAGGTGCCTGTCACTGCTATGTCACATACGACCATTGTTCGGATTCCCGGCTGTGCCCTTCGCCAGGCACATGGTACATTGATGCCACATCACCTAGGCCCTGGCTTTTCCCGGAGATGTCCGTCCGGGTGGTGGACCGGGCTGTGTGTAGGGTTGCCAACTTTCAACTTGCACAAAACTGAACACCCTTGCCCCGCCCCTGGCCCCCCTCCTCCGAGGCCCCATCCCGGGCTTACTCCATACCCCCCCCCCCCCGTCGCTCACTCTCCCCACCCTCACTCACTTGTTCATTTTTACCAGGCTGGCTCAGGGGGTTGTGGTGCAGGAGGGGGTGAGGGCTCCAGCTGGGGGTGTGAGCTGTGGGGTGGGGCCAGGGATGAGGGGTTTGGGGTGCAGGATGGGGCTCTGGTCTGGGAGGGTGGAGCTGAGGGGTTCGGAGTATGGGAGGGGCCTCCAGGCTGAGGCAGGGGGTTGGCGTGTGGGAGGGGATATGGGCTTTGGGAATGGGTGTGGGTTCTGGAGGGGCAGAAATAAGGGGATCAGGGTGTGGGAGGGGGCTCTGGGCTGGGGCAGGAGGTTGGGGTGGAGGGGGTGAGGGATTTTGGGTGCAGGAGGGTGCTGTGGTCTGGGACTGAGGGGTTTGGAGGGCAGGAGGGGGATCAGGGCTGGGGCAGGGGGTTGGGGCACGGAAGGGGGTCAGGGGTGCAGGATCCAGGCGGCACTTACCTCAAGCAGCTCCTGGAAACAGCGGCATGTCCCCCCTCTGCAGAGGTGCGGCCAGGCGGTTCCGCGTGCTGCCCTGTCTGCAGGCACCGCCCCCCAGCTTCCATTGGCCACGATTCCCAGCCAATGGGAGTGGCAGAGCCGGCGCTGGGGGTGGGGGCAGTGTGGGGAGCCCCCTGGCTGCCCCTACACGTAGGAGCTGGAGGGGGGACATGCCGCTGCTTCCAGGAGCCGCAGGGAGCCTGCCTTAGCCACGCTGCGCCGCCGACCAGACCTTTAATGGCCCAGTCAGCAGTGCTGACCGGAGCCACCAGGGTCCCTTTTCGACCGGACGTTCCAGTGGAAAACCGGACACCTGGCAACCCTAGGCACACAGCCTGCGTGGTCAGGCCTGGAGGTGCCAGACGAGTGTGTTGCAGTGTCCGTACCTGGGCTCAGGCGGTGGGGGATGTGTGTGTGCTTAGATTGTGCTGGGTGCACAGGATTGGGTGGGGGAGTGGCTGCCTCCCCGTGGGGTCTCCTCTCCTGCCTCCTGCGCCCCAAGCCCAGGGTAGGAGCTGTGCTGAGCGGGCCCCTGGGGGAGCAGGCCGGGCGGAGCCTGGAGCTGGGTGCCAGGCCGAGCAGACCCCACTGGGTTCCTTGTGTCTCTCCCCTGTGCTAGCTGGAGCCCTGAGGCCTCAGTGAGGGACAAGCAGCCCCAGCAGAGCAGTGGGCCCTGGTTCCCCATGCGGGCATTGCCCCAGGCACCCAGACAATCTGCGGTGCTCTGCGTTGGCGTGTCGGGTGGGTCATCCTCAAGCCCTTGTGTGTGACGCCAGCCGAGATCTCGTCCCCCGAGGAGTCCTCAGGCACTCACCAACCCTCCTGCCCCCAGGAAATGCCCCCCTGGGCCCAGCATGGACGCCCGCTTCTTCTCCCCACCCAGCGGGTCAGCAGCCCGCCCAACACCCCTCACTGAGCCTGCTTCCCAAAACAGTTGCTTTGTTGCAGTGTCACCAGCTGGACTTCCTCTGGCTGGGGCCCGGCTATCTGAGCTCTGCCTCCCCCTGACCCTGCTGCCCGGAGTCCAGGCCCAGCCCAGGATCACCCACGTCGGTGGTGTCTCCTGCCCAGAGCAGCTGGGCTCCGGCACGGCGCCAGGGCTCACAGATCGAGGAAGAGTGGAGCACTCTGTTCCCCCACCCCCGGCTGGCAGAGAAAAGTTGGCGCTCTCTGGGGAAAGAGACACAAACCCGGATTGTCAAGCAGACCCAGGAACGCGGAGGCCTGTACTGAGACAGCCCCAGCGTGGCCTTGGGGGAATGCACCCCGCTCCCAGGGCTGGCACGAGGCCGAGGCACCAGCTGTGACTCCCTGATCCTGGGCTGCCCAGCCCTGGCAAAAAGGAGAAGCTCTAACCTACCCCAGTGGCAGACAGGGTATAACGGAGCTCTGCCCCTGCCCTACCCTGCCCTCTCCCTCTCTGGATGCGAAGGGTAGATGACTGGTGCAGGACGTGTCAGCTGTCCAGTGGTGGGGAGTTCCCCTGCCCCCCAAGAGGGAGTTTTCCCCTGGCCATCTCCAGCTGCTTTAATGCCACTCTGTGCTGTGGGACTTGGCTGCCTGGGTAATTGGGTTCGTTATTTTTGCCGAGCCCTGATGAGCCCCGTGGCTGGCGTGGTGGGCAAGGCTAATCAATGAGCAGACAGAAGGTGGAGCGAGGAAGGCTGGCCTTGGGGATAAGGCACTGAGCTGGGACCCAGGAGATCTGGCTCCAGTTCCTGCCTCTGACACAGACACTCTGCGTGATCTTGGGCGAGTCATTTAAGCTCAGTGCCTCAGTTTCCCCATCTGTAATTTGGGGATAACAAGTTGAACTGTCTGCTTAAGCTACCAGCCCAGCAGGGACTGTGCCTTGCTCTGCCTGTCCAGCCCCTAGCGTGATGGAGCCCGGCTGTAATACAAACGTTAAATAACAATCCAAGGGGCCGGTAGACGCGGGAAACTGTAGTTTCTCCCAAGGAAGATTTCAAGCTACACAAACCTGTTGCTGCCCCGGGTCTGCACTCAAGAGCACGAAGGAGACCGTGGTGTCTTTCTAACCGCCCTGGAGGGCTGGGCATCTCCTTAATAACAGCCCTGTGCCGGGAGCAGCTCTGGCTTCACCCCGGCATGTGCAGTTCTTATTAACCTCTGGCTGCTTCATAGTTTGAGGATGAGCCCTAATTAGGGAGACGGGCCAATAACAGGGTGAACAGAGGTAATTGCTGCTTCCCGGGTGCATTCGGTGTTGGCGCACGCACAGCCGAGGGAAGCAGAGCGTAGAGCCGGCCTGGCCTGGCTCTGAGAAGTCCTGAGATGAGGCAGAGGAGGACGACAGAGCCTGTGGCTGAGGCGCTCTCGGGAGGGAGAGGAAGAGGACGGGGGGCCCTGCCGGATCAGCAGGTAATTCCTGGCCCCGCTCGCTTTGCCATCGGCTGATGGACAAGAGGAGGGGGGGAGGGCAGGGGATGGGATGCTCCCAGCCTGTAGGCAGCCGGGCTGGGGCCTAAGCCCTGCTTTCTGGGCTACTTTGCTGCCATCTGGGCTGTGAGCACTGGGGTGAATCTGTGGCTCTGGGGAACGAGGGCCCCCCCATGGCTTGTCACGGCTGGACGTTTCCACTGTCATTCTCCTACCTCCAACCACTTGCAGGACCAGAGGTACCTTCATGGGCGGGAGGCAGGGCTTAATTTGTGCCAGGTCAGAGCCCCGGCACCCCTGGGCCTAGCGGTTCAGAGCCCCAGCACCTTGAGGCCTGGCGGTTCAGAGCCCCAGCACCTTGAGGCCTGGCGGTTCAGAGCCCCAGCACCTTGAGGCCTGGCGGTTCAGAGCCTGGCACCTTCGGGCCTGGCAGTTCAGAGCCTGGCACCTCTAGGCCTGGTGGCTCAGAGCCCCGGCACCTTCGGGCTCAGCGGTTCAGAGCCCGACCCCTCCGGGCCCGGCGGTTCAGAGCCCGACACCTCCGGGCCTGGCAGTTCATTGCCCTAGTACCTCCGGGCCTGGCGGTTCAGAGCCCGGCACCTCCGGGCTTCCTGCGTCAGATATGAATGTAAAGAAGGACACAATACTCAGCTGGAGTATTGTGTCCAGTTTTGGGCGCCGCATTTTAAAAAAGATGTGGAGAAATTGGAAAGGGTCCAAAGAAGAGCAACAAGAATGATTAAAGGTCTTGAGAACATGACCTATGAAGGAAGGCTGAAAGAACTGGGTTTGTTTAGTTTGAAAAAGAGAAGACTGAGAGGGGACATGATAGCAGTTTTCAGGTATCTAAAAGGGTGTCATAAGGAGGAGGGAGAGAACTTGTTCACCTTAGCCTCTAAGGATAGAACCAGAAACAATGGGTTTAAACTGCAGCAAGGGGGGTCTAGGTTGGACATTAGGAAAAAAGTTCCTAACTGTCAGGGTGGTTAAACACTGGAACAAATTGCCTAGGGAGGTTGTGGAATCTCCATCTCTGGAGATATTTAAGAGTAGGTTAGATAAATGTCTATCAGGGATGGTCTAGACAGTATTTGGTCCTGCCATGCGGGCAGGGGACTGGACTCGATGACCTCTCGAGGTCCCTTCCAGTCCTAGAATCTAATCTATGAATCTATGAAAATTGCTTGAGCTCTGGCACATCTTTCATTGCAAATTAAGCCCTGGCAGGAGGGGGGTGTTATTGACACATCCTCGTTTGGGAGCTGGTTTTATTGATCACCTCCTGGGCTGGGGGGTGGCAAGTTGCTGTGAGGGTCCAGGGGCTGCGGCTTGGGGAGTCACAAAACACAATCTCACGCTGCGCCGCTGTCCTGCTTGTGTTCCTTCCAGAAGCACCCAGGCAGGCAGGGGTTAATTCCTGACTGAGCCTTGCCCCCGGGCACAGAGAGCAGGGTGAGGGCGGGGGCTGGCAGAATGCCAGGCCTCGCTGTTTGTATTGTTGTTATTTACTAGAGGTGTTGTGGTTGGTACCCTCGTCCTGGGCCAGGACCCCACTGTGCAAGGCGCTGTACAAACACGGGCACAGAGACAGCCCCTGTCCCTGAGCTGCCCGGCTCAGCTGTTCCAAGCAGCAGGCTCCTCCAGCTTTAGCTCTGGCTAGCTGGCTCGTTATGTGAAACGATTGTGCAGCCTCTGGGCTGCTGCGGCCTGTGGCTTCCAACAGCCAATCGCTGATGTGTGCACTGGGTGATTGGTCATCTGAGTCACATGGTGTGATTTCTTCTGCCTGATTGGGTGACTCGTGGGGGAATTTCAAGATGGCAGTGGGCAAGGGGCTGAGACTCGGGAGACCGGATTCAATGCCTGGCTCTGCTGCAGACACCTTGGGTGACCCACTTCAACTGTCTGTGCCTCAGTTTCCCCATCTATAAAGCGGGGGCAATGATCCCTCCCAGCCTCCAGGGATGTTGTGAGGGGAAGCCATGGACTCCCAGACTCGACAGCAATGGAGGCCGAGTAAGGACCCAGACAGACAGACAGACGTTCTTGCTTCTCCGGTGGTACCCAGGGCTCTCCAAACACCTCGAAGACTGAAGGGCTGTTGTGGTTTTGCTGTTTCCTGTTGCTGACCCACCATTGGTGCCCGCAGTGGGATTCCATCCAATGAGCAGCATGGCGCCTGAGACCCTCCTGATTGAAGCAGCAGCAATTTATGTGGCAACAGCAACCCCACCTGCAGCAGTTTACACGGCTGGCTCATTCTCCCTGTTTCATGTACCACGGGCCGCTAATCAGAGATCTGCTGCAGCTGGCATTCTATCCATGTGCACACAGACTGACTGCCCGGTTCCGCCTCCAAACGCCTCCCACCTGCAACCCGTGCTTCTCCCTCTGAGTTCCAGGCAGGTTTCTCCACTGCCAGGCCAGAGTCTCTCAGGAAAGCAAGGACCGTGGGGCTGCCCAACTCTAGAAGCCGGAGCAATGGGCCCCACTCAGGCCCTTTGATTGCCTTGGGCGGGGGGAGCTGGTAGTGCCAGGGGATGCCATTAGATATTAGTGAAAGAAAGTGGTTCGCCTTGCCCACCCAGTGCCCCAAGGCCACCCCTGTTGTGGGACAGATTGGCACAACTAGGGGGGAATGAGTTACTTGCCGCGTCCAGGTGGGCATCCCCAAGGAACGCCAAACCACCAAGGAACTTACGTCTTAAGCGCGGCTTGTTTCCTTCAGCACGCTGGGGGTTAACGTAGCTCCTTCCTTGGGCCCCTGAGGCGGGAACAGAGAAACAGCCCCCCTTACCTGGGCATGTGGAGGGGGAAGGGCTCGCTTATTTGCTTAGACTTTTTGTGTTTTCCCCCTTAATCCTGCATTGTCTGCAGCGGCTGCCTTTTTCTTGGGATAGTTCTACTTATAATTGTCTGTGTTCTTTAGCAGCTGTAAATAGCATCTGGATATGAAGGTAATCGAGGCTTTTAAAACGACTTTCAATAAACCCTGAATTTGTATTTGTTTCTTTCTAAGTAGCTGAAATCCTGCTAGTGTAGGTTTCAGAGCAGCAGCCGCGTTAGTCTGTAGCCGCAAAAAGAACAGGAGTCCTTGTGGCACCTTAGAAACTAACACATTTATTTGAGCATAAGCTTTCGTGGGCTACAGCCCACTTCTTCGGCTGCATAGACTGGAAGACACAGAAAGAAGTAGTGTATTCGTGCTTGGCTGGTGCGAAGCCAGCGCTGCGGATTTATACCAGCTGAGGATCCGGCCCTCTAATTAATTCAGACTTGAGAGCATGCGGCTAATTTGAAGCAAATCATTTGTTCAATTGATTTCCCCTTTGGTTCCCCTATTAGTGGACTGTCTGTGAAGAGACTGTGAAATTCGTTAATTTATTTATTGTTCAAAATTATTCAAATTTCTCCGGCCGATAATTTTGGCAGACTGGTCCCAAGTTGCCAGTTGCAGAGGTTTGTTAATTGCATTGTGTGAGTTAATTACGGGATAACAAATCACAGCGCTTGGCGCTCACTTTGCCCTCTTCCTGCGTGGAGCTCAAAGTTCTGGCTAGAAAAGGGTAGAGACCATTACCCCCATTTCATAGATGGAGGAAACTGAGACACAAAGAGGCAAAACAATTTGCTGAAGGCCAGGCTTTGAGTCAACGGCAGAGTCCTGCAGCGCTGTTTGTGTTGGCTTATGTAATCAGCCACCCCCGTGTGAAATGCAGTTTGCAAATATGACAACTGCACATACGATCTGACATTCCCATTGGGCGGACTGGGTGATGAGCAGCACTAATCTCTAAGACAAACAATCCCGCGTGGTTTAGGTAACTCGCCACAGCAGCCGGCATGTCCAATTACAGCCTTGATTGTAATATTCACAAATTTGTATTTCACGCTGCGTTGGTTAGTTACATAAGGCCTCCAGCCAGCGAATGCAGACACGGACACGTGATTTGTGAAACCCCGGTGGGAATGTGACAACTGAATGTCGACTTTGAAATTCACCTTCTGAGAATAGTCAAGATTAAAAATGGCTCGTTGGAAGCAGAGCTCAAGTGTTCGCTCTTGCCAGGGATGAACGCAGCAGCGTCACACGGACGATTGAAACAAGATTCACTTCTGAACTCAAATGAATATTTGGGGAGTTGAAAATGTTCACTGTTTATAGGGCTCTGCACAGCATGGCTACTGGTAGGTAATAGACATCCAAAAGAGCATCTCTCTACCACTCCAGATCGTGGAGGCTCTCCATTCGCCGTGTGCAGTATAGGGCTTGTGCCACACAGGTGAGCAGTTCTGATTCTATCCAGCAGAGGGCAGTAGGACTAATACATGCAGGTCAGTCCTTATCTATCTCACAGGTGTGGTGTGTGGATTGAAGTTTTCCTCTGGTGTTGGCAAAGTGTGGAATAAATTCTGAATATTATTAGTGCTCAAGGTTCAGACCATCACATGCAATACTATACTGGGACAGGGGCTTCTTTGCTGCCCGGAGATGTGATCTCTGCCCCAAAGCACTCACAACTCATTATATTCATGTCACCAGCGAGCAGTGGTGGAAGTAGATTTTAATTCTTACTGGTACAGATAGGCGACTTATGGGAGGGACACAAAGGGGGGCACCAGCTAAAGGGGGGGCATGTGACCTCCCCACATGACCCCGCACGGGACTCCTCCCTGCCCGGGGCCCCCACGCTCTCCCCGTCCCTTCCCCATCCCATATTACTGGGCGAGGGGTGTGTGTGTGTGGCTCTGTCCTCCCGCTGCAGCGGATACCGATTTCTGAACCACAGGGCTCTCCCGGGAAGCGCAGAGTCGAAAGGAGCAGAAGCCGGGGCCAACAGCAGCTCCTCCGGCGCAGCTGTACTGCCACCAGCCCTGTCCTGCGGCGGGGCTGTATAGACCCCAGACAGGAGACGCAGCCATGTGGAAGGTCTGGCAGTGGGGCAGGGCGCGGTACCAGCGCACCGGAGGAGCTGCCGGCGGCCCCATGTTCTGCTCCTTTCGCCTCCGTGGTTCCCGGGAGAGCCCTGTGGTTCTGAAAATGTGTCTTTCCGGTACAGCATACCGGCAATAAATATCTTAATGGTACGGCGTACCTGACCGCAACGGCTTCCTTGCCCCACAGCCAGCGAGAGTCACAAACAGCAGGGGTTTCCTATGCCACGCTCCTTCGGCAGCAGCTACGTGTCTCGCTGGGCCCAGCAATTGCTTCGGATACCTTGTAAGCTCGTATTGTTCTTACCCTGCCTCCCAGAGGCCGCAGTCAGAATCCGGGCCCAATTGTGCTGAACGCTGCACATGCAAAGACCTGGGGCTTGAGTCCGCAGCGTTACAAGGCGGTAAGAGTTCTGTAGCACCCGCCCGCCCTGCCCCAGAGCCATACGAAATCTCGCAGCGTGCAACGGAGAAGCAAGCAGCAGCGTTAGCCGCAACGTTCGGAAGCGCCCAATGACCATTCCATTGGAAACCCTAGTTAATTAATGACACGCCCAGCCTCGTGCTCCGGTTCACCTGGCCCGCTCCAGGGGCTGCAGTCACGGAGGACACAGGGGTGCACCCCGCAGCCGGGCAAGTTAGCTTTGCTTCCTCGCCCCCCAAAGTGCATGTGGCTCTGGCCTTGGGCTGATTGGCAGCAATCCCTGACAAGCTATTGTTTTTCTACTGGGAACCATGCAGCTATAGCATGCCCCGGTACTACCGTGTGCTGGGCTCCTGTCAGCTCTCATAAGCTAAGCAGCGCCAGACTGGGTTACTGTATGGATGGGAGACACACAGGACCTTGATGATCATTCAGGAGTGGTTGCTGACCAGTAGGGTGTTTGGGTGGGTGACTCAGGAGAGGGTGCTGTTCCCTTGGAGTGCTTGCCCCAGTGTTGGCACTAGGGGGTGCTTTGCCCTCCCAGTGACACCCCCCATGCCTAGGGGGTGCTGTGCTGCAGGGGGGAGTCAGTAGGGGGCACTCTGCCCTCCCAATGAGTACTGACCCCTGATGTGTAGGGGGCTGCAGCCTTTTGAACAAGGCAAAGATCCAGTGGCATTTTGCCCGAGACCCACATGCTGACCCTGCGCCTAAATGCTCCCTGCCCGGTGCTGCTTCCACTGGGTCTGGGATTCCGCTGCCCCCTGGTTTGCTCCCGAGGGGTACAGCTCAGCTCCACCCGATGGGGTTTCCAGGCCAGCCCCTGGCCCCGATGTGGCAAAGCGGGGCCGTCCTGATGCCGTGGGGCTGTGACACCCGCCTTGGTGGGGAAAGGCCACTGGGGCAGCAGGGCAGCTTTGTACAGCACCTGGCACAATGGGGTCAGCCTGGTACATAACTGGGGGGTGGGGCTAAATGCTACCATAATATACACAAGAAATGGGTACTGACAAAATCCTGGGGGCCCCCCATCCCCATAGCAGGATCCTATGGTCTCCTGCCCCTAAAGGGCCCCCAGGGGAGTGCTGATCTGGGGGGTTAGGGGTCTCCAGCCCCATAGCAGGATCCTATGGTCTCCTGCCCCTAAAGGGCCCCCAGGGGAGTGCTGATCTGGGGGGTTAGGGGTCTCCAGCCCCATAGCAGGATCCTATGGTCTCCTGCCCCTAAAGGGCCCCCAGGGGAGGGCTAGTCTGGGGGTGGGGCGGGGCCGTCGCTGGGGCCGGGCTCCGTCTGTAGGGACCCCCCCGAGTCGGGCCCCTCCCCAGCTGCGGCTCCTTGTCGGTGCCCTCCCCGCTGGGGGGGCTCTAGGGGGGTGGAGGCGGCCGGGCGGAGCCTGGCGCTGGGGGCTCCGGCGGGGGTAGGAGCCGCCGTGCGGGGGAGCGCGGGGCGGGCGATGGGAGCGAGCGGAGCCGCCCTGGCCCGGGACCGGAGCGGAGCGCGGAGCCGGGGGGCGCCGGTGAGTGGCCGGGAGGGTCCCGGGGCCGGTGGGTCGGGGCGGCGGGGGGAGAAGTTTGGAGGGAGTTTTGGGGGGATGCTGGGGGCAGCGGGGGGAGGAGTTTGGGGGCTGTTGGGGGAGTATGTTAGGGGATGGGGGAAGGAATTTGGGGGAGTTGTTGGGGGATGGCGGGAGGAAGGACTTTGGGGGAGTTGTGGGGGGATGGTGGGGGAAGCGTGGGGAGGAGTTTGGGGGGATGTTGGGAATGGTGGGGGAAGGAGTTTGGGGGGTTGGGGAGGAGTTTGGGGGGATGGCGGGAGGAAGGAGTTTGGGGGGAGTTGGGAGATGGCAGAGGGAAGGACTTTGGGGCAGTTGTGGGGGGAGGAGTTTGGGGGAGTTTTGGGAGGATGCTGGAGGCAGTGGGGGGAGAAGTTTGGGGGATGTTGGGGGTATGTTGAGGTGGGAGAAGGACTTTGGGGGAGTTCTGGGGAGATGCTGGGGCGGTGTGGGGAGGAGTTTGGGGGGAGTTGTGGGGGATATTGGGGGCGGTGTATGGAAAAGTTTGGAGGGATGTTGGGGGCATTGTGGGGAGGAGTTTGGGGGGGTTGTGGCTGTGGGAGGCTGGGGCGTGGTGGGGTTGGGGGGCTGGTGGAGTGAGTGGGGGATATAGAGGTCCAGTGTATCAGGGGTGAATGGGGCGGGTTGTTGGGGGAAATGGGGTGAGGGTTTGGGGGATGTGTTGTGGGGGGATAGGGAGTTTTGGGGATGGTGGGATTTGGGGCCATAGAGGGGTGAGGTGAGGAGGTGGGAGGTGAGTTGTGGGGGCATGTTGGGGGGTGGTGGGGTTGGGGGCCGGGATATTGGGGGTCACTGTGGTCTGTGGGGGGGTGACTGTGGTCTGTGGGGGGTGGGTGAGGAGGTGGGAGGTGAGTTGTGGGGGGGATGGGGCATGTTGGGGGGCAGTGGGGTTGGAGGCTGGGATGTTGGAGTGAGGGGCTGAGGACTGCAGTGAGCGGGGTGTTTATGGGGGTTACTGGGCAGTGGGGGGGACTATATGGAGAAGTGGAGGGTT
Source organism: Malaclemys terrapin pileata (assembly GCF_027887155.1). Classification (NCBI taxonomy): domain Eukaryota; kingdom Metazoa; phylum Chordata; order Testudines; family Emydidae; genus Malaclemys; species Malaclemys terrapin. Next base: position 124,902,954 of record NC_071511.1, read on the forward strand.
GTTGGGTATTTGGGGGAGGGGGCAGTGGATTTGGAGGCTGGGATGTTGGGGTGAGGGCCTGAGGACTGTGTTGAGCGGGGTGTTTATGTGGGTTACTGGGCAGTGGGGGGACTGTTGGGAGAAGTGGAGGGTTGTTGGGTATTTGGGGGAGGGGGCAGTGAGGTTGAAGGCTGGGATGTTGGAGTGAGGGGCTGAGGACTGCGTTGAGCGGGGTGTTTATGGGGGTTACTGGGCAGTGGGGGGACTGTTGGGAGAAGTGGAGGGTTGTTGGGTATTTGGGGGAGGGGGCAGTGAGGTTGAAGGCTGGGATGTTGGGGTGAGGGGCTGAGGACTGCGTTGAGCGGGGTGTTTATGGGGGTTACTGGGCAGTGGGGGGCACTGTTGGGAGAAGTGGAGGGTTGTTGGGTATTTGGGGGAGGGGGCAGTGGAGGGCAGTGGGGTTGAAGGCTGGGATGTTGGGGTGAGGGGCTGAGGACTGTGTTGAGCGGGGTGTTTATGGGGGTTACTGGGCAGTGGGGGGGGACTGTTGGGAGAAGTGGAGGGTTGTTGGGTATTTGGGGGAGGGGGCAGTGAGGTTGGAGGCTGGGATGTTGGGGTGAGGGGCTGAGGACTGTGTTGAGCGGGGTGTTTATGGGGGTTACTGGGCAGTGGGGGGGACTGTTGGGAGAAGTGGAGGGTTGTTGGATATTTGGGGGAGAGGGCAGTGGGGTTGAAGGCTGGGATGTTGGGGTGAGGGGCTGAGGACTGCGTTGAGCGGGGTGTTTATGGGGGTTACTGGGCAGTGCGGGGGACTGTTGGGTATTGGGGGAGGGGGCAGTGGGGGCATGGGGACGGTTCACACCACGCTGGGCACTGCCCTGCTGCCCTGATTGCTCCATGTCCCCGACCCCCAGTGGTGAGGCCCCGTCCCCAGAGTGCTGGGAAAGTGTCTGGCCCCTCATTGGGCTCAGGAGGGCGACTTACAGCGGAAGCAGCCCCTGCCCGCTCTCCCTTTGGGTTAAAAGCCACAAGGGACCGACCCCTTCTGTGTGACCTGGGCCAGCCAGGCCTCTCTTCCCCCAGCCCTGGCCTGCCCTTCTAGCCTGCTAGACAGCTGCTGTGGCATATGGATCTCCGTCCTGTTTGGCAAAGCGCAGGGGTGCGTTAGGGGAGACGTCCTCTTTCTCTGCCCCCTTCCCATAGGACTGCCTCTCCTGTCACCTTTGCTGCCCTATGCAAACTCCTGCGGTCTAGCGTGAAAGGCGGTTCTGTGGTTAAGACACTGGATTTGGACTGCGGAGAATCTGGTCTCAGCTCCTGGTTCTCGGGCGAGTTGTTGAGGGCCGGACTGGAGTCCTTCCATTCGCTCGGGTAGGGGTTGGATCCTCCCCTTAGCCTCTCGCTCCGTCCCTCGGTGGAATGTAACGGCCGGGCTGGAAAGCGCGTCTGCAGCGCAGTCCTCCAGAGCAGAGAGTCTCATTCCGGAGAGCATCGTCCGGAAGCTTCGTCTGGGGAGTTACGATGGGAGAACGCCAAGCGTGGGGCTGGCAGGGTGCCCGGAGAAGGCTAGGAAAAGCGTGTGTAGGGGGATGTGTCAAATGCACCCTGGTCTGGTTTTGGAGGAGCTGGCTTTCACCTCCGCTCGATGGGGAGGGCGAGCCCTCTCCTCTCCGGCTCGCTTTGGCTGCCACGAGAATGCGTGGTTATCGCTGCGCTGCAGCCAGCCCCGGATTTCGAGCCGACGCCAGCTGCGCCGTGAGCTGTTCCTTGAGCCCAGCATAATATGCCTGTTTGCGGCCGGAGCTCGAAGGTCTGAAGGGATCTGTAATGTGATTCTTGGATTGGGAAGGCTGGTGGGGGAGGGGGAAGAGCTGTGACCTGCTCATGTTGATGCCAGCTGGAAGGAGGAAAATCTCACAGTCCTTCCTCTGGCTTCATGCTTTGCTGCCCAGCAAGGACACAAGCACCCTCTTCCCCACCCAGTTGCTGCATTAGGGCCTGATCCCAAGCCCACTGAGGTCACCGGAACGGTGGCCATTAACTTCGGTGAGGCCCGTAGGGCGGGCGGTATGGGAGTGGGTAAACGTGACCGGATTCCCACGTGTGAACGTGCACATGGGATCCAAGCCACGAGCATGAGAGAGACATGCAGCGAGAGGCAGGCCTCCCCCCCCCCCCCCCCAGTGCGTTCTGATTAGCTGGGGAGGATGTTTTGGTGTGACGTTGGAGCCATCGGCGTCGACTTGAAATGGCAAATGGTTTGTTATTGCAGGGCTTGTGAGCTGATCTCATCTGACTTTCTCCTGTGCAGACAAGCTTCTCCAGCGGGTTGTCATTCCTTTCTGAAGGCTGGCTGCTTTCCCCTTTTCATTTCTCCTGCCTGTGTCTCTTTCTTTTCCCCACCGCCTCCCTTCCCTCCAGCGGGGTCACGTCACTGAGGCGTGCACAGCAGCACCCCAGCTTTCGGCTTCGTTGGCAGGAGCGTGTGACGATGCCTAGAGGAAACCTCGGCCCTGCCCTGCTCCCAGTGGCATAAATTTCACTAGGGAAAATGACACCCACTGTTTGGCAGCTGTTACATTAATTGCTTGTGTTGTACTTTGGACTCCAAGTCTGGCGGCTTGGGTGGGGAATTCAAACTCAGAGCAGCGGGAGGTGTAGTAGGATCAGTGCTGTATGGGAGAACTGGCATCTCATCAGCTGTGTGGAAAACCTGAAGGTAGAAAATAGTGTGTGTGTGTGTGTGTGTGGAGGGGGGTATGTACATGGGCGTGTGTGCTTTGCTCCTATGCTTGGATTCTCGATTCTAGTATCAGCAGGGTTATGAACATTGACCAGGCACCTCTGAGCCTGAGGAATAAACCTAGTAGCCCTAGGCAGAGAAGAAAAACCAGCGGGAAAAAGCTTTCCCAAGCAGTTTCAGAGTGAACTTGACATAATTCTTGTCAGTTTCCCTTCTGCCTTGGCCTTCTGAATAGCTGTTGTGATACTGACCAGAGTCTTGTGAGTTTCACACTGCTGCTGCTTCAGAAACTTCTGAGCAGCTGCAGAGGAGAGCTGTCTGTCTGCAGACTCAGGGTTCATCAGGATGCTTGGAAGGCTTTCTTTGCAGCCATAAGGGATAGAAACTCACTCACAGGTTCCAAATTCATTCACACAGCACACATTAAAAACTGACTAACCGATAGGTCTCAAAATGCAACAGGGAATCATCGCTGACTGGGTCCGTTTCCGCTGGAGTCCTGCAGGGGTTATTTCTTGGTCCTACGCTATTTAACATCTTTATCAATGAGTTGAGAGAGAACATACAATCATCACTGATAAAGTTTGCAGATGACACAAAACTTGGGTGAGTGGTAAATAATGAAGTGGACAGGTCACTGATTCAGAGCGTGCGATCTGGATCGCTTGGGAAACTGGGCGCAAGGAAACAGTTTGCATTTTAATGTAGCTCAATGTAACTATCCATCTGGGGACAAAGAATGCTGACCATACTTATAGGGTGGGAGATTCTATCTGGGGAAGCAGTGACTCTGAAAAAGATTTTGGGCCGTGGTGAATAATCAGCTGAATGAATGCGATCCTGGGATGCACAAACAGGTAGGGTGACCAGATGTCTTGATTTTATAGGGACAGTCCTGATATTTGGGGCTTTTTCATATATAGGCCCTTATTCCCCCCCCCCTCCCCCGTCCCGATTTTTCACACTTGCTATCTGGTCACCCTACAAACAGGGGAAGCTCGAGAAGGAGCAGAGAGGTTGTTTTACCTCCGTACTTGGCACTGGTGCGACCGCTGCTGGGATCCTGTGCCCAGTTCTGGTGCCCGCAGTTCAAGAAGGATGTTGATCAGTTGGAGAGGGGTCAGGGAAGAGTCACGGGAAGGGTTAGAAAACCTGCCTGATAACGACAGACCTGAGGAGCTCAATCTATGTAACTTAACAAAGAGAAGGCGAAGGGGTGATTTGATTACAGTCTATAAAGTACCGACACGGGGAAGAAATCTCTAATCCGGCTCTGCAACCTAGCAGAGAAAGGTATAAAATGTTCCGGCGGCTGAATGTTGTAGCTAGACAAATTCCGACTGGAAATAAGATGGACGTTTTGAACGGTGAGTGTGAGTAACCATTGGAGCAGTTTACCAAGGGTAGACATGGGTTCTCTCTCACTCCCCGTTTTTAAACCAAGAGTTTTCTAAAAGATCTGCTGTAGGAGTTATGTGGGGGCAGATCTCTGGCCTCTGCTACACAGGGGGTCAGACTAGAGCATCACAATGGTTGTTTCTGGCCTTGGAATCTATACAATTCTACCGAGATTGATGGTGTCCCCCCCCCCGCCCCATTCTAACTTTCAAGATGTCCCGTGACACTGGTGTACTTGTGTATACTGAGGAAAGATGGAAACTATAATCACCCTTCACCATCGCACGGCCTCATGAGGCGGTTGCTTAAGAGGGAGGACATCTGTTGTGATCCCCTGAGGGGGAATGACTGTGGAGCAAGTTACAAAACAGCATTTCTGCAGAGGCCATGGGGGCGCTGGGACAGAAGCTCCAGTGAAAGTACATGCCCTTCTAATCCATTTACCCACATGCTGGCAGTTCCCGCTTCCAGGCAGAGGAAGTAACAATGAACGCAGAGCAATGAAAGTTAATCTGCGTGCAGCGGGGAAGGAAGAGCCGGACGGCCACGGGTCTGGCATCTTCTCCTGGGTGTCTGGCAGTGTCTGCACGGTGCTGGGCTGCTGGGTGTCTCAGGCTAAGCAGGGGTGGGTCTGGTCAGTACTTGGACGGCAAATCGCCAAACAAAACCCAAGTTCTGGAGGAAGTGAAGTTGCTTATTTCCTAGGAGGTGCCCTCCTCTCTCGCTCTCTCCATCCCCCACCATGGTGCTGCGCTGCCGGAGAGACCGTCTTTCAAAAGAAATGTCATTCCAATTAAAGGTCTCCTGTCCCTTTCCCCAAGAGCGATTACAGGCGTCTAACCTAAAATTCCCCATGGAATTTCAACTGGACCGGGGGATCCCTTTTCACTTCCTCATCTAAACAGTCCCCTCGCGTTGCTGTGTGACATTACACAACCCAGAGGTGGCTGCATTTTGGTGGCAGGCACAATAATTCCTGCCTACGTTGTTCATGTCTAGTGAGCTGCGAAGCTTTGGGATGTCCCGCGCTCTGGTTTTGGTTAAAGATGAGGCCAGAGAGGCGTACTTGGGAAGGGCTTTGCTGGTTGGCTTCCCCCACGTGCCCATTTCAGGCAATGGCCCAGCTCAGTGGAGGGGAGGGATAGCTCAGTGGTTTGAGCATTGGCCTGCTAAACTGAGGGTTGTGAGTTCAATCCTTGAGGGGGCCACTTAAGGATCTGGGGCAAAATCAATACTTGATCCTGCTAGTGAAGGCAGGGGGCTGGACTCGATGACCTTTCAAGGTCCCTTCTAGTTCTAGGAGATAGGATATCTCCATTAATTTAAAAAAAAAATTTCAGTGGCCCTAACCCCCGATGGCCCCATTGGCAACTTCTCAGGAGCCAGAGGGCGACTCCTAAACACTGCCCCAGTCATAGCCCCCCCGCTGCATTCATGCAGCTATTGTTATTTGTCTGGTGGTGGTCCCGGGACCCGTCTGCGCTAGATGCTGTACAAACAGCACAAAAGACAATCCCTGCCCCCGAAAGCTCAGCTTGGAGGTCCCAACTCCTGATCCCAGGGGAGACCGGTCACATCACGATGGAGAAGTGTGCTCGGGCTTTTACAGCCGGGGGTGTGCCCGTAACAGAGGAGGGCACCTACAGGCCGCATGCCGGCGGGATGCCCGCAGGCTGTCCCCAGCAGAGTGAAGCAAACCTTGACTCGGGCGTGCTGGTTTCTAACTGATCCGTGCCCGTGCCTAGGACGGTGGCAAATGAAGCGATCGCTTTCCCCTGGCAGAGGCTGGGGGGTGGATTGGTGAGGACACACGGGGCAGGAGTTGGAAGTGGTATCCAGGGGAACTAGCTTGAAATATTTACACTTTCTGGCGGAAAAACCAGCTCTCCCCTGCTTTGCTAGAGTCCTGGGTCCCCAGCCTCTTCTGTGTAAATGCATCGGCTGTCCAGCCCTGCTAGCCTCCGTGAGCATATTCATGCTTGTGATTTATTCACAATAGGTTTAAACTGTCCCTTCTGCCCAGGCCTGTATGTCCCCCCCCTCCTACGATCCGTGGAGACGCTGCCATGGGTCTCACTAACCTGGCCCAAGTGTGTTTCTCTGCCAGGTTGTTGAGTGGAGCAGCCGTTCCCCGGAGCTTTATTTCTCCTCGGCGGTTAGTCCCTTAGCGTCTCAATTAACCCTCCCATTGTAGTGGTTCAGCTACGCCTTGGGGGGGACCCACTGCCTTTCCTTTTCAACCTGCCCCTGTGGGCAGGCATGTCTGTGTGGGCGGGGCCTCTCTGCAGAAGGGGGTGTGGCTTTTCAGAGGGCGGAGCCTGGCTGCTGAAAGTGCCGTTTAGCCAAGCGGGTGATGGAAAACCCCCAAGTTGTTCAGCTCCACTGCTTTTCTTTTGGGGTTTTCTCCTGAATGTAAATAGCTGTTCGGCAGAGCTCCCGGGGAGAGAGAGATGCTGCGGGGCTGAGCTCACCACCACAAGGGCTTGACTGTGGGTGTGATCAAGGGGAAGAGGTGCCCAGAGACTTGAATGAGCTACTGGCCCCTTCACATTTGCCTTCTCCTACTGATACCCCTTTAAAATGGCTCTGGACGATGTTTGATCCCCCTGGCTCATGGAGCAGCATTTAGCACCCAGGTGCTTGGCATGCTGGGCATCGCCAACGCCGCTGAGCGGGTGCCCAGGTGGCCGGTGGGTGGGCCAGAGGTATGGTAGATGGAGGCATCACCTCGCGTTCTGCTCCTTGTGAAATGGATTGTGGGTAATTGGGTCCTGCTGGTTTGAATGAGTTTCCCGGCGGTAATGTTAGTGTCCGACTCCCCCGTCTCAGGCTGGCTGTGCTGTTCTGTGGGGCAGCCGGCAGCAGAGCAGGGCCCGGGGGGAAGGACTGAAAACGTGTCTGGTGGGAAGGGGCGTGAGGCCCGGGGGGCTGGTGCAGAAGCGGCTCCCCCTGGCGCCGTGGGTGCCAATCACCCGGGAAATGAGTTTGCCGGCTCTCAGCAGCGTGGTGCGGGTCGTGGTGCTGCCTCCTGCCCTGCGCCGGGAGCCTTGGCGGCTGAGGGAGTCTGGAGAGAGGCAGCCTGGGCACTCGAGCTCTCTGTCCCGTGTGGGGAGGAGGGGGTTTTCCAGCACACCTGTCCCCTCAGGCCTTGAGCGCTTGGCTGTTGGAGGGAGGAGGACAGCTGTTGGCTTCGTGCTCTGAATAGGAGGCAGCGTCCCTGACCAGTGGGAAGGGGCAGGAAGGGGTTAATTAGCCAGGGGCTGCGGGAGCCAGGCCATGTGGCCAGGTTGGAGGGGACTAGGGTGACCAGACAGCAAATGTGAAAAATCGGGACGGGGGTGGGGGGTAATAGGAGTCTGTAAAAGATAAAGACCCCAAAATCGGGACTGTCCCTATAGAATCGGGACATCTGGTCACCCTAGAGGAGACTCAGAGAGGGGGCGGCTGGACACAGCCTGGGGAGCCGTCTGGGGCCGGAGCAGCTGCAGGTGGGTAGCCTGCCAGGCCTACGTGTTGTCCTTCACCTGGAAGGAGCTGGGAGCTGCGGGGGCTGGGAGTTTTTCTGCCCACGAGACGAGGTTTGAAATCAAATCCTGCCTCTCCCCCGGCCCGGCAGAACGGCCCTGGCTGTGCCCCCCTGCTGTGGTGGGGGGCAGGGCCAGTCCCCGAGAGGGGGCTCCGCAGGGGGCTGTGACTGTGGGCGCCGAGGCTGGCTCCCCCCCCGGCTGTGACGAGGGCAGAGCCGCAGCATCCCAGCCCCAAACGGGGACGGCCCCCTGTGCGCACCCCGCTGCGTGTCTGGGGGGGCCTTCCCCCCGCCTTCCAGCCCCACCCCGGGGCCCTGCTGCCAGGGAGGAAGATCCGTTGCCTGGGGAGCTGCTGGGAGACTGGCGCAGGGGACCCACCAGCTCCTGGCACCCGAGGCCCTTCCCTGCGGGTCCCTCTGCGGCGGGCAGCACAGCTGGGTCATTCTGTCCCTTGGGCCGTACGAGAGCCGGCCCTGGGCCACGAGCTAAACAGACGAGAAAGGGGAGCTGGACCTAGACCCCCCTCTCCTGGGCCCCGAGCTGCACCCTGGTCTCCCAGGCCACGCTGCCCTGCACGCTTCTGTCGGGGTCCCCAAGCTGAGGAGGGGGCCCCGGGCCAACCTGAGCCGCGCTCACATTCTGGGCTGTTGATTGCACAGTGCCAGGCAATGCCCTGCTGCCAGACCAACCCGGAGCCCGTCTGTGTCCCTGGGCGGCCTGGGCGATGCCCTGCTGCCAGACCAACCCAGAGCCCGTCTGTGTCCCCGCCCAGCCTGGGCGATGCCCTGCTGCCAGACCAACCCGGAGGCCGCCCATGTCCCTGGCCGGCCTGGGCGATGCCCTGCTGCCAGACCAACCCGGAGCCCGTCTGTGTCCCTGGCCGGCCTGGGCGATGCCCTGCTGCCAGATCAACCCGGAGGCCGCCCATGTCCCTGGCCGGCCTGGGCGATGCCCTGCTGCCAGATCAACCCGGAGCCCGTCTGTGTCCCTGGCCGGCCTGGGCGATGCCCTGCTGCCAGATCAACCCGGAGGCCGCCCATGTCCCTGGCCGGCCTGGGCGATGCCCTGCTGCCAGACCAACCCGGAGCCCGTCTGTGTCCCTGGCCGGCCTGGGCGATGCCCTGCTGCCAGACCAACCCGGAGGCCGCCCATGTCCCTGGCCGGCCTGGGCGATGCCCTGCTGCCAGACCAACCCGGAGCCCGTCTGTGACCCTGGCCGGCCTGGGCGATGCCCCTTTAAGGAGAGTTTGTTTTCCTCCACGCCCGGCAGCTATTTTCGTGCCAGAGCAGCTGAGAAGCGTGTGGGCTCCGGGGCCCCACCCGCGGCAGGAACTGAATGGGCTGCTTGCCCAGCCTTGGCTCTCGGGTACAGGAGCGCCGGCAAAGCACCTTGGTCTGCCTCTGCCGTCCTCGCTCTGGCAGGGCCCAGGCGCCTTCGGCCGAGGCAGGGCAGCACCCGCGGACGCTGGGAGCTCCGGCAGAGACGCCAGCCACGCGCCAGCTGAGCAACTTGGAAGGCTGCCTCTTCAGAGCTTCTTGGAGGCTGATTGTGGGGGGCCGGGCACAGCCCTGTGCCCACTCCCTTGGCACGGGAACGGTGGGACACTACCTTCCCCAGCAGGGAGCGGCCTGTGGGGCTGCCCCCTTGGGCAGGCGGGCGGCATCTGTGCCAGGTGGCTCCTGCTTTTGCAGCCTGTGCTGCCCCCTCTGCTGGTGCCCCTCTGAAATGCCGCGGGGTCCCTGTGCCACCCAGCAGCCGCCGGTCCTCACCTGCAGGCCGGGATGTGGAGGAATTGCATCCGGTCCCGAGGAGGCAGCTCTCTGCTGAGTCTTCCCAATCCACTGCAGGCCTGGCCGCTGGTGAGGGGGGGCATGTTTGGGGGGCAGAAGGGTCCCGTGGGTCGGAGCACTGGCCCAGGACTCCGGAGACTGGGTTCTCTTCCTGACCTTGGGCAAGTCGCTGCACTGCTCCGTGCCTCGGTTTCCCCAGCTGTAAAATGCAGATCACCGTCCTGACCGCGTCTGGAAACTGCTCTGAGATTGGCTGATAAGGGGCCGTTCGGCGAGGACGTAGGGTTATCAGACCACGTCTCTGCCCTGCAGGGTCTGGGCTCGTGACACCTTCGCAGCCCTCTGTCAATGCGGACCGCCATTACCTCTCTCTGGGGTGGGGGGGATTAGCCTGTGCCCCAATTTACAGATGGGGAAACCGAGGCACAGAGCAGGGCCCCAGCGTGTTGAGGCCCTGCTGCGGATAATAGCCCGGGAGCGCCGGTGCTCAGAGCACTAGGCCGCGCTGCCCTTCACTGCAGCGCTGCCCTGTCAGCCCTGCCCAACCCTGCTCTTCTCGGAGGAGAAGCTGGCACTCACCCTGCCTCTTGTGCCAGGCAGCATTTCCCTGGGGCATGGCACCACAGTGCCCCCGGCAACCCATGAGGTATTTGCCCGATGCCAACTGGGGGGGGGGGAGCGCCGCCAGCCGAACAGCTGGGGGCTGGGGTCTCCCCTCCACGCGCTGCCCATGCCTGGCCCTGCTTGGCGGGCGCAGCCTGCGTGGGTGGGGGCTGCTGGCGTTTGCAGCCCCTCCCCCAGCCTGGGGCCCTGGTTGCTGAAGGTTTTGCTTGAGGAGCTCCTGGGTGGGGTGGAAAATCGGGGTGGGCGGGGCAGCGACCGGCCTGGGAGAAACTAGCAGCCCTTTGTCCCAGGGCCTGACCTCAGTGGCAATTCAACCCACGTAATGCTCTGGAAACAAACAGCCGGGGCTCCCGCGGGGTGGGCCTGGCTCCCTAGCTGGGGTGGTGGAGGAGGGAGCGGGCGTCTTTCCTGGCAGGGGTCCCTGCAGCCACGGGACAAAGCGACCGGCTGAGCAACGCTCTCGCCGGGCCTGATCCCCAGCCCCACTTGGGCTCCTGGTGCCGTCAGTGGGGCAGGCCTGGGGGTCAGTGTGTGGCAGGTGGGGAGACGGGAACCCTGTTCTAATGAGTGCGGCTGGCGACTGACCGGGCACAACTGGGCTGGGGCTCCTGTGAGATGCTCTGTGTCTTCCTCCTCCTCCCCCGCCTGCCGCCAGGGCTCACCCCACAGCTAATCCCCAGCTGCCAGCGAGAGGCTCGTGCTTCCCACGGGTACCCCAGAATCCTGGCCTGCCCCTAGCCCCCTGCCCCTCTAGACGGGCCCTCCAGCGGGCGCTGCTCCAAACGGATCAGTCAGCTGGTGCCCAGGTGCCCGGCTGGGTGGGCATGGGGCACGGTGGCTGTGTGGGGCCAGAGCTTCTTGGAGGCTGATTGTGGGGGGCCGGGCACAGCCCTGTGCCCACTCCCTTGGCACGTTTCCTTGGCACAGCACAGCTGGGAGCACCAGCCAGCAGGACGTTCGCTGACCCCCTTGCGGCTGGCTGGGGAGACTGGAGTTGTCTCAAGCTGGGGATCGGGGTGGAAAGGCACAACAGGGGGAACCCCTGCCCCAGAGCTGTCTGGGGGCCATCAGGATTCCTGGGTTCTAATCCCGGCCCTGCCATTGCCTCCCTCTGGGGCACCTCCCAGCTCTGTGCCTCGGTTTCCCCAGCTGTAGCCTGGAGGGGTTTGGGAGGATGGGGAGGTTAGTGCTTGTGGTGGCGACGGGGCTAGGGAAGGGTTAAGTGCTGGACAGCACCAGACGGGACTCCCCGAGGCCCTCCATCCGTGGAGTGAGGTACATGCCTGGAGCTCCGTCGTGCCCTGGGGTCATGACGGGTGAGGGAGGCTGATCTCACCCTACCCCATAGTCTGTGGGGCAGCATGGACAGTGGGCACAAAGCTGGGAGGAGGGTGGGACTAGGTGGCTGGTGCTACCCGGCAGTGGGGCTGTTTGCTCCCCGATCCCAGGGTTGTGGCCCGTGCAGGCCGAGCGCTGGCTCCTGGTGAAATCGACACGCCCCTGTTCCATGCAGCGCTAGCGGGCCCAGCCGAGGGCTGAACGATAGTGGGACCCAGCGGGCCGGGGCTGAGACGAGTTTGCCGAGCAGCAGGGGAGCAGTTCAGACTGGCCCCTACCAGCAGACAGGTGGGGGCTGGACCCCAGACCCCTGCTGAGCCCTGTGTGCCTGGAGCAAGAGGAGACGCCGAACTGTCCCAGAAATCGGCTGGAAATGCGGGTGCTCAGTGCTGGCTGCCTTGTGAGCGTGATTCAGCAGGGGGCGCTCTTCCCTCCAAGGGTGTGAGCCTGGGTGGCCCTGTTCCCATGGCAGCTCTGAGCTGCCCCTGCCCAGTACCGAACGCACGGGGCAGGGACTTTGCGTCCTCTCCTGCTCTGTTAAGCAACATTGCGGTGGGCTGTTAAACAGCTGCTGTGCCCCGCTCCAGAGGTGGCTGCATTCCAGTGGCGGGTGCTGTAGTCACTTGTAAAGGGTCTCTGGGGTGGAAGGAGGCCGGAGAAACGCTGGGCCAGTTGGGGTTTGACGAGATGTCTCAGAGGATGTTTGCATGGGCCCAGACGGCGCAGGGCCTGTAGGACACAGAGCTACAGGGTTTGTCAGCCGGCACCGGCGAGGTGCCAGGAACAGCTGCTGGCGAGTCATGTGGCCGCCCCAGGCTCGGGGCTGCTGGTTAAAGAAGCAAAGATCAAATGAAGGCCCGGGCCACGGCTGCCCGAGCGACACTCCCTGGGCGCGTGATGTGGAGGGTGGGGAGGGGGCCGGGGGCTTGGCATGATGGGTAGATCCCTCCCTCCCAGAGCCAGCGTGTGGCCAGGCACCCCCGTCACTCCCACAGGGGTCGGGAGCCAATATCACTGCCAGTGAACTGGTGAAAGAGGGTAGGGTGGTGGGGGCTGGGCACCTCCCCCCACAACGCTGCTGGTGCCCCTCACTCCCGACCCGCAGCCCCCTGCTAGCCCAGCCCTGGGCTCCCTCCTCCCAATTCTGCTGGTGCCCCTCACTCCCGACCCGCAGCCCCCTGCTAGCTTAGCCCTGGGCTCTGACACCTCACTCCCCCCAATGCAGCTCCTTGTCCCTTGTGATCCTACCCAGAATTTGCACCCAGGTCTGTGCTGGGTAGAACAAGGTTCTGGGCTGGATGGGCGAGTGGTCATCCCCAGGGGGCCAGTCTCCCCCCATCCTCAGGGCCCTTCCTGCCCCCTCACTGCAATGGGCCGACTGGCAGAGTGCCGAGGTGCGGGAGGTGCCAGGGTCATTGGGCTGCAGGAGTGGGGGTGTCGGGGTGTCGTGGCCCCACGGGTGTGAATAGAGCGTGTGCGGAGCCCTGGTGCTGCAGGCCCTGGGGTGGGGCCGCACGAGGTGTGGGTTGTGATACTGCCTCTTGCGGGGGAACCGTTGCAAGCAGTGGAGAGGTTGCTGGGGGCCTCCATTTCTGTGCCCGGGGTGGTTTGCGCTGCCCCCAGGAGCTGCGGGTGGGCGCTCAGGGTGGCGGGTCGCTTTAGTCTCCATTCTGCTGGGAGGAGGAGGGGAAGGGCCTGTGGCCTGCCCCAGTGCCCCCATCACGGGATGCCCACAGGGGCAGCGCCTGGGGAGGGGTCCCAGCCTCAGAACCGGGGCGTGGGGGCTATAAGGGAAGGTCCCAGAGGGGGGACGCCGGGCGTGGAGTCCGGGTCTCGCTTTGGACTGGAACCTCCTGCCTACTGTCCGCCCCCAAACCTTTGGGTCACCAGGGTGGGCGAGGGAGGCAGTGTGTTGGGGGAAGGCCCAGGGCATGGGGGGGTCTGGATCCAGCAGCTGGACGTCCCTCTGCCCCACCCTGCCCCGCCCCGCCCCCAGTTTGAGTCCAGCCTGGGTTGACTGGGACTAGAAGTTGTTCTGGTCAATGGCCAGTCCGTCTGCCTATCCAGGTCCTCGTCTGGGCCTCACATGCACTGTTGGGCTTGTCCTCCCGGCATGCCCTGATTCTGATCCCAGTTCTACAGGGGGAAACCGGGGCACGTGTAGGGCAGGGTCACAAGGAGTGTGGCAGAACTAGGGATTGAACCTAGCCTGCTGCCTTAGGTCAAGCCCATCCTTCCTGAGTGCAGCGAGTGGACAGGCCTCAGCCCTGGTCCTCACGGGCTGGCAGTCACCGGACCCAACCATGGCTGGGTGTCTGGCAGCTTGGTGGCAAGGCCCAGGGATACCTGGGGTGAGGTTAGAGGGGGCTGCTTAGGGAGCAGCCCCTCCAGGACCTAGTGCCCCCTGGTTTGGTGCCTGGGGGAGCTCTTCCATGGGGGGCAGGAGGAAGAGGAGGGGCTCCGGCCCCACCCTGAGCTGGGCATGGCAGGGTGAGTCCGCCCGGCTGCCGAAGGGCATGGGGCTCTGAGTGGTTGTGGGGTGGGGCCATGGGGCACAGGGCGGCCCATGGAGGTTGTGACAATGCGGTTCTGGTGGAACCCAACTGAGAGTGCCAACTCAGGACAAATTGCTCAAATAGGGCAGTTACAGCCCAAGGCTGGGGTTTTTCCACCTCTAAGGCAAACCAAACCAGCCAGACTAAGAGGACTTCAGTCTCACCCCACTGGCTAACTGCAAGTCTCACAAACAATCTCCTTAGACACTCCAGTTTCCCAGTATTACCACCAGTGCCACTCGTTATGGGGACAAATGGTTATGAAAACCAATACCCCAGTAAAAGAAAAAGGTTCTCCTGATCCCAAAGGACCAAGCCCCAGACCCATGTCAATATACAAATCAGATCTTACCCACAAATCACGCTGTTGCCAATCCTTCAGAATCTAAAATCTAAAGGTTTATTCATAAAAGGAAAAAGATAGAGATGAGAGTTAGAATTGGTTAAATGGAATCAATTACATACAGTAATGGCAAAGTTCTTGGTTCAGGCTTGCAGCAGCGATGGAATAAACTGCAGGTTCAAATCAAGTCTCTGGAATACATCCCCAGCTGGGATAGGTCCTCAGTCCTTTGTTCAAAGCTTCAGCTTGTAGCAAAGTTCCTCCAGAGGTATGAAGCAGGATTGAAGACCAGATGGAGATGAGGCATCAGCCTTATATAGTCTTTTCCAGGTGTAAGAACACCTCTTTGTTCTTACTGTGGAAAATTACAGCAACATGGAGTCTGGAGTCACATGGGCCAGTCCCTGCATACTTTGCTGAGTTACAAGGCGTATCTGCCTTCTCTCAATGGGTCCATTGTATAGCTGATGGTCCTTAATGGGCCATCAAGCAGGCTAGGCAGAGCTAATCTCAGTTTGTCTGGGATGTCACCCAGAAGCATAGCATAAGTTTGCCATACAGACAGTATAGAGCCAATATTCATAACTTCGACCACAACACTGATACACACATATAGACAGCATCATCATAACCAGTAAACCATAACCTTGTCTTAGACACCCCATTTGACCCCCTTTATACAAGATTTGGGTGCCACTACAGGACCTTGGTTGCAACAATGATCTATATGGTCCCAGTTTATGTCAATAACGTCACAGAGGTCTCCTAGCCAAAAAGTTTGGCCCTCGGGTCTCCGCAGATGAGGGTTGCCCCTGGGCAGGGCCGTGGCACCACGGGTACATTTCTGTCTCAGCTGGGAAGGCAGAGCCCCAACCCATGGGGCTGGGGGTGGGGAGGGGCAGGAGTTACTGGCATCTGGCTGCTGTGAGTCCGTGTCTGTCCCCCAGGGTCCGTCTGTCTGTCAGGGCGGTTCCCAAAGGGCTGTTGCCTGGCGCTGTCTGCCACTGGCCCAGGGCTGAGCTAGCAGGGGGCTGCGGGTCGGGAGTGAGGGGCACTGCCAGAGTTGGGGGTGGGAAGCCCAGGGCGGGGCTAGCAGGGGGCTGCGGGTCGGGAGTGAGGGGCACCGGGAGAGCTGGGGTGGGGGGGAGCCCAGGGTGGGGCTAGCAGGGGGCTGCGGGTCGGGAGTGAGGAGTACCAGCAGAACTGGGGGGGGAGCCCAGGGTTGGGGGGCAGTAGGGTGAGGGGTCTCTCATGAGCGCCCAGTCCCCCCCTGGACGAAGCTCCCTACCCTGAGCAGCGCAGCGACCGGGGTGAGCTGATCTCCTGGGTGGGCCCATGGACAAGGGGGATCCCCCCACCCCCCACCTTCACCCCCCTGCCGTGAGCTGTGCTGGGCTGGGCCCCTCCCCACCCTGCTGCTCCAGGGCCAGGATCCCTGTGTTGCCCCCTCCCTGGGTGATTTTCTGCCCTCCCCCCCACAGGAGGCCGTTTTGCTGCCTGGGGTGACCTGGATCCGAGCTGGCCGGGGCAGGTGGGCGGCCGGCGCTGCTGGTGAGTTGGGGCTGCAGCTGTGGGGGTGGGTCTGGGGCTGCAGCCTGGCCCCAGGGCTGGCCCATTGCAGAGCGGCCAGCGGGGGCTGGTCCGTTGGCCCCAGCCCCAGTGATCCCCTGACCCGGTTCCCCTGAGGTTCCGCCCGCGCCGGTGCCTCTGGTCCAGGCTCTTTGGGATGGGAAGGGGCCTCCCCGGCCCGGTGCCCGGGTCCCATGTGGCTCCAGGGCCAGGTTAAGTAGTCGGAGCGTCTGGGCCTGGCCCACACGGGGTTAACACTGGCCGGAGGAATTCTGTGGGGCGGGGGTGGATGAGCAGCGCTGCCCCCTGCTGGACGGTGCCACACCGCCATGCGCAGCCCTGGGAGCCGAGCAGCTGGGGCTGAGTGGGAATCCCAGGGGCACAGGGACGTCCGTCTGTCTGGGAGGGGAGGCGCTGGGGTCCCTGGTGGGAGGCACTGTGGTGCTGGCAGGGTGGCAGGCGCAGAGGACCTGGTGGGGGGATACTGGCAGGGTGGCAGGGGTCTGGAGGTGCAGGCAGGGTGGTGGGGTCTGGGGACCCTGATGTGGGGGGCACTGGGGCCCTGGTGGGGGGCACTGGGGGTGCTGGTGGGGTGGTGGGGCTGGGGGCCCTGGTGGGGGAGCACTGGGGTGCTGGCGGGGAGGAGCTGGGGGGGCCCTGCATGTCCCATGTGCCTCTGGCCCGTGTGGCTCCTCTGCCTGCGCGTGGGTGGATTGATTGGAGGTGGCAGCGAGGCACCGGGCTCTTTGCTGCCAGACCCGTGCCAGCTGCATCCCTGGCTGCGGGCACTTCACAGCCGCTGTGCAGCGTGAGAGCAGGCAGCCGACTGGGCGGGCGAGGGGGCGCGGTGGTCTGACCCCTCGGCTGGCGCGTGTCACACGACTGGCTCATGGCATGGGCTGAGGGGTGGGGGATGTGTGTGCCCAGTTAGGGATGTGTTCAGGGCCTAGGACAGGCGTCGTGGGGGGGGTTGTGAAATCCCTCCCCTCAGTCCCAGTGCCAGCCTACAGCCCCCCCTTCACTCCTGCACCAGAGCATCCATCCCCCATTGACCCGGCCCCCCGCCACTGCCCCCACTGATCGTCCCGCCCCATTAACAGCCCCACTCTTCTCCTGCACCCGGGGGGCTCCCTGGCCCAGGCCTGGTGGCTCTCAGGGAAGGGATTGGGGGGTGAGCAGGGTCCCCAGCCCTGCCTGTGAGTGGGGCCAGCCGGGTGGGAGCTGGCCACGCTGTCAAGGCCGATTCCCACCCAGTTCCGCTGCGTCTTGAGGCAGCCGGGTCATGGGGCATCTCCTGGGGGTGTGGGGGCAGGAGGCACAGGTCACTGCCCCCCTGAGCTCCAGTGCGGGGGCCGGGGTCCAAGCAGCCAGGCTGCACGCACACCTGATCAGAGCCGAGAGAGCAAAAGAGAGCTAGCGCTCCTCACTCCCGACCCGCAGCCCCTGCTAGCCTAACCGGCTGAGGGGGGCCCGTCCGGCCAGGCTGTTGGTCTGGGACTGTGGTCTGGGCTCTGGAGAGCTGCTGAGTCCTGGGAGGGTCCCTTGCCAGGCAGGGTGTAGGGCTCTGGCAGGCAGGCGAAGGGCAGCCGGAATAACATTATAATCTCCCTGTGCTGGGCATCATGGCCAGGGATAGGGCTGGCATCCTGCTGATCCATTCGAGCTAAAGGAGAATCCCCCTGAGGTGTCAGCAGTACAGGGCCTATGACACACTGGATCAGTTCCGATTCCATCCAGGAGAGGGCGGCATTGCTCAGACACCCCAGCCAGCTCCTTCCTGCCTAAAATAGTCCAAATCTGCCAATCTGCCGCGCGCGCAGCAAGGCGCCTCTGCGGAGGAGAAGCGAGTGGTTGGGGCGGGGAGAGGAAAATGGTGAATTTGGAGGTTTTGGGGCTGCCTGGTTTCTCGGATTCTCCCGCGCTGGGAGCTGCTGTTGGCTCCGTTGATCGTTTTGCAGTGTGTGGGCAGGGAATGCCGGGGGAGGTGCCTCTTGGCTGTTATGACTCTACGGAATAAATAGAGCGACTGGAGAAAGAACAACTTTTCTCTTTGCCTTTTGTGCCTCGCTCAGCCATTTTCGGAGCCGAGGAGGAGAGTTTGGTCTTGTCTGCGGAGCTGCCCGGGTTTGCCTTTAAATCGATGTGGAACGTCGACAAGAGACCCCAGTTTTGCTGATTTCAGTGGGGCTGGGTCTAGATCCCTCTCCTGGCTTTAAAGAATTCAACCCTCGTGTCTGGTCAGTTTCCTCTGTCCCAGGAGGTCTGTTGGGGTGGGTGAGCTCTGAGCTCTCTGGTGACCTTCCCCAGACCTGAAGAAGGGCTCTGTGGAGCTTGAAAGCGTGTCCCCTCCACCACCAACTGTTGATCCAATAAAAGACGTTGCCCCTGACCCAAAGACAGCTCGCCTCTTTGGCGCCAATAGGGACCTCCTCGCCTGCGTGGTCCAGACACAAAGGGTGAGGGCTTCCCCTGAGCCAGGGCATGGAAGCGTCTCCGTGTGCAGCATGCTTGAGCGGGTGTGACTCCGAGCTGTGACCTTCATGCTCCCTTTGCTTTCCCAGCTCTGCGGGTACCACTGCCCTGGCGTTATCCCGGCTCCGTGCGACAAATTGCTTTGGTGGCTAGAGAGAGCCCCGTGGAGGGGGCTGGGCCAGCGTGGGAGCCCTGGAGCACTCCCACCGGCGAGGGAGTGCAGGTTGTCAGCGGCTGTGCGTATGCAGTGCAGCACTGTGGTTTGGTTTAATATAATAATAATAATAATTAATGGAGATATCCCATCTCCTAGAATTGGAAGGGACCTTGAAAGGTCATCTAGTCCAGCCCCCTGCTTTCACTAGCAGGACCAAGTACTGATTTTGCCCCAGGTCCCCAAGTGGCCCCCTCAAGGATTGAACTCACAACCCTGGGTTTAGCAGGCCAATGCTCAACCACTGAGCTATCCCTCCCCCCCTTTAGTTTCTTCTACTGCCAAGCTGAGTTCACGGGGGCACCAGCAACAGATGGGCCGGGGGGGGGAGGTCCTCGCCGTGGAACTCACATCTTTTGGAGGATTTTGCTGTTGGCACGTCAAAGAGAAATGGACCCCTCCCCCTGCAGATTGATCGAGCAGGAGCCCTTGCATGGTGGCGATGTCTCAATGGGCAGATGCCCGCTGTGCACTCTGAATGGGGGCTTTCTGGTCGGGAAGGCCCCAGTCCTGCAATGAGTTTGTCAAGTGTGTGGCATTGAGGGTCCAGCAGAGATAAGAATTTAAGCTCTCAGCTCGTCTTTGGAAGGTGTCGTGCAGGTTTCCTTTGAGGACGAGGAGCGAGAGGTCAGCTAGGGAGCGATCTCTTTGTGAACCACCGGTGATATGGTGGGTTTGGGTTTGATCGTTTTCCTGGGTGAGCTCATTCGAGGGCATCGTGATTGGTTTCACCCACATAGTTGGTATTGGGGTATTTGAAGCACTGGATGAAATACGCCACATGTTGTGATAGGCATGTGTGGGACCCCTGGATCTTGAAAGGTGTGAACATAAGAACATAAGAACGGCCAGACTGGGTCAGACCAAAGGTCCATCTAGCCCAGTATCCTGTCTTCTGACAGCGGCCAATGCCAGGTGCCCCAGAGGGAGAGTACCTAACAGGTAGTGATCAAGTGATCTCTCTCCTGCCATCCATCTCCACCCTCTGGCAAACAGAGGCTAGGGACACCCTTCCTTACCCATCCTGGCTAACAGCCATTAATGGACTTAATCTCCATGCATTTATCCAGTTCTCTTTTAAACCCTGTTATAGTCCCAGCCTTCACAACTTCCTCAAGCAAGGAGTTCCACAAGTTGACTGTGCGCTGTGTGAAGAAGAACTTCCTCTTTTTTGTTTTAAACCTGCTGCCTATTAATTTCATTTGGTGGCCCCTAGTTCTTATATTATGGGAATATATATTATATTCCTTATTCACTTTCTCCACACTACTCATGATTTTATATACCTCTATCATATCCCCCCCCTTAGTCTCCTCTTTTACCAAGCTGAAAAGTCCTAGCCTCTTTAATCTCTCTTCATATAGGACCCGTTCCAAACCCCTAATAATTTTAGTTGCCCTTCTCTGAACCTTTTCTAGTGCCAGTATATCTTTTTTGAGATGAGGAGACCACATCTGTACGCAGTATTCAAGATGTAGGCATACCACGGATTTATATAAGGGCAATAAGATATTCTCCGTCTTATTCTCTATCCCTTTTTTAATGATTCCTAACAGCCTGTTTGCTTTTTTGACTGCCGCTGCACACTGCACTTATGAAGGCCAGAAGAAGGGGTTCAGAAAAGATTTCTTTCAGGATGGGGCCCTCATCAAATATGGGTTGTAAATGTTTAATAATACCCATAGGGGTTCCTGTGTGGGGTGGTAGGTGACAACTAGGGGTGTGCGGTCAGTGGGTTTTGGTTTTTTTCTGTATTGAAAGAGGTTTTCCTGGGGTATTTGGGTGGCCCATTCCATGATGGAATGTCCGGTGGAGTGTCCTTTAAGGTGGTTTAAGTGTGTTAAGGTGTATATCCTCAACTTTCTCCTCCAAGCATGTTCTGTGGTGTCTGAGTGCCTGGCTGTAGATAACTGAGGTTTTGGTGTGTTTGGGGTGGTTACTGGACCTGGGAAGGGAGGTGTGCCAATCCGTGGGCTTCTTGTATATAGTTGTCTGTAGGGTTCCATTGCTGAAGCTGATTGTGATGGAAGTTGATGCTGGTATGGGAGTATTCTAGAGAGAGTTTAATGGATGGTGGTGGTTGAAGTTGTGGTGGAAATCTATGAGGCAGTTCAGGTCTGTCCAGAGGATGAAAATACCATTGATGTCCCTCAGGTTTATCATTGGTTTCGTGGTGCATTTGTCCAGAAATTCTTCCTCAAGGTGGCCCATGGAGAGGTCAGCACACTGGGGAGCCGTCCTCGTACCCAGGGCTGTTCCCACGGTTTGGACAACGTGTTTGTTGTTGAATGTGAAGCTGCGGTGGTTGAGGAGGAAATGGATGGGTTTGGCATTGTGTTTCGGGTGGATTTCTGAGCGTTGCGCGTTAGCTTTTAGATACGTGAGGCAGACGGCGATGCCATCCTGGTGAGGGATGTTGGTGTTTAGAGAGGTGACACCATGGTGGTGAGGATGGGGTTCTGAGGGAAGTTGTTAATGGTGCGGAGTTTCTGGAGGAAATCAGCTATGCTGGAGGACGCTGGCCCTTTGTGCGGTGAGTGGTTTGAGGCTGGTTTCTGTGAGTCCCGATACGCCTTCAGTCAGAGTGCTGCGCCCCGATATGATTGGTCTGCTGGGTTCCCTTGTTTGTGTATCTTGGGAAGCACGTAGAAGGTCCCTTTGATGTGGGCTTGTGGGGGGTAGGCTTGTAAAGTGTTTCTTGGAGTTGTTTGGGGAAGATTTGATGGTATCGTTAAACCTCTGGGTGTGAGGTCTTTGAGTTCTTCACGGTGGGTGGTGTCAGAGAGTTGTCTGTTGGCCTCGTTGATGTAGTCATCTTCTTCTTCTTCTTCCATATGGCTGGTGTAGAGCAGCAACTGCAATTTCACCTGAAGCTGGTCGAGCCAGGCGGCTACAGCAGGAATGGCAGAATTTATTGCAGTGACGCCTCCTTCATATTTATACATTGGGCAGTGGGTGGTGAGATGTTGGATGGTCTGTCGTGGGGACCCACACTCGGAGGCTGGGGAGTCCTTGACTTTCCATTTGTGCGTCAGATGCCCGCATCTACCATGGTTGGTTCGGATTCGATTCAGAGATGCCCAAGATGACCGTGGAAGGTGAAACCCAGGAACCTCCTGCGTGGGATCCGGCACAAGGTGCTTATTTTTAAAGTCTTGTTTAGCCCAATCTGCTTCGCAAGCCTCCTTCTGATCGTAGCCTGATTGCATGAGGCTAAACGAATGTTCCCAGAAAGGCTTGCGGGACTTAAGATGCTGCGGGGGGAGGGGGAGGAGCGGGGTTTGTTGAGGTCTTGGTGGATAGGAAACATCTGTTTTCTTGGATTCGCTGAGCTTTGTGGAGCATCGCAGCGTTTGGCCTGCCGGCAGGGAGCAGTTAGACAGAGCGGCGTTGGAGTTGACTGAAGGGTTCCCGTGATACGCCGCATCACTGTATTCAGCTGGGTGTCCACAAGTCATGGGCAGCTGCATCCGCACAATATTCAGCTACCAAATATACAAGGGACATTGCAGATGTTCGCAGCACTGATGCTGTAGTCATTGTAATTAAGGACTGCAATAGCGCCCCCTTTGCCCGCTGGTTGGATCACTAGCTGGTGGTTGGATTTCAGGACAATGTCGCCGTCTTCTCGGCAGCAGAGTGAAACGCCGTGTCTACACAACACGCCTTTGCCGGCGCAAGTTACATCAGCCCAGAGCGGCCGCAGTTAGTCTGTCGCTTGTGCCTGCACATCCTTGGCTCAGTGTGGTGCACCATGGGTGGGTAGCCCAGGATGCAACGTACCACCCTCCAGCGCACTGTCTCTCGGGAAGTTTTGGCAATGCATGATGGGGCAGAAAGCAGTTGCTCAGGGGTGACTGGGAGCAAGGGGACAACTTCCCAGCATACAATTTTCTACATCCCATTATTTGTGCACCTTTTAAAAAACTCCCATGAACTCGCGCGTCCCGCCTCGCTATCCACCATCTCTGACAGAAGCACGGAACCTACACAGCTCTGAATTATTGTCATGGGCATTGCAAGCACAGGATACACAATCCTCTGGTATGTGCAGAGCCGCAAGAAGAATGGAATCAGCGCGGAACATGATGATTGTTGGAGGACAGATTGCTGGGGGACAGACCGAGAACCAATTCAAGGTTGTTGATGGCATTCACAGATCAGCAGCACATGGTGGATCACCACTTCTAGGCCTGAGAAACGAGCACTGACTGGGATTGCATCGTAATGTAGGTTTGTGATGATGAACGGTGGCCGCAGAACTTTTGGATGTGGGAGGCCACGTTCCTGGATCTGTGTCCCAAGTTCACGTCAGCCCTCCAGCACAGGGACATCGGAACGAGAGCTGTACTGACAGTGGAGAAGCAAGGGGCAATCGTACTGTGGAAACTTGCAATGTTGGATTGCGACCGGTCAGTGGGAATCATTTTGGAGTTGGAAAATCCACTATGGGGGCCATTGTCATGCAAGCACATGGGCCCATTAATCGCCACCTGTTATGCCAGACTGAGAGTCTCAGCAACGTGTGGGACATAGTGGATGGATTTGCAGCAATGGGGTTCCTGAACTGCTATGGAGCAATAGATGGCATTCACATGCCTATTTTGGAACTAGTCCACCTTGCACAGAATATGTCAACAGAAAGGGCGACTTTTCCATGGTTGTGTAGGCGCTGGTGGATCACCAGGGACGCTTCACTGACATGAACATTGGCTGGCTGGTCAGGGAGGGTGCATGATGCTCTCATCTTTAAGAACACAGGACAGTTCAGAATGCTACAAGCAGAGACCTTCCGTCCTGACCGGCGGATTACCATTGGCAATATTGAACTGCCAATAATGGTCCTGGGGGACCCAGTCAACCCCTTTCTCCCCTGGCTCATGGAACCGCATACTGGCCACCTCAACAACATCGAGGAAAGATTCAGCTACCAGCTCAGCAGGTGCAGAATGACAGCTGAATGTGCTTTTGGTAGATTGAAAGGACGCTGGCGTTGTATACTCACAAGATTGGATCTCAGTGAAAAAAACTCCCAATGGTTATAGCTGCTTGCTGTGTCCTGCATAATGTCTGTGAAGCAAAGGGGGAAAACTTGCCCCTGGGGTGTGGGGAAGGGGCAGAGTGGCTATCAGCTGAGTTTGAACAGTCAGACGTAAGGGCTATTAGAAGAGCTCAACACTGAGTGATACAGTTCAGGGAGGGTTTCAAGAGCACTTTAACAGTGAGCCACATTGTGGTGGACTCTGCTCTACCTGGCCCTGCTGTTTTGGGGCATGTTAAGAATTGTGTGGTGCTTGGTGTACATGTATGAATATAACACTGTCAATGCACCAGATAATTTTGTTGTACTTGCTGTACATTTATGATTATTACTGTCACTAAGACTATGAATTGTCACACTGCACAGTAACAAGTACTGAAGTGGGTGCTTTCATTGCTCTTTGCAGCATACGTTGGGAATGAATAAAGATAAATCATTTTCCAAACAATAGAATTTGGGGTAACAAAACCGGGGCATAGAAAAATCTGTGCAATTTACAAACAAATACATAAAAAAGTAATAAAGTAAGGAAATGGAAGTTAACAAGGGGGAAAGAACATTCATGTCCATTTAATCTACACATACAGCAACCATGGCTGTCACAGGTCAGTGTAGGTCAAGCTGTGTCTGTCTGCACTTTCTCTTAGTGTGGGTTGGTAGGGGTAGGCGTGTAGGCCCTGAGGCCATATGGAATGCTGCTGGGGGTGCGGGGGGGTAGGGACTGCAATGGGAGTCGAGCCCAGGATTGTTGAATCTGGAGGTCCCAAGAGTCTGCAGCATCTGCGTTTGCTGGTGGAGAAGCCCCATTGTGTCCTGGTCCTTGTCCTGCTGGGACTCCTGGGCCATTCTTCTGTCCACTAATTCCTTCCCCAGGCTGTCTGCAATATTCCCCCTCCTGCCCTTTGTTCGTGGTCTGATGCAGCACCGGCTTGTAGGATCTCACTTAACGTGTCCCCTCAAGTCCTCTTCTTTCTTCTCCTTGTCTGGCTCAGGTGTTCCATGGGTGTGGAGAGGGAACCACTCAAGGCTGCAATGACAGCAGCTATAGATAAAACACCCAGAGATACCATTATCACTATAGTCACAAGGGAAAGCGAAAGTTGGGGTTCAGAACTGCTTTCTCTTGCTCCTCTAAAGTTCTAAACAAGACCTGCTTATTGACGCTTCTGCTTCAGAGGGATTGTGCCCGGCACCACTCGTGGTACTGGCCACGGTGAGTATGGTCCACCAGAGGCGAGGGAAATGAGGGGGGAATTGCTCGGCTGCAAGACGTGGAGAGTGTCGGACAATGGCACTGGATACTGGCCCTGTTTTCCACAGGTGATGGTGATTTTAGTCGATATATCACTCAAGGGAAACGAGGGCACAGAGCACCGCTGCTAATGGCGACCTGAAGCTGTCCAGGCCCATATGCCGTTAACGTGTTTACTGCAATGGTGCCTGCTAAAGTTATCACTGATTGGCATGAGGAAAGGGTCCTACCGTGGAGGAAGAAATAAAGCTGCCATCCCTAGAAACCTTTGGGAGAGGGTTGCAGAGAACCTCCCTGAAAGTTTTATCAAGATCTCTCAGGAGGATTAAAAGGACATCCCCGTGTATATAAACAAATTGCTGCCCCACCCCCGCTTAACTGTCTAGGGGAACGAAAAGCGGATAACTTTACCTCTTTTTGTTGTACCACTGCCTCTTCTAGTGCGACTAAATTAATGTGATGGGAAATACATTTACACACTTACCCAAGGTGCCTTCCCCTTATCGGGCTCACCCCTGCTCGCTGCCAAGACTGACTGGATTGTGGGGGAGTCTCAAAGAGGTGCTGGCTTGTGGCATAGCTGGATCCCCTGGGCTCATGTCACCTATTTTCGTCCCGGCTGTTCATGCCAGGGGTCTGTGACTCATGCTCCTTGGAGGTATCCCCGGCGCTCTGCGGGATGTGATGGGGTCTCCACCAAGTATGGCACACAGCTCTTTGTAAAAGCGGCAGGTCTGTGGCTCTGCTGTGGATCGAGTATTGGCCTCCCTGGCCTTCTGATATCCAGTATCTCCTGTCTGCTCCGTGCCAGAGTGTGACTGGAGCGTGGAACCGGCCCGGCCAGCTGGGCAGTTGCGCACAGTGGAGAGCACGCTGGGCAATCAGGAAAAGGCATTTCAAAGATGTGTGGGGTTTTAAAGGAGGGCGGGGAGGGGACATTTCCGGTCTCTGTGACCCCTGAGCAGTGGAGTTCCCAACTGTGACCAGAGCGGTCAGTGTCAGGTATTGTGGGACAGCTGCTGGAGGACTTTGAGGGTTGACACAGGTACCCAGATCCAGGCAAGGCTGCTGATGTCGATCTAACTTTGCAACGTAGCCCAGGCGGAAGCAGGGGCCGTGATGTTTGTTACGGATTTCACAGTGGAGGTTTTTTCCCCCTGAAGCAATCGAGGTAACGATCCAGTGTGTGGTTTCGTCTGCTGGGGGTGTCCAGTCGGTGGCTGACTGTGGGCAGGGAGGTGAAAGAATTCTTGGAGGCAGAGTTGGCGGAAGAATTCTTGTGGTTCTCCGCACGTTAGGATGGTATCAGGTTGGTTCAGTCCCTTGAAGCGTGCACATAGTTCCAGTCAGGGGCTGTCTTGATAGGTTGACGATGTTGGCGTGTCGTGTGGTGGCCATGGGATGGGTCCCGGTGCCGTGGTTTCTCTCTGAGGTTGAGTGGGGGGTTGTTGGAGTCAGTGACACACCTTGTTTTTGGGTTGGGTGGCCGTCATTGTTTTGCGTGTCCTGCATGATCTCCAGGTAGGTTTCTGGATTTTTTCTCTTGCAGTGTGTGGGAGCAAGGGATGATTTCTACTTTGAGATGGTCCCTTCTGGAACACGTGGGGTGCAGGAGATGGTTCCCCAGTGTCTCTGAAGTCTGTCTACAGCGCTGTTCACCGTATCTGGAGTTGTGCGTAGTGATCAGAGGGTGGTAATTGGCGAGTCCTCTGGGCATGATGTTTTGTTTCTTGCATTTGCTCAGGAAGTCGATGTCGCTGTTTAGCCTGGCTTCCTTCTTCATCTTGTGACATTTCCATTTTCAACAGCAAAATTCAGTCCCTTCCCAAGTGGTTTTTAGTGTAGTGGTAGCTGGGTTGTTCACACGTCCACCCTCGGGGGGTTTCCCAGCTGTTTTCGAGCTCCTGGGGGAAAAAAGTCAGTCTTAAACCGCACAGCCATTGTCTAATCGTCTCTCTTACTTGTCATTCTCATGTACTATGTGTATTATCACAGCGTGTAGGTGCTCACGTCGGGTCCCATTGTGCTAGGGGCTGTACAGACACATTTCAAAAAGCCAGTCCGTGCTCCACCTTACATCTAAGTGGTGCCCAATCTCTAGTAACTCACAAACCTGTACAGGGATTTTCCTTGGACTTCCCACCCAGCAGCCCACCATCAGCCATGGAACTATTCAGATTTCCTGAGGAGTGAGATGCTAGCGACTGCCTCATCCGACCCGACCCTGCCACGAAGCCCCCGGCTCAGACTGCGCTCCCCAGCGGGTGCTGGGCCCTTTGCCCCTAGTGCACAGACAGGGACCAGAAGCACAAAAAGTCTAAGACCAAAATTTTCAACAGTGCCTCTGATTTCTGGGTGTCTGGCTGACACCTGTAGCTCCCACTGATTCCAGCTGGCATGGGAGGTGCCCAGCACCCCGGAAAATCCAACTCTAGGTGGGTCTTGTGAAAGGCACAAATAAAACCCTGACGTCCCAGCCCAGAACTCTAACCGCTAGGCTACATTGCCTCTCCTCCCTGAGGGGTGCAGGCTCAGCCCATGGGTGCCAGACATCATCCGTCTTGCCTGGCGCTGGGTGTTCCTGGGGTTGCAGTGACCCCCCTTTCCCCCCGAACCCGTGCTGTGTGCCCCAGGAGCCTGCCTTGAGGGGGGTGCTGTGTGACATGCACTGGGGTTTCCCCTCTGATGCCGGGCAGCCCTTGGTGCTGCCCTGTGGGGTGACATGAGTGTGATTGTTCTCAGCCAGAGGGCATGGCAATGGGCTAGAGATGGGGAGGCTCCCAGTGGAGCTCCAAGTGTGTGAGGTGCTTTGTGCGTGTCCTTGGGCAAGTCGCTTAGCCTCTCTGTGCCTCAGTTTCCCTATCTGTACCATGGGGACAATAGCCCTGCCCTGCCTCCTAGAGGGTGTTGGGAGGAGAAATCCATCCAGGGCTGTGAGGGGAGGGGGCAGGAAGAGCCGGGGACAGCGAGTGCAGTGGTGCAGCGGAGGGTGTGGGACCGTGGGGGTGTTTATGGGGCAGTGGGGGTATGGCAGAGTGTTGTGGGGTGCAGGGGGCGGGGCTGAGCGGGGATGGGGGTGGGGCCGGGAGAGGGAGGGACCAGTCTGGGCAGGGGGCGGGGCCGAGCGCGGGGTGGGGGAGGGACCGGTCCGGGCAGAGGGCGGGGCCGAGCTGGTCCGGGGGCGGGGCCTGGCCGGTCTGGGGGCGGGGCCGAGTCCAGCCGGCGGCCGGGCCGGGCCGAGCCAGGGGAGCCGAGCGGGCGGGGCTGCGGGGCCGCCCGGCGTCGCGACATGGAGGCGGCCGGCGAAGGTGGGTGCGGGGGGGCCGATGCCGGCCCCGATCCCGCCGGGGCGCGGGGAGCAGCAGGTGGGGCGGCCTGAGCGCCAAGGGGCCGGGAGCCGGGCCCTGCCCCCCCTCGCGTCCTCCTCCTCCCCCCCGGCCCCCCGCGTCCTCCTCCTGCCCCCAGCCCCCCCCCGCGTCCTCAGCCCCCCCTCCTGCCCCCAGCCCCCCCCGCCACCTCTACTCCCTCCTCCTCCTCCTGCCCCCAGCCCCCCCCCCCGCGGTCCTCAGCCCCCTTTTCCCCGGGGCCGGCTGCCCCATTGCACCCGCGCGGGGCCCCTTGCGGGGGTGCTGGGCTGCGGGAGTCCCGCCTTAATGCCGGGCTGGGGCCCCCCGTGGGACCACGAGCCGCCGGGCTGGCCTGTGGGGGGCGAGGGGGTTGGAGGTGCTGGTCTGGTCCGTGCATGGGGGGGCGCCCTGAGGTGACGGGGTGGAGGTGCTTGTCTGCTCCATGGGGGGGTACGGGGCAAGGGGGGGCTGGAGGTGCGAGGCTGGTCCGTGGGGGGCACCGGGGGCTGGAGGTGCGAGGCTGGTCCGTGGGGGGTACCGGGGGCTGGAGGTGCGAGGCTGGTCCGTGGGGGACACGGGGGGCTGTCAGTGCGAGGCTGGGCCATGGGCGGTGGGGGGCACGGGGGGCTGTCAGTGCGAGGCTGGGCCATGGGCGGTGGGGGGCACGGGGGGCTGTCAGTGCGAGGCTGGGCCATGCGTGGTGGGGGCACTGGATTGCCCGGGATGGCAGTGTGCCAGGATGGTAGTGTGCTGTTTGGACGCTGTTTATCTGTGGAGTTAGTGCCCGGTGGCTGTGGGGAGCCCAGCCCAGGGGCAGGCCTGTGTGCCTGTCTCTGTCCTGGGGTGGGCAGTCATGCTCTGCGGGGCTCCCAGTAGGGCTGGGGCACCCCCCGCATAGCTGCATGGCAAGTTGGCTTCCCTGGCCCGGCGCAGCCCCCCGGAGACGCCCACGCGGGTCTCCTGACGCAGCCTGGCCTCGCGCCACATGCCAGGCCTGGGAAAGCTGCCGGCACCAAGCGGCAAGTGGGGGCTACATGCCAGAGGCTCCTCTGAGCCCGCTGGGAACGCCGGCCGGCCGTGGAGCCCCCCACGCCTGCAGGGGGAGGGCGCTGGTCCTGGCACCCCGCTGGTTGGGGTGGATCTGATGGGGTTACCCACTGGCCCCAGAGGGAAGGGCCCATAGTCTCTCGCTCTATGCCCCTGGCCTGCGCAGCCTGGTCCCGCTCTGGGCCCCTCGCTGGGCCGGGCGGCTCCAAGCGGAGCAGGGGCCTGGGAGCTGGGGGAGACCCAAATGAGGCTCCAGGTGTGGGGCTCAGGCTGGGCCAGGGGGCTGACCCCAGTGATGGGCGGGGCCCGGAGGATGGGAGGAGCCCAGTCAGTTGGGCCGCAGAGACCCAGGCTGACCAAAGCCATGGCAAGGGGGTAGCGTGGGAGAGGCTGAGTTTGGGAAGTGGGGAAGCGCCAGACCCCCCAGCTCCCGTTACTGATGTCTGGGGGTCAGCAGTGGTGGCCAGGTTGTGGGGGGTGAACTCGGCATCGGTAGGTCTGGCTGGGTTGTGGGGGGCCCTGTGATGGGGACATGGCTCCTGGGCCATCCCCTGAGAAGCTGGCTGGGCTATCCACCTGCCCTGCAGTGCGGGGTGCCCATGGTGTGGGGGGGTAGTGACTGGAGCATTGGTGCGAGGCCCCCTCCCCACTGACGGGACCCATGGGGGGGGCAGCTCTGCAGGGCTCCCTTGGTGCAGAAGGGCAGTGGTTGGGGGTCAGATGTGTTGGGGACCCATGGGACTGGCCCTGCTGGGCTCTGCTGATTGGGGAGCCCCTCCCCTCCCCCGTCTCTCCCCCCCCCCCCCCACCGCTCGTGCTTGCGCTCAGCGCTCTTGTGACTTTCTTCCCAGGCCTTGATCTCCCGGTAGGCCAAGGGACGCTGGGGGGGAGGCTCTTGAGGAGCATGGCCTGACTACACCCCCCCCCCTCGGCATGGCTGCCCCCCCACGTGGCCCCCCGGGGGACTCCTCGTGCAGAGAAGCAGCCGCCGAGCCTGCGCCTGGAATGCACTGGGCTTTGTCCTCCTAGCCTGGGGAAATAGGCCGCGCAGGGGAGGGGCACGTGGGCTGGGGTGGGGGGGAACAGGCTGCTCCGCGCGGCTGGATGCAGCCTCCCACCAGCCCACGTGCTCCTGGGGGAGGCTCAGGGCCTGGGGGGCCGAGGTGTCTGAACGGTTCGGAGTCTGGCTTGGGAAGCTCTGGGCCGGATCCCGGCCTTGGCTCCCGTGTCTCGGGCAGCCCAGCCCGCAGGGCAGGGAGTCCAGCGAGCGTCTCTGCACTCGGCCCCTCAGCAGACCTGGCCCCAGACCCCGGCGAGCTCATACGTGCAGTGAGCTTGGTGGGTCTCTGCTAGTAACTCACCTGTCGACTGTGCCCTTCCCAGCTACCACCTGGCAGGCACTATGGTCACCTCTGCGCAAGAGAGGCCCAGGGGGCTGCGGGTTGGGATTGAGGGGCACCGGCAGAGCTAGGAGGGGGCAGGGCTGGGCTAGCAGGGGGCTGCGGGTTGGGATTGAGAGGCACCGGCAGAGCTAGGAGGGGGTAGGGCTGGGCTAGCAGGGGGCTGCGGGTCGGGAGTGAGGGGCACCGGCAGAGCTAGGAGGGGGCAGGGCTGGGCTAGCAGGGGGCTGCGGGTCAGGAGTGAGGGGCACCGGCAGAGCTGGGAGGGGGCAGGGCTGGGCTAGCAGGGGGCTGCGGGTCGGGAGTGAGGGGCACCGGCAGAGCTAGGAGGGGGCAGGGCTGGGCTAGCAGGGGGCTGCGGGTTCGGATTGAGGGGCACCGGCAGAGCTAGGAGGGGGCAGGGCTGGGCTAGCAGGGGGCTGCGGGTCGGGATTGAGGGGCACTGCAGGGCTGGGCTAGCAGGGCGCTGTGGGTCAGGAGTGAGGGGCACCGGCAGAGCGGGGGTGGGACCCCAGGGCTGGGCCTGCAGGGGGCTGCAGCTCGGGAGTGAGGGGCACCGGCAGAGTGGGGGTGGGACCCCAGGGCTGGGCTAGCAGGGGGCTGCGGTGAGAGCTGATGCAGGTTCCCACGCCTGCGGGGGCAGCTGGGGGTTGTCTCTTGGCAGGCGTCTCTGGCTCTGCTCCACGGCCCGGGAAATGGGAACGGGCCCAGATGCTCGCGTCGTGTCAGCGTCACTGAGTCTGTTCCAGGCCGATGGGCTTCTACCTTGATAGCTTCAGCAGATGCCTCCCCTGCCCTGGAGGGAGATGAGCTGGGTGGGGGAGGGGAGGTCTCACCCCCCTCCCTTGCTGGAGGGGACCCTGGCCGGGCTGGGGGTGCAGGGGAGCTGTTGGCTCCGGGCTAATACAGGAGCCTCCAACTGCCAGACAGACAGAGCCGGGAGCAAAGCTCGCTGGGCCGGGGTGAGATGGATGAGGGGGGTCTGGGGGGGGCCATGGGGCTGAGCCCAGGGTGATGCAGGCTGGGTTGTGGGGGTTGTGAGCCTGGGGGATTGTCTCCCGGAGGAAGAGTGCGGAGCCCAGCCCGGGCCGAGGGGGGAGCCAGTGTTCAGTCTCCCAGCGCTGGGCCTTGCAGCCCCTTTTACAGTTGGGGAAACTGAGGCACAGAGTGTGGGAGGGTCCTAACCATGTGCTCAGACCACCAGTCCCTCCCTGCCTGGGATGGCTGTGTCCTGCCTGTACAGTTACCCTAATTGAATGATGCCTATGGGCAGGGCCCCAAGGCGTTGGCTCTGGGTGCAGCACCCCTGGGTGTTCCAGCAGGCCTGGGGTGTCCTCCCTAACTCTACCAAGCGGCATCGTGGTGCCCCCTCATGGGGCATGGCCGGGACCCTTCTTCTATTGCATGGCCGGTTGGTGTTGGGGGTTACAGCAGAGAGCAGGCCCTGTGGGCGGGGGAGGGACACGCAGGTGCAGCTGGAGGTGGCGGGGGCAGCGGGTTGGGATTGAGGGGCACCAGCAGAGCTGGGGGGAGGGGAGGGGGAACCTTGTCCAGGAGGCATCTGTCTCAATCCCTTGCTTCCCTCCTGAACCAGCACCTGCTGTAGGGGTGGGGGAGGGCATCACTCTGGGTCCCTGGGCGAGTGATCATCGCTGGTTAACTCCCCGTGTTCCTCACGTGGCCCTAGTGCTGGGGAGGGGGGCAGGAATGGCTCTTAAAGGGACAGGCTGTGCCCAGCTGGGCCGCTGAGTGGTCTCCAGGGATTCCTCCAATTCATTTCTCTGGCCTTGTTTCCTGATTGGCCTTTTCGTCTGTCAAGCTCCTTGTAGGGCCCGGCTTTACCCTCCCACCCACACACCCCCTGTTGCGAGGGAGGGAGCGGTAATCCCCATTTTGCAAGTGGGGAAACTGAGGCACAGAATGAGTCAGTGACTCACCCGAGGTCACATGACGAGTCAGTGGCAGAGACGGGACTTGACCCAAAGTCTCCTGTGTCCCAGCTCATTGATTTGTAAATGGCCGGCTGGAATCCGGAGCGCGTCCTGCCCCACGTGGTCCCTGGGTGGTACTGGCTGTCAACCCACTGCATGGGGTCCTGTCTCCTCGCCCTCCCTGGGGTCTGACACAGAATGGGGCGGGGGGGTGGGGGTGACTGAAGAGATTCACGAGCAGCTGCTGCCCCCTGTGCGCTCGGCTGTGTGGGGGGGTCAGGTCTGGAGCTCGCTGGCCCCTGCTCCGATTTAAGGAAACACAAACTCACGGGTTCCCTTAACATCCCCCCGATGAAAACCCTTCCTGCTTGGACTCTGTTCTCCCCCGGGTCTGGTCTCTGGCTGGGCCTGCAGGCGGAGGTTCTAGGGCGCTTGGTTTGGCCCAGCCAGGAAGTTGGGATCCGGGCGCCCCCCAGTTTCTGGGCTGGTGGTTCAGGCGTGGCTCTACCAGGGGCATTTACGGGAAAACTGGCTCTTTTATCTCCTCCGAGTTGAGTGGCTGCGGCTGGATTATTGCTCCCTAATCCGCGCCCGGCCCAGGCCGGTTGCCAGGCGATGCCGATTGTGCCGGGAACAAGAGCACCCGGCCATCCGAGGGGGAATGCGGCAGCAGGAGCCGGGCCAGGGACGAACAAATGCCTGCGGCAGGAGGGGAGGACGTGGGGCTGGGGGTTGCCCGGGCAGGGCTGGTTGAAAGAGCTGCTCCGTGCCCGGGGTCTGGGCTGGGCGAGGAGTCGTCGGGCTCTGCTCCGGATGGGTCCAGGCCTCAGACCCGTCACTGGTGCAGGGAGCCAGTCCCGGGGAGGGGCAGGGGTCCCTGCTCAGCAACCATGACCCAGGGTGGGGAGAGCAGACTGGGTTCGGGGCCCCCTGAATTGGCCAGGCAGACCCTGAGCTCTGCAGAGAGCTGGTTGGAGGCGGGCGTGGGGTGCGAGTGGGGTGGTGTCCCTGGCAGGTGGGTGATATGGGGGGTGGGGAGCGGTGCCCCCGTTGGAGGGCAGTGGGTGGGGGAGACAGTGCCCCTGCAGGTGGGTGGGGACCGGTGCCCCTGTGGGAGGGCAGTGGGTGAGGGGGGCACGGTGCCCCTGCAGGTGGGTGGGGAGGGGTGCCCCCGTGGGAGGGCAGTGGGTGGGGGGGGACGGTGCCCCCGTGGGAAGGCAGTGGGTGGGTGGGGGGAGCGGTGCCCCTGCAGGTGGGTGGGGAGGGCAGTGGTGCCCCCATGGGAGGGCAGTGCGTGAAGTGGGCAATGGTGCCCGCGGGCTCAGTGCTGGTTTCCCTCTCTCCCTGCAGGCTGCCTGCGTGGTCCCCCCCGTCTGAGCCCCCCACACCATGGCCATAGTGCAGACCCGGCCCGTCTCCATCGAGCCCGCTTCTGAGGCGGCCACCCAGCTCCGCGCCGGCGCCCGCTCGCCCGCCTCTGCCTGCGGCGCCATGGGGAGCGTTAGCAGCCTCATCTCCGGCCGCCCCTGCCATGAGCGGCCGTGCAAGGCCGCGCCCGGCCCCTTTCGCCAGCAGGACGGGCTGCTCCAGGGGCTGCCCCCCGCCAAGCCCTGCTCTGGCCCGGTGCCCGGGGGCGGCGCCTACGCCAGCGAGGACTTCTGGGCCAAGGCTGTGTCCCCCGTCAGCCCCTGCAGTGACGCTGAGGAGCCGCGGGACGATCGGGCTCGGAGCGGCAACATCCAGGGGCCGCCCCCGAGACTGGTCCCCGTCTCCGGGCAGCTGGAGAAGGTGAAGATGGGGGGGGAGGGTGCATGTGGCTGGGCTGTGTCCATCCCCTCCCCCGGCCGGGCCAGGCCATTGGGGCATCTGGGTGGGGCATCCTGCCTCCAGCAGTCACCAAGACCTCCGGTTCTGGAGACAGTTGCCCCATTCCCCAGCGATACACTTGCCCTGTTTAGTCGTCCATGGGGCGGGGAAGGGCTAGTTACTTCCTGACCCCCCCTCGCTATGGGCTTCCACCCTGACGTACAGCGGTGCTTTCCCCTCCTTACTTGGTATCCGTGCCATCATTAGTGGTGCCAGCAGGTAGACAGCACCAGGTGGGCAGGAGCTGCCCAAGGGAGCCTAGTCCAGCCCCAGAATGCTGCTCCTACCTTCCTGCAGCAGGGAGTTCCACAGGCCCTGTGCGGTGGGCATCGTCTCTCCCTGTACTTGGTCTTGGGGCCTGCTGTTGCCTGGTGGCTCCTTTGCTGCGCTGGCACGCTGGCAGCGTCCTGTAGCTGCAGAGGCAGTGGGCAGCTGCCTGGCATTAGTGGGTACCTGCTCCCCCCACTTTCCAGCTGCAGAGATGGGCTCAATTGACCTGGCAATGCCACTGAACCCACAGGCGTCTCTGGCTTCCCCTCTGCCCTGGGGGAGGTTCATTGTCACCGGCCCTAGTTTGCCAGGTCGACTGGGCTGTGGGCACACACTGCTTAATGTAAGAGCCACCGATCCCTAGTGCTCCTGTTCTTATAGGGGAAGTGGGTTCTTCCAGCCCCCCGCTGCCCCATCAGACCCGGGGCGCACTAACCCGTTGGTGCCCCTCGAGGGTGAGGATGGCCCCGGGCGCTTCCAGGCCAAGCTGTGGGAACTCTGCTACTGGTGCCCCCCAGGAGGGTGATCGTTGGCGCTGGGCCCTGGACAGCTGGTGCCCATGGCTGCCTCGCTACTTGGAGCTGGTTGTTTGCTGGCTTGTGCTTCAGGGAGCATGGCTCTTAAATCCCTCCTGCAGGCAACACCCCCTGGTGGGCAGCAAGTACCCCCCCTCTCCCCTCTGCCCCGAATGTGCCCTGCCTTGAGGTTTGGGGGTCCCAAGTGCGGGATGTGGGGAGGAGTTCCAGGGAGCTGGAGCGGCTGGCAAAGTCCATGCCCCAGCCTGGCCTCGCTCGGTGGTATTGCTTCAGCCCCAGAATGTGGCTCCTGCCTTCCTGCGGCAAGGAGTTCCACAGGTCCTGCTCCGGGAATCCTTTAACCCGGTGAGATCCCCTGGCAGGGCCATTGCAGGGCGAGCTGGGGACAGAGCTGGGAGCCCCATCTGCAGGAAGGGGGTGGCCTGGGGCTGGGGAAGGGATCGGGGTCGATGGCGGCTGGGTCGTCACACCCCTTGGATGGAGGGGAGCGCTCCTGGGGGGTGGGACAGAGGGATGCCAGAGCCAGCAGCCGAGCGGTGGTGTCTGAGGAGAGCAGGCGATGAGCTGCTCCAGGCCCCCTTGGGCGACTGGGAGCTATGGGAAACCCTGGGGTCACACTAACCTGCTGCCCTGGGCCCCTCGGATCCAGCTCGGAACCCCAGCCAACCTGCCCCTTTAGCCCGCTAGAGCTGCCCTGAGGTTCTGGGTCAGGAGCCCAGCCTGTGGCACGGGCCCGGGGGGGTGGGGAGCGCAGAGGCAGGCTTGGCCTTTGGCCTCTCTGCTGAGGTTGCCCAGCCCTGATGCCACCCTGGCCCTCTGCGCTGTGGGCAGCTGGGCCGAGACCCCCCTCACCCAGGGTTTTGAGCGCTGGGAGGCCTGGGGCTGGCTGGGAGCCGGCGATGGCTTTGGGGGGGATCTGGCTCAAAGCGAGTCGATGGCCCCGATCTGCCAAACTGCTCCTGACCTGCCCTTAGCAGAAGAGGGCAGTTTAGAAAATGGGCTATGGGGGGGGGTCCCCCTTCATTTCAGCGGGGGAGGGGGAACCACACAGAGGATCCGTGTCTGCTTTCGTCAAGGAAATGGAACATTTAGAGTTTTTTTTCCCAGTGAAAACCAAAGGCCGTTGCATGGCCAGAAGGAACCATTGCAGGGCCCCCTCCTGCCTCCCTCCCCCAGCCGCGCTCGCCCAGGCAGAGCCAGGGGGCTTGGGACAAGTGGCAAAGTAAAATGAATTGCCGCTGCTGGATTTTTCTCTTATTGGCCTCAGGCCCGGCTTGTGCTCCAGTAGGGGGGTCTGGCAGGGGGTGCGCTCGCTCCCCTCCCGGATCTCAGCTCCCCTGCCTGCCTCCTCATTCAGCCGCTGCTTCACAATTTTCAAGTCAGGAAAAAATGTCCTTTTCGCTGTCTGTATTTGAACAAAGGAAGGTGTGGGGTGGGGAGCCAGGACTCCTGGGTTCTATCCCTGGCTCTGGGCAGTGGGGTCTAGTGGTTAGAGCAGAGGGGTGGGGAGCCAGGACCCCTGGGCTCTATCCCAGGCTTTGGGAGGGAGTGTTGCCTAGTAGTCCAGACTTGTAGCTGCTGGCCCTGCTGCTCATTGGCTGGGTGACCTTGCTCAAATCACGTGCCCGCTCCGTGACTCCATTTCCGGGCTGGGGAGTGGGGGTGACGATCCCGGCACCGTCCCCAGCCCACGCTGTCAGACAGCGTGTAACAGCCGGAGATCCCAAAGCGCATTAGGAGGATGGCATCGCTGTCATTTGACAGAGGGGGAAACTGAGGCACAGAGCGAGGCAGTGACTTGCCCAAGGTCATCCACCCAGTGGCTGGGGGCCAAACCGGGGCTAGAACCCAGGTGCCCTGAGTCCAAGTCTGCTAGGCCACGCTGCGTCCCCACGAGGTGTTGATTAGAAGGTGCCAAGTCTGGCAGGCTGCATAGCCTGGGGCGCTGGGCCGGGTCTGAACATCTGGCAGGGGTGGCACCGTGTTGTGTCAGGGGTGTGGGGGGTGTCCTCAGCCCCCGTCCTGCCGCCCCATGGTCTCTGCTCTATGCCTTTCAGAACGTCGAGAAGACCCTGATCCGTCCGACGGCTTTCAAGCCGGTCGTGCCCAAGGGCAGGAACTCTTCGCTACCGGGGTACGTGGTGCCACGGCCCGGGGCGTCGGTGGTCCCCGAGAGCCAGGCCAGCCTCGCCCACCTCCTGGGCGGCACCGCGACCGCCAGCGCCGAG
This sequence comes from Malaclemys terrapin pileata, assembly GCF_027887155.1. Classification (NCBI taxonomy): domain Eukaryota; kingdom Metazoa; phylum Chordata; order Testudines; family Emydidae; genus Malaclemys; species Malaclemys terrapin. The sequence continues at coordinate 124,940,425 of NC_071511.1, forward strand.
AAGCACCACTCCCTGAGCTGCCGCCACAGCGCCCACTCGGGCACCCTGTCGGACTCGGGGCGCAATTCCCTCTCCAGCCTGCCCACCTACAGCACGGGCTGCAGCCAGCCGCCGGAGCCGGCCAGCATCTCCATGGGCCACCTCAGCCTGGACAGTCACGGCGGCTACCCGGAGCGGGGCTCCCGGGGCCTGGCCGGCCCCTCCAACTCGGACAGCGGGCGCTCCTCCTCCAGCAAGAGCACGGGCTCCCTCAGCGGGCGGGGCCCCCCCTCCTCCGACGGCGGCTCCTGCGCCCGCTCGCCCGTCGAGGGCGACGAGGCTCTGCTTGTCCGCGAGCTGGAGGAGAAGCTGCGGGAGCGGGAGGCGGAGCTGCAGCACCTGCGCCAGAACCTGGACGAGAACGAGGTGGCCATCTGCCAGGTACCCGGCTCGGTGGGCGAGCCCAGCGACTCCCAGGCCTGCCGCCGTGGGCAGCTGGAGGCGCTGGGCGTGTCTGCGGGGGGCTGGGCATGTGGGTGGCAATTGGGAAGGACGGACGGGTCAGCTGGGTGAGCAGAGGTGGGGATGGGCTGCATGAGGGGTTGGGGGAGAGCTGCCCAGTAACCGGGGGTGGGGTTGGTGTTTGAAGGGCTGAGGTGGGGGAGGGGCAGGTAGCAGGCTTGTGCATTTGGAGCCTGATCCCTATGAGCGCCCCCTAGGGGTGCAGGCAGTAAATGCCTTCCCCGCTCAGGAGCGCCCCCTGCTGGAACTGCTGGAACCTCGGCAGAGCTGTGCAGGTGGGCAGGGGCACCACAGGCCTGGCCTGAGAATGCCAGTGCCGAGCATGGGCTCCCTGAGGGGGAAGGCAGGCAGGGGGCAGGTCTCAGGGTTGTCCGTGGGGCCCCATGTTCTCAGTGTGAACAGGCAGCCCGTGAAGCCTACAATACCCAGCATGCCATGCGCAACCTCCTGCAGAGTAGCCATGGCACTGCAATGCATGCTGGGAGCTGTAGTCTCTGTGACTCAGACCTCTGCATGTGGTCAGGCCCAGGAGATGCAATGCATGCTGGAAATTGTAGTCTCGCTGACCTATGTCGCTACATGCACTCAGGCCTGGGTGATGCAATGCATGATGGGAGCTGTAGTCTCCTGAACCGCATCTCCACATGTGCTCAGGCCTGGGCAATGCAATACATGATGGGAGCTGTAGTCTTGATGAGCCATGTCTACATGCACTGAGGCCTGGGCGATGCAATGTATGCTGGGAGCTGTAGTTTCCTGAACCACATGTGCTCAGGCCTGGTTGCCGCAATGCATGCTGGGAGCTGTAGTCTCTGTGAACCGCATCTCCACATGTGCTCAGGCCTGGTTGCCGCACTGCATGCTGGGAGCTGTAGTCTCTGTGAACCACATCTCCACATGTGCTCAGGCCTGGTTGCCATAATGCATGCTGGGAGCTGTAGTCTCTGTGAACCGCATCTCCACATGTGCTCAGGCCTGGGCGACGCACTGCATGCTGGGAGCTGTAGTCTCTGTGAACCGCATCTCCACATGTGCTCAGGCCTGGGCAACGCAATGCATGCTGGGAGCTGTAGTCTCTGTGAACCGCGTCTCCACATGTGCTCAGGCCTGGGCGACGCACTGCATGCTGGGAGCTGAAGTGGGTGCAGGGCACCCCCAGCGTTAGCGGAGGACGGCTGCGATCGGGGCAGCCCATGGGCTGCGCTGGGTCTGCGGGGCAGAGTTTGGAGGCCGTGGCCGCGCGGGGCCCCCCGGGTGACGCTCTTCCCCCGCCCCAGGTGTACGAGGAGAAGCAGAAGCGCTGTGAGCAGGAGATGGAGGAGCTGCGCCAGGGCTACGCCTCCCAGGTCAAGCAGGCGGCCCAGAAGGCCCAGCGCACGCAGCAGGTGCTGCAGCTGCAGATCTTCCAGCTGCAGCAGGAGAAGAAGAAGTTGCAGGAGGACTTTGCCCAGCTGCTGCAGGAGCGCGAGCAGCTGGAGAAGAGATGCGCCTCCTTCGAGCGCGAGCAGACCGAGCTGGGGCCGCGGCTGGAGGAGACCAAGTGGGAGGTGAGCTGGGACCGGGTGGGACGGGCCTGCTGCCCTTCGATGGCCGGCAGGGGACGCTAGCCAGCCACGGCGGACGTTTGCACAGGGAGGGTAGTTCACCGTCGGAGCCGTTCCCCCAGTGCTGGATTCTCCGCCCCTGGCAGTTCCGAATGCTGCCTCATGGTCTCCCTACTCGCCTCCCCCGTCTTGGGAGGCTGTCGTGGGGGGATGGGGGAGGACTCCTGTTCGGTGGGGGTGGGGGGCTTCTGGTTCTGCAGGCTGCCCCGTCTGGTGCCGGTTCTAAAAGCCAAGCCGCCCCGTTAGGAGGCAGCTCCGGTTCTGGAGGTCGCCCTCTTGGAGGGCGGTGGGGCGGGAGGGCTCGCTTAGGCCGATGTGTCATTGGCAAACATGTAACTTAGAGGTAGGATCCTGGTTCTGGGGGCCACCCCATGGTGGAAAGGGGTGGGGCCTGGCTCGGGCAGCCCCATTGGTGATGGGGAGGTGGGGGCGGAGTTCTGGGGGCCACCCCATGGGGAGAAGGGGCGGGTCCTGGCTCAAGCAGCCCCATTGGTGATGGGGAGGTGGGGGCGGAGTTCCAGGGGCCACCCCATGGTGGAAAGGGGCAGGGCCTGGCTCGGGCAGCCCCACTGGTGGCTGGATGGGTGGGAGGTTCTGGAGGCTGTCCAATGGCTCGGGGGACCCTAGCTCTTTTTGGGGGTGGGGTAGGGCCAGCCCCAGGGTCTAATCCCCGCTCCGCCCCGCCCCCCAGGTGTGCCAGAAGTTGGGCGAGATCTCCCTGCTGAAGCAGCAGCTGAAGGAGTCGCAGGCGGAGCTGGCGCAGCGGGGCACCGAGATGCTGCTGCTGCGGGCCCAGCTGCGGGAGGCGCGGGCGGAGCGGCAGGCGGGCGAGGAGCAGGCCCTGGGGCTGCAGGAGGCGGCACGCACCCGGGCGCTGGAGCTGGAGGTGTGCGAGAAAGAGCTGCAGCGCCGGAAGGGCGAGGCCGAGCTGCTGCGGGAGAAGCTGGGCCGGCTGGAGCAGGAGGTGGCGGGGCTGCGGGGGGCGCGGCGCCAGCCCCGCTGCCCGGAGCCGCCCGAGCCCAGCCTGCTGTGGGCCAGCGACGAGGCCAAGGCCCAGCGGCAGGCGGCCGAGACGCTGCAGGGCCTGCGGGCCGAGCTGCTCCAGGAGCGCCGGCGCGGCCAGGAGCAGCGGGCCGCCTTTGAGGCCGAGCGGCTCACCTGGCAGGGTGAGAAGGACCAGGTGATCGGCTATCAGAAACAGCTGCAGCACAACTACATCCAGATGTACCGGCGCAACCGGGAGCTGGAGCACCACCTGCACCAGCTCAGCCTGGAGCTGCAGGCCCAGCGGCTGGACGAGTGTGGCCTGCACGGGGCCGAGATCTGCTTTGAAGAGATCACCGCCACCGAGATCTGAGCCGGGCTGTGCCGGCTGCCCCGTGAGCTAGAGGGGGGTTAGCCGGCTGCTTGGGGGGCAGCTGGCAAAGGGGCCCATGGCTGGTTCATGGGGGGGAGGGGGAGCTGGGCCTCTGGCTGCTGGGAAGAGCCGATTAACAGCTGATCCCTTTAGCGCTGGGGAGGGGATTAGCAGCACCTGCTTGTAGCCGGCTGGGGGGTGGCAGGATCATTTCTCTGCCGTATGGGCCCTGTCACCCCGCCCGCCGCGCCCCAGAGCCTCCATCGAGCTGGGAGGAGGTAGCAGGGCTGTGTGGTGGTCTGCATGGGGTGAGGCCCCCTCCTGTGCCGGGGAGAACGGGTCCCTCCGTGGCTGCCAGGTGGGCTGGCGTGAGCGCCAGGCTTGGTGGCACAGCCCCGCAGCGTGTTGCCTGCCAGCCTGCTGTGAGGTGGGGCTCCCCCAGGGGTGGTCTGCGGTGCCAGCTGTGAGAGCAGCGCCGTGCCCCGGGCTGCCCCCCCAGGGGGGCTTGCAGGCTGGGGCTTTGCCCAATCAGTGCAGGGTCCAGCCCAGGGCTTGGGATCTCCACGCCCCTCTTGGAAATCGGCTTCCTCCTCCTTTTGTGGGCCTGCTCCCCGCAGAGGCTGTATCGGCGGGCAGGGCACAGGGCAAACACCGAGTGGGGGACGCGCCTTGCGGCTGGACTCACCAGGCAGGAGCTAGTGGGCTGCGAGCAGGGCTGCTCTGCCCTCAGTGTTTAGCCCCCGTGCCTGGCATCCCCTGCCCGCGGCCCATCGGGTTCAGTGGTCCCTGCGCCCAGCCCTCTGCCCGGAGGGATCCTGCCCAGCCAGGCTGCCCCTCTGCGTTCCAAACACCCGGCTTTGCAGGGTTGCGTTTCTGGGCCATGCAAATGTACTCTATTTTTGTAGGCCCTACAGAAAGGGGTCTGGGCTCCCCGGGTGCAGTAGCAGTTCATTAGCCGGCGTGATTCCGCTTCCCATCCCTTGGCCGGGAGGTCTGCGCACACCCCTGCCCTTCGCCTCCTGTTCCCGTGGGCTGAGCTCTGCCCCTGCCCCTCCATTGCCAGGGGCCTGCGGCACGGTTTTGCTAGCCAGCCCCAGCCTAGCTTTGCCTTTTGCTTCTGGCCCAGCATCTGCCTCTGCCCGGCACGTCCCGTCTCTCCCCCCCCGCCCCCCGCTGTGACCACCTCTGCATGGGGTGCTACTCACTGCCCCACCCTTGCCCAGCCCCCACCCCCATGCCCGCCTGTGGCGAGGCAAGGGCAGCCGTGCTGTGGGCGGGGGCAGGGCTGTGTGGTGCCTGGCTGGCGTGTCCCAGGCTGCCCTGGGACTGGCCCCATGGGCAATACAGAGCTAGGCAGGGACTTTGCTGGGCCAGGCCCTGGGCACTAGCTCCCTCCGGGGGAGGGAAATGCTCCAGCCCTTCCTGTGGGAGTTTCACATGCAGGGGACCATGCAGCAGTAGGAGGCACCCCTCCCCCACCTGTGTGTGTGTGGGGGGGTCCTGTGCTGGGAGAGGCGGGGCGGGGGGGGGGCAATGGTGAGTGGGCCAGACGCCTGCCAGCCCTTGGCTGAGTCACATCCTCATTGGGCCCCTTTCCTTACATTGGGCTGGGCCCCCATCCCGCCCGCAGGTGCCAGCCCCTTCCTGGGGCCTGCTCATACCAAGCCGAGGGCACAGAAAACAGGGGAAGCTGGGGGAGGGGGGTGCCTGCCTTGCTGGAGTGTAGCCGAGGGGCTGGGGCAGCTGCTATGCCCAGCCTGTGCCCCCCTCTGGGAACTGATGTGCCCAATCGGGCACTGGCAGCGTCCCCAGCCTGACCAGCCCATCCCTCCAGCTACAGCCCCCCCCGTCCGCCCTGGGGTGCCCGGCTGCCCTGGCACGAAGGGCAGGGTTGGCACTAGACCAAAGGAACATCTGGGCTGGGTCCATCCATTCGTTACCAATCCTCCCCCCTGCCCCAGGCAGCGCCAGCCGGTGGGTCGGGGTTTTTTTACTTTATTTCTGACCTTGTCTGGTTCTCAGGCTGTGTAAATTTCTTGTACAAACCGAGAGGAATGTGCTAATAAAACCCACCCCTCTGTTTTTAAGAGACGTGTGTGTGTCTTGGGCGGGGCGGGGGGCAATGTGAGCACCCCCCACGGGCCATTGCCCTGCTGCCCCTCGCCCTCTTCTGTGAGATGCCAGGGGCTGGCTGAACCCGGGTACCTGTAAAGTGCATGGGGTGCCCCACACAGGTTAACAACCTACAGTGGGAGCCGGCTAGTAGAGCGCTCCCCGGGGGGCAGGGGTATGGGGGGGTCATTGCACAAGCAGCCTGCTTGAAGCAATGCTCCCCCCCCCCCCACAGCCAGGCTGTGGCATGGGAGCAGGACAGCCCCCCAGCAGCTCCTGGCAGCAGTAGTAGGGCTTTTAGCCTCTCCCGGGCCCCCCAGCTCAGAGAGGGATTGTGGGGCTGTGGCTGGGAGCTGCCCCGGCCTGCGAGGTGCCAGCTGGACTGCGGCACATGGGGGGCCTCGGGCGCTGCCCTTCCAGCCTCCCCCCCCGGGCTGCTGGAGCAAGGACAGTCCCAACCCCGTGACCCCTCCTGCGGGAGCTGAGCACCCTCGCTGGTGCCACATGGTCCCCCTAGGGGCCGGCCCGGCCCCCTCACTAGCCCAGCATAACACGGTGACCTGTCACCTGCAGGAGGCGACACGTGGGGGCAGCCTGGCTCAGCTGGGGAAGGTGCGGGGTAGGCGTGGGTTGCAGCCCCATGGCATGGTAGCCCCCTGCTGCTCCCCCCTGCCCCCGGAGCTGAGTCTTGCCCATGAACCCAAGACCAGCATATCAAGGACGTGCCAGGCCCAGGCCCAGCTGAGGCCACCTGGTGCTCTCGGGCAGCGCACTGAGCCGGGGGGGGGGCTCTTCCCCCACTCCTGCCAGGCTGCAGTCAGGCTCGTGGGGCTGGATGCCCGTCGTTGCGGGCTCTGCTTGTCCTGCCGTGGGCCTGGAAGACGTCTGTCTGGCTGTCCCCTCAGCCCGTCCCTGCTGGCCTGGCACCGTCCCTGGCTGGGCTGTGTCACGCCTTGGGCACCTTCACCACCAGCTCCATGGGCGCCTGCCGGTTGGTCCTGTAGGCCTGGCGGATGAGGTCCACCGCTCGCTGGTGGGTGACCTTCTGCAGGCTTGCCCCGTCCACCGACACCAGCTCGGCCCCAGCCTGGCAATGCCCGAGAGACAGGGTTGGGAGCCTACAGGGATCGGTCGCCAGCCACTGACATGCAGCCACCTCTGGGGTGGGGCACAGCAGCTGTGGCAACCCTACACAATGATGGGGGCCAAGCAGTGACAAACTCCCCTGGGCCCGGGGGGTTGGTTAAGGGCAGGGCAGCCATGGTGGGGAGAATGCAGAGCACCGAGGGGAGGCATTGCCCTCCACTCTGCCTGCAGTGGGGCACCTGTGGGCCTGGCGCCAAGCCAGCTGCCAACTGGTGCTGTGGGGCAGGGCGAGGGGGTGGTGGCTGCTGGGTGAGCACCACACTGGGCCAATGGGGTCTGCGTGGGCCTCCCGCTCCCCAGCACAGCCCAGCTTTGCCATGGGTGGGGGGCTGGGTGCAGTGGCTGTGGGCGTACAGTGCAACCCAGGGCAGGGCAAGCATGTGGTTTCCCAAGTTGCATGCAGGCAGGGGCAGCTGGCTCTGGGGGGCACCTAGCCCCCCCTGTCGGCTGCCCATGCCCAAAGGGGGCTTGACCCCAGCCAGCTCCTCCCCACTCTGGGGGTTGCTGGATGTCCTGGGCCAGTGGCTACTTCCCCTTGGGGCTGGGCTAGCCCTGCAGGACCAGTGGAGCTAGACCAGGGGTGGGCAAACTACGGCCCGCGGGACCCTCCTGCCCAACCCCCGAGCTCCTGGCCCGGGAAGCTCGCCCCCGGCCCCTCCCCCGCTGTTCCCCGTCCTTCGCAGCCTCAGCTCGCCCTGCCACAGTGCTCTGGGCTGTGAGCTCGCGGGGCAGCGCGGCTGCAGTGCCCGGCCTGACCCCGTCTCTGCTGCGCGGTGCACGGCTGTAGCCCCGCCAGTGCTCCAGGCAGCACGGTAAGGGGGCAGGGAGCAGGGGGGTTGGATAGAGGGCTGGGGAGTTTGGGGGCTGGTCAGGGGGGAAACGGGGTTGAATGGGGGCAGGAGTCCCGGGGGGCAGTCAGGAAGGGGAGGGGGGGTTGGATGGGGCAGCAGGGGGCAGTCAGGGGAGAGGGAGATGGGATGGTTGGATGGGGCAGGGGTCCTGGGGGAGCCATCAGGGAACAGGGAGAGTTGGATGGGGCAGGGGTCCCGGGGAGGGGGTGCATAGGAGGTGGGGGCTGGGCCATGCCCCCCTCCCCTCCCCGGCTCTCCATACAAGTTACGAACCCCGATGCAGCCCTCAGGCCAAAAAGTTTGCCCACCTCTGAGCTAGACCCTGGCTACTTCCCTGCCAGGCTGGGCTGGCCCCACAGGAAGCCCTGTCCCCCCCTCCTGTCTGGGCTCCAGGCTACATCAAGGGTGGTGGCAGAGCTGAGCAGACAGGGGTACCAGGGAGGGGGCTAGTGGGCAGAGTGCTGGGCTGGTACGCGGGATATCTGGAGTCATGCATCTAGTTTGGGGCCCCGGAATAAAAAAGGATGTGGAAAATTTGATACTTTATGATTCTACGACAGCTGGGTTCTAAGGGTCTACCACAGCCTCCCTGAATGTCACCTCATCGTGCCATGCCTCAGTTTCCCCACCGCTAGTGGGCGGAAAGTGACCCTGGGCAGCAGAGTGAATGGCTGTTAATGCTTTAAAATTCGGGACTGCAGGGGCCCATCCTGCCAGCTGCTTCCAGGGGTCTGGAAGCCATCAAGCTCCAGGCTGGACACATCCTGCAGCCTTGCGCTTACAAAGAACCCTTCCAAATGTGACCTGAAGGGTACCTGACGCCAGAGCTGGTCTGTCCCGCAGAGAGACCAGTTAACCGCCCCGGGGGTTAGCCCCAGCCCCAGCAGGGAGCTCCCGCCCTTCCCCCCCGCCACTCCCCGTACCTTCAGGACCCCGCTCAGGAATGCCGCCCCTCCGGGAAAGATCTTCTCGATCCTCACCATCGGCTGCACCTTGGACTCGATCCCGCCCGAGATGCTGATCCCTGGAAGGCAACGAGGTAGCGGTGGAGCAGCCCCAACCTGTCCAGTCTGCCCGGACCCCTCCGGCTGGTGCCAGGGCCCTGGCACCTGTGGGCAGCCCCCAAGGCCTGACCCGCTTCAGGCAGCCCTGGCCCTACAGCTGGGATGTGCAGGGTGTGGGGGGTGGAGGGCTAGTGACCCCACGCTGGCACCATTGCAGGCTCCGGTACTCACACCCGCTTCCAGCCCCATCCCCGGCCCGCGCCCCACTGCGCCCACCCAGTGCTGGGTCCCCCGCCCGGTGCCTTTGGCACCCGAAACTGGATGGAGACTCATGGTAGTTGGGGGGGGAGCGCTCCCTTCAATACAGATACCAGCTTCCCACCCCCCCACCCCCGACCTCCAGGACCATGCTGGGCCCAACTATGACCCCTCCCGGGCCTGGGCCAGGCTGGTTTTCAAATGCCCATGTGACGGGCGCCCACGTTCCTGAACTTCGACTCCACGGCCGGCCCAGGTGCTGGGGTCTGTGAGCACGGCCCTGGGGGGACTCGGCTGCCCCGTGACTGTGCCCATCTCCAGCCCCTGCGTGGTGCCCACCGTGCCCCAGCCCACCTGGCGCCTCCCTGCCACAGCCGCATGTCAGCTGCCACCTGGGAAAACCCCAGCCCGGGTGCAGGAGCAGCGGGGCGGCCTGGGATGACAGGTGGAGGCTGCGGGGAGCCCAGAGGCAGGCGGCTCAGGGGACAGGGAGGGGCTGCAGGGAGCCCAGCAACGGGGGGCTCTGGGGGTACACAGGGGGCAGGGAGGGGCTGCAGGAAGCCCAGAGGCTGGCGGCTCAGGGGGCAGGGAGGGGCTGCAGGGAGCCCAGCAATGGGGGGCTCCAGTGTGCACAGGGGGCAGGGAGGGGCTGCAGGGAGCCCAGCAGTGGGGGGCTCTGGGGGTACACAGGGGGCAGGGAGGGGCTGCGGGGAGCCCAGCAGTGGGGGGCTCTGGGGGTGCACAGGGGGCAAGGAGGGGCTGCGGGGAGCCCAGCAGTGGGGGGCTCTGGGGGTACACAGGGGGCAGGGAGGGGCTGCGGGGAGCCCAGTAGTGGGGGGCTCCGGGGTACACAGGGGGCAGGGAGCCAAGCAGTGGGGGGCTCAGCAGGGTGCCACTCACCCAAGGACTGCCTGAGCTTGGAGAGGCGGACAGTCATCAGCTCGCACTCCTCCTCGGCCGGGCCGTTGTGGGCCAGCCCCTCTACCCCCTGGGCCCCTTGGCTGGGCACCGAGGTGCCCGCGAACAGCTGGCAGAGCCGTGGCCGGGCCCGCCGGGGCTTGCTGAGCCCTGCGTAGAGCCAGTCCTCCCCTGGCTCGGCCACCCCCTGCCCGTCGGGGGAGCTGGGGGCACGCGGCCGCTCGCCGCCCTGCCCCGCCGGCTGTGCCAACGCCTCTGCGGAGGGGTCGGGTCGTGGCACCAGTCCCGGGCTCTGGGCAGGCTCCGCCAGCAGCCAGCTGGGCCCACTGGCAGCTGGAGATGCAGGGGGGCTGGAGGGGGCAGCGCAGGCGTCCACGGGCACGTCGGGCAGGGGCTTGTAGCCGCGCGGGTGAGTCTGTCTGCGGGAGCCCTTCAGCCGCTCCGGCCCTGCCCTCGGCACCAGCCCCACCTCCTCCTCGGCGCCCCCCGGCTCCGGGGCCTGGAGCGGCTGCAGCAGGAAACCTCCCCGGCGGTCTGCAAGGGAGAGACGGGCTGTTAGCAACGTGCCGGGGCAGCCCCCAGCCCTATCCCCCACCCACCTGGCCTCCGAGACCCCCCGGGCCTAGCCTCTGAGACCCCCCCAATCCCAGCCTCCGAAACCCCTCCTCCTAGTCCTGCCCTGGCCCCGGCCTCCAAGTCCCCCCAATCCAGCCTCCGAGACCTCCCTAGCCCTGCCCTCTCCCCAGACTCCCAGCCCCCCAATCCTAGCCTCCGAGACCCCTCCTCCTAGCCCTGCCCTGTCCCCGGCCCCCGAACCCTCCAATCCCAGCCTCTGAGACCCCTCCACCTAGCCCTGCCCTGTCCCTGGCCCCCGAGACCCTCCCAATCTAGCCTCCAAGACCCCTCCTCAGCCCTGCCCTGTCCCCGGCCCCCGAGACCCCCCTGAAACCCCTCCTCCTAGCCCTGCCCTGGCCCCGGCCTCCGAGACCCCCAAATCCCAGCCTCCAAGCCCCTCAATCCCTGCCTCCGAGACCCCTCCTCAGCCCTGCCCTGTCCCCGGCCCCCGAGACCCCCCTGAAACCCCTCCTCCTAGCCCTGCCCTGGCCCCGGCCTCCGAGACCCCCAAATCCCAGCCTCCAAGCCCCTCAATCCCTGCCTCCGAGACCCCTCCTCAGCCCTGCCCTGTCCCCGGTCTCCGAGATCTGCTGGCCTCCGAGAACCCTCGGCCCCAGCCTGTCCCTGTCCCCCGAGAGGCCCCAGCCCTTTCCTGCCCCATGGCCTCTGAGCCCCCCTGAGCTCAGCCCTAGACACATCCCGCCCCCCCACCCATGGTCCGACCCCGTCGGTGGAGAATCAGAGCATGTAGCAACTGCCTTTTGGATCCCGGCCCCAGGGCTCCAGCCACCCTCGCTGCCAGCCCCTGGCAGGCCCAGAGCCCGGCCCTGACGGGACCCACAATCCCGTGGGCGCTTGGGGCCGGCTGGGAGGTGCGGGAACCACCTGACTCAGCCGGCAGCCAGTGACTGTGTCGCCCTCTAGTGGACAGAGCCCACAGTGCAGAGGTGCCAGCCCAACATGTGCAGCCAAGGTGGGGGGTGGGGAGCAACAAGGGGAGGCAAGCAGTGGGGGGGCTGGGCAGTGGGGGGATCTGGCGGGGAGAGGGGGCCAGTACTGACCAGGCACGGGTGTGATGAGGTGTCTCCTGGGAGGCATTTCCTGCTGCGCCGGGCGGAGCGCGGGCGATTTCCCTGCAGGTGGGCGGAGAAGCGCATCAGAGACAGGCTGGGCCCTTCGCTCCGGTTCCTGGTGCCCGAGGCTCTGGCTGCTGGCACGGCGCCTCCCCCCAACCAGCCTAGCTGCCCACGTGGCGCCAGGCTGCCACCCCCTTCCAGGCCGAGCCTCGCTGGAAAGTTTGGGGCTTCTGCCACCAGCCCACTGCTGACGGCAGCTGTGCCCCCTCCAGCTCTCCCAGCCGCGCCCTGCCTGGCTGGCACCTGCTGGCAGGGCACTGACACCCCACCCCCCCCGCTAGAGTGGGGCCTGGCCCGTGGAGCACATGTGCTGACCATCCAGCCCTGTGCCCGGCTTCAGTGGGGGCTGCGCTGAGCCGATCGCAGGCCTGCTGCCGGGGTGATGGGCTGAGCACACCCCCATGGGACACAGTGATGGGGCGATGGGGGCAAGTTTGCAAGGTGCCCACCCAGCCTTGGGTTTGGATCCTCATCCGCTGGTCCCAGGGTTTCATGGTGCCCAGGTTAGAGGGGTTTGTGTCAGGACCCAGGGACTCTAGGAAGGGCAGGGCCTCGTTCATCACCAGGGGAAAGGCAAGACTGGCAGCCCAGGATCCCTGAAGCCAGCCCCCAAGACGAGAGGAGTTGGGAGCCAGCTGGGACTAGCTCTCGCGGGGGCTCCCCCTACCTGCTCTGCTCTTCAGGGTGTCGTACGCCTCCAGCTCCAGTGGCACGACCATGCTGTCGAAGCGGCCCAGGTCGGTGGAGGTGACCAGGCTCCTGCAAGGGGCAAGCTGTTAGTGCAGCCAAGTGACCGCCACTGAAATGCAGCCACCTCTGGGGTGGAACTCGGCGGCTGCCTAACAGCGCACAGCAACATGAGGTGACAGAAGCATCTCACATTCAATTGCCATAGTGCGGGTGATTCTAAGGAGCCCAATGTACTTACCCGGCCAGGATCTGCCCAGGGCGTCACCTCTACGCTCACTGTGAAAACTGCCCCACGAATGGAGGGGCACAAGGGGTCAGGGGCTTGGACCCAGCCCAGAGCAGCACAGCGCCCCCTAGCACCTTGTGCGGGCAATGCCTCAGTACCTCTTCAGAGAAAAGAGCACCCCCTAGGGACCTGCCTGCCTCATGCCCTCGAGCCCCCCAGAAACGCATGGACCTTGAGCCAACGTCCCAGCAGGGCCACGGGGCTCAGGGCTGAGCGGGGGCAAATCCAGCCCTGGTGAAACCGGCAGCCCTGGTTGTGTAGGACAGACTGGTGAGGCAGGGCGGAGTGTGAGGCCGGAGAGCCTAGGAGAAGGTGGCACCGGGAGGCCTGGAGCGCAGAGCAAGTGTTGGGGGCTGTTCACCGTCCTGGGGCACAGAGGGACGAGGAGCTAAGGGCCGGGAGCATGAGCCAAAATCTGCTCCCAAGGCTGGGGGAACGTGCAGGGACCCCAGGGAGTTAAAGGAGCTGCCGGCCGCTCAGGGCCGAGTTCAGAATCTGGGCCACGCAGCCTTCCTGTCCCATCTTGCAACCTGCCGCAAGAGCCTTCTCCCTCGCAGCACGTGTGCTCTTTGATTGCAGAATAAACGCCCCGGCTGAGACAGGACCCAGATGGCACCGCGGGCAACCACTGGACCTGTGACCCCAGCGTTCCCCATCAACAGCCTCAGACTTCTTGACATATTTCTTGACACCTTAAATGACTGCTTCTTGGAGCAGCCAGTCCTGGAACCCACCAGAGGAGAGACAATTCCTGATTTAATCCGAAGTGGAGCACAGGATCAGGTCCAAGAGATGAATATAACTGGACCACTTGGTAATAGTGATCATAATATAATTACATTTAACATCCCTGTGGTGGAAAAAACACCACAACAGCCCAACACTGTGGCATTTAATTTCAGAAAGGGGAACTACACAAAAATGAGGAGGTTAGTTACACAGAAGTTAAAAGGTACAGCGCCAATAGTGAAATCCCTGCAAGCTGCGTGGAAATATTTTAAAGACACCGTAATAGAGGATCAACTTAAATGTATCCCTCAAATTAAAAAACATAGTAGGCGAACCAAAAAAATGCCGCCCTGGCTAAACAACAAAGTAAGAGAAGCAGTGAGAGGCAAAAAGTTGGCCTTTAAAAAGTGGAAGTTAAATCTTAGTGAGGAAAATAGAAAGGAGCATACAAAAACAACAAGGAGTCTGGTGGCACCTTAAAGACTAACAATCTCCCTGGTCATTTTATTACAGATTTAAAAGTCACTATCATTGAACAAAAACACTTCAGAAACAGACTTCAAAGAGAAACAGCAGAACTAAAATTCATTTGCAAATTTAACACCATTAATCTGGGCTTGAATAGGGATTGGGAGTGGCTGGCTCATTACAGAAGCAGCTTTTCCTCTCCTGGAATTGACACCTCCTCGTCTATTATTGGGAGTGGACCACATCCACCCTGATCGAATTGGCCCTGTCAACACTGGTTCTCCACTTGTGAGGTAACTCCCTGCTCTCTGTGTGTCAGTATATAATGCCTGCATCTGTAACTTTCACTCTATGCATCCGAAGAAGTGAGGTTTTTACCCACGAAAGCTTATGCCCAAATAAATCTGTTAGTCTTTAAGGTGCCACCAGACTCCTTGTTGTTTTTGTAGATACAGACTAACACGGCTATCCCCTGATACTTGATACCAAGAAAGGAGCATAAACTCTGGCAAATGAAGTGTAAAAATATAATTAGGAAGGACAAAAAAGAATTTGAGGAGCAGCTAGCCTGGAGCGGCGAACCACGGCTAGCGGGAGCTGAGATCGGCTGAACCTGCAGACGCGGCAGGTAAACAAACCTGCCAGGGTGCTTACCCTGGCGAGCCGCGTGCCAAAGGTTGCCGGTCCCTGTGACAGAGGTCTATAAAATCATGACTGGTGTGGAGAAAGTAAATCAGGAAGTGTTATTTACTCCTTCACATAACACAAGAACTGGGGGTCACCAAATGAAATGAATAGGCAGCAGGTTTAAAACAAACACAAGGAAGTATTTCTCCACACAACAGAGAGTCAACCTGTGGAACTCCTTGCCAGAGGATGTTGTGAAGACCAAGACTATAAAAGGGTTAAAAAAAGAACTAGATAAATTCATGGAGGATGGGTCCATCAATGGCTATTAGCCAGGATGGGCAGGGATGGTGTCCCTAGCCTCTGTTTGCTAGAAACTGGGAATGGGCGACAGGGGATGGATCACTTGTTCTGTTCATTCCCTCTGGGGCACCTGGCATTGGCCACTGTTGGAAGACAGGATACTGGGCTAGATGGACCTTTGGTCTGATCCAGTCTGGCCGTTCTTATGTTCTTATACCCCCAGGACAGGGGCCTGTTTCTCTGTCCTCTGGGACATGCCCCACGGAAAGCAGCACAGAGGGAACCCTCCACCCCAGCATCATTCACCCACCTGACATCCCTCAGAAGCAGGAGTTTCTCAGGCCGGTCGAGAATGGCCAGGAGCGGCCTCACCAAGTCCTCCACCCCACCTTCATGGACATACTGCAGGCAAAGGACAGGCAGTGTCAGACGGGCCCCTTTGCTGGCCAGAGCCCGGAGCACCTGGCAGCACTTAGCCAGCGCCAAAATGCAGCCACCTCTGGGGTGGGACGCAGGCAGGGTTTCACAGCACCCAGCAACAAGCCGGAACAGCTCTGAAGAGGGAATCATAATTTCTCCTGGGGGTGGGAGGGAGGCACAACCTGATCAACCCCCGCTGGCATTTGGCCAGGACCCTCGGGCTTTCATGTGGGGTGACGAGTTACTCCCTCCACTTTAAATCACTTCCCTGCCCTTAATCCAGATTGACACCAGCGTCAGTGAGACCAGGATCCAGCCCCAGGTCGAGCAGTGAGCACAAGGGGCAGTGCCTGCCAGTGCTGCGGTTCGGGACTGACGTGGGGGGCCAGCGTCACTGGCAGCTGTTCCTGCTTAGCCCGGGAGAGCCAAGGGCCGGGGCACGGGGCAAGCTGGGGGTTAGACCCCCGGGCCACCGCTCAGACCAGCCACGCCCCATCCCAGCCTGAGGCTGACAGCTGCCCCGTGCCGGGAGTGGGAGAGCGGCACGGGTCTGGCTGTGACGCCCTGGCAGGGGGTTGCCACCAGAGACCTTTGTTACGAGGGGCCCCTGGGAAACGGTTTCCCGGCCAGGGGCCTGCCCCAAAGGGGGGCACTGGGGTGGCCAGGAGGGGCGGGGGGCCCCGATGGGGGGGGGAGAAGTGAAGCAGCAGAGCTGGTTTGGCTTATGAGCCTGATTTGAATCAGGACTAAACCCTTGTGACCAGCACGGTGCGGGAGAGTGGGGTCTAGGGGCTAGAACTGGGGCCTGGGAACCGGGAACCCAGGTGACCTGGCGCCAGTCCCACCCCATGCCTCAGTTTCCCACGCTGTCTGATGGGGCTAGTGACGCCTGCTCTCCTCCCCGAGGCACTGGTGGGTGAGCCAGAGGTTGGCCTCACTTTTACCCTCTCCCTGCCAGCTGGTGGGTGACTCTGCGGAAAAGGGGGGTCTCTGCCCATGGCACAAGAGCCCCCCTCCTGGGCGAGGCCTAGTGGAGATGCCCAGGAGTGGGGGTTGCGAGGGGTTAATCTGGATTCTGTCTGGGTCCAGCCCTTGTCCTGACTCTGAAGGGGGGGGGGCAATGGTGTTGGGTGAGCAAAGGGGCAGTGGGGAGGGAGGGCTGAGCTCTCAAGGACACACAAATCAGCCACGGGAGCGTCCAACGGGCAGGCTCCGAGCGCCATCTAGTGTTCACTAGAGACACCCGCACCTAGCAGGCCCCGGGGTCAGCGTGTGCCCAGTTCCCTGTGGGGTTCTCTAGGGGGAAGGCTGCCAGGGCACGGAGGGAGAAGGCTGCCCTTCTCTAGCACTTTCATCCCTGCATGCAGCCATGAGCAAAGCCAGGCACTGTCCCCAAGGAGAGATCCAGGTGGGGAAACTGAGACACGGAGAGGGTGACACATGAACGCAGAGGCAAGGACGGCTCTGGGAGAACAACTCAGCTCTCCCGCCGCATGGTGGGCCATAGGGGGGGGGGAGCACAGGGTAGTGAGCCGAGGAAACAGGCCCCGGAACAGAGTCCAGAGCCCCCGCCGGACTGAGGGAGCCAGCTGGCCAGGCCGGGGTGCCCTTCCCGAGATCCCATAGGACAGGACAGCCTGGCTACCCTTTGCCCTGCCCCCTCATTGCTCTCTGCTTTGGGCACCGCGGGCACTGGTCACACCCATCCCGCGTCCCTGCTGGGCTCCTGGCTGTGGGGCAGGTAACAGCAGCCCGGGCGCGTTCCCGCGCTCCTTACCCGGGTGCAGTGGCGGAGCACGGCCGTCACCTCATCCTCCGTCAGCAGCTTCCCGGCCATGTCCCGGAGGAGCGGGAGGCAGCTCTCAGCGGCTGGGCTGGGCTCGTGGCCGGTGCGCCCCGGGGAGCCCAGGAAGCTGATGGGACGGCCTTTGTCTGGGGAGCAGCAAAACGGGGTGAGCGCAGGGCCGCTGGTGCGGAGATGGGAGCTCCAGAGAGGTGCCCCTCACCTGAGCTTGGGCTGCAGCCCGCTGGCTGTGTAGGTCCCCTCCCCGCCCAGGGGCTCGGCAGCAGGGCTGGGACCAGCCCCTCCTACCGCACAGCCAGGAGAGACTCCACTAGCCGGGAGGAGTAGTAGGCTGTTCTCCCCCAGGGGCCCGCTGCCAGAGGGGGCTGCAGCACACTCAGCGAGCGGGTTCCCCAGGTAGCTGCGTGTACAGCTCCCGGGTCGGATCCTGGCCAGCCGCGGGGGCTCCGTGGGAATCACGCTTTTCGACCCCTGCTCCTGATTCGTCAGCCAATCCCTCCCCGCCCCCAATTCTCCTCCCCACCCCCAGGGGCCTGGCCGGGGCAGACTCCAAACAGGTTGGGAATGGAGAGACTCTGCAGACCTGGGGGGCTCCCCTCCCCCCAAACGCTCAGTGGGGTTGCAGGGGGCTGGGCTCAGACTGCCAGGCTCTGAACCAGGCCCCCGGAGCCCAGCCTAATGGCGGTGGCCCAAGATCAGCTAAAGCCAGAGCCAAAGAGCAGGAGCTGGCGAGGATCCCACAGGATAATCAGCCGCCGCGCCCCACGGCCCCAGCTATGGGTCTACAGGGAGCAGCCCAGCGCGGCGTCCCCGGACTGGCCACAGTACAGTTGAGATGCCCCTGGCCTTCAAATCAGGAGTGCATAACATCCCCTCCCCGAAATCCCCTTGGGGCTCCAGTCTCCTCCCGCCACCGGCACCAGGGAAAGAAAGGGAGCCGGGTCTCTCCGGGACAGCAAGTGGGGAGGCAAAAGGCAAACACAACAGCACACGCATGCATACGCACACATTCACCAGCACACGCCTGCACACAAAAGCACATGCGCACATATAAAAGCACATGTGCACCAGCACACGGATGCACATACCAGCACACGCATGCCAGCACCAGCACACGCATGCCAGCACATGTGCACCAGCACACACCTGCACACACATGCACATGCACACACATCAGCACGCACATGTACACGCATGCCATCACACACATGCACACACGTGCACCGCAGTTACCCCGCTTCAGGCTCCGGCTGACAAATTTCTGCAGGGCGCTGGCTGCAGGTGGAAAGCAGAGGGCAAAACCAGCACACCAGGGGTTAATGCCCCGCGGGTGAGCTGGCGCCCAGGGGCCTCGAGACTGCGACTGGCTCCCCCAGCTCGGGGGGCAGGCGGGCAACGTGCCAAGCAGGACAGCGCTTTGCGGTTAAGGGGCTGGGAATCAGGAGACCTGGGGTTGACCCCTGACTCCGCCACAGGCCACCGGCGACCCTGGGCAAGTCACTTCACCTTTCCGGGCCTCGACAATCCCAGCTGCAGGGCAGGGTGGGGGCTGTACAGGCTGTCAGCTCTGGGGACAGGGCCCATCTCCCTGGGTGTGTGGGGGAGCAGGGGCCCTTTCTCCCTGGGCATGGGCGGAGGCAGGGCCAT
Organism: Malaclemys terrapin pileata; assembly: GCF_027887155.1. Classification (NCBI taxonomy): domain Eukaryota; kingdom Metazoa; phylum Chordata; order Testudines; family Emydidae; genus Malaclemys; species Malaclemys terrapin. Next base: position 124,958,901 of record NC_071511.1, read on the forward strand.
CTCTCCCTGGGCGCCGGGCAAGGCAACCCCAAGCAATCAAAATTCATGTGATTTAAAATAATAAATTCCCTGGGGGAATCATCATGGGGCCAGACCCCACCTCGGGCCCATTCCAGCCCCCGCCCCCCGACACAGCCTCGCCCACCCCCCAGGTGTCCCGGTGCCCGTTACCTTTCTCCCGCTCCGGGCTGGCCGGGGACCTGGCCCGTCTCCTGCGCCCTGGTGGCCCAGCCCCCTCACTGCCTGGCGCCCAGCTCTGCTTCGCCCGGCTGCCTCGGAAGAAGAGGTTGACGAGGGTCTTGGAGCGCCGCAGTCCGGCCTTGTCCTCGGCGGGCGCTGGTGGCTCCTGCCTCTTCTCCTCTGGCACCGGGAAAAGAGCCACGGATCAGACCGGGACCAGGTGGGAGCAGCGGCTCGGAGCCAAGCACGTCTCACCCCGGCCCCCTTGGGCGCCGCTGGGCATCGGACCTGGGCCCCGATCCCTGCCTGGGTTTGCCAGGCGACCACCACAGAGCGCAGCCATCACCAATCACAGAGTGCACCCCCCTGCTTGTCCTTTCCTGGCCGGGCCCAGTCCCCATCTCCCACCTCGGAGCTTCCTTCTCCCCCCTGCCCTGGGGCATCAATACACATTCTCCTCCGGGCCTGGACATAGGGGAGGGTGCCGGGTCGGACCCCCAGACAGCTCGAGGCCCCCCTGGCGGGGGGACAGGGGAAACGGCAGCTCAGGTCAGACTCCAGAGATGTCACCGTCTGAAAGTGGGGAGTTGGGACCAGCTAACGCCCCACCCGGGGGCAGGGCCGCTGGAAAGTAGAGGAACCTGCCTGGGATACATGGCAGGGAGGGGGCTGCTCTCGCGCCAGCAGGCAGCGGGCACCTGCTCCCCGGGCTGGGCTGATTCCCCCGTAGCTGGCTGAACACGAGTCCCCCTCCGAGGCGGAGTCACACCTCTGGACACAGGCTCCAGCATTGGGCGAGGAGCTGGGGGCGGGGCGGGGGGGAGCAGGAGAGGAGAGCCCAGCGTGAGGGGATTTAAGGTGCTCCCTGCAAGCTGGGGGACAGCAGGTCAGGCATCAGTAGAGCTCTGGGGGTGTCTGGGGGCGTGGATCATAGGGCTGGCAGGGGTCTGCGGGTTGGGATTCAGGGACACTGTAGAGCTAGGAAATGGGGGGGCCCAGGGCTGGGCTATGAGGGGTCTGCGGGTTGGGATTCAGGGGCACCGTAGAGCTGGGAAATGGGGGGGCCCAGGGCTGGGCTAGGAGGGGGCTGCGGGTCGGGATTGAGGGGCACCGTAGAACTGGGGAATGGGGGGGCCCAGGGCTGGGCTAGGAGGGGGCTGCGGGTCGGGATTGAGGGGCACCTATATGTGCACACAGGAGGAACCCATTCAGCTCATGCTCTGGCCAGTCCCGGTGCCAGCACTTACCGTCCACGGTGAGGTAGCTCTGGGATCTCTTGAGGGGCTGCCGGGGCCGGCTCAGTGCCAGGAGCAGGGCCATCCGGGGCGAGCCAGAGAAGGGCCTGTGCTTCTTGCTGGGGTGTGGGTCCCGGAGGCTCTCGGCCCGGATGGCCGTGTCCTTCAGGATCTCCGGCGGGTGCACGGTGCGCCGGGTCTCGGGGGGCAGGTCCGTCTGCATGGCCGTCTCCACTCGCTCCAGGGAGCGGCTGCGCGCCGGAGGGTCCTCCGTGGAGATGGAGACATCCACCATGTGGGCTGGGGCGGGGCTGGAGAGCAGGGCCTGGGGCCGCCCGTCCAGGGAGCTGTGGGGGGTCCCCGAGGAGTAGGAGGAGATGGAGGAGCTGGTCTCTGAGGCCTGCGAGAGCTGCTGCAGTTGGCCATTGGTCACTGGGAAGAGATGAAGGGGTGAGAATCCGTGGGGAGGGAAGGAGCCATCCCCAGCCTCGGCCCCTGGGATCTCACAGCGTCACTGTCTGGGCCCCGTGGAACCCAGACCCTGCACTGGGAGCTGCAGGAGAACCGCCAGAGACGCTGGCTGAGTACATGTCTGTGCGCACCTACTACCCAGCTATGTGTCATAGGCCCTGTACTGCTGGTAGGTAATGGGGATTCCCCTTGAGCTCTCATGGCCAGGAGCTCATGCTCTTGGGAGCAGCCGGGTCTGGGCAGCCATGGAATGCAGCATAGGGACCCCTGGAAAGTGCCAGCTGGCCAAAGATGGGTGGTAAACCCGGGCACCAACACTGCACCTGTGCCCGTGAATCTCAAGGCCTGTTCCAGGACCGACCGGGTGGTGCCGTCGTCTGAAGGCAGCCGGGTCACTGAGCCCTCAGCAGGCAGTTCCCGAGGCCATGTGGCGAGGCAGGGTCAGACATGGGAACAGGACCCAGGCGTCCTGGCTCCCAGCCCTGCGCTTGCTCAGCGAGAGAGAACTGCACTGGCGTCTCATTATGATTCCCAGTGGCAGATGGTCCCCTGGGGAACTTGCCCCCAGCCCCCAGCTCTAGGCAGGGATGTCCCGGGGAGGGGGGGGCATCGAGGGGGGCTCTCTTACACCGACTGAGCCAGCAGTACTCGGCCACCATCTCCTTGTAGGCGGGGAAGCGGCCCGTCTCCTAGACGCCGAGGGAAGGACGAGGGTTAGTGTGTAACCGGCTGCCCCGGGCCGCGTCGTTGACATGAACCCGATCTGCGCGCCGGAGCCTGCCATGAATAATGCAGCCACCTGCCAGCTCCCAGCTGGGCTGAAACTGGATCTGCCCGAGAACGAGGCCCGTGCCCCGGCTTGGGCACCAGCCAGGAGCTCCCCAGAGCTGCCTACGTCAGGGGAACGCCGAGGCGGCACCCAGGGCATTTCAGCCACCAGCGCCAGGGCGGGGGAGAAGCAGAGTGACTGCTCTGTGCCCCGGGTAGGGCCCTCGGGCTGGGAGTCACCGGAGTCCCTCTCACAGCAACGTGCCGAGTGCCTAGGCCATGATGGGCTTCTCCAGCCTTTCCCAGGGTGGCACGGTCCCACCTCCCCCTCCCCGGGCCGATCCCAGCCCAGCGTCCCGGGCGGCAGGTCCTACCCGGATGGTCAGCATGATGTGCGTCTGCCCCTTTAGCACTTCCACTGCCTTGCTATGGCTGATGGCGTCGAACTTGACTCCGTTGGCTGCAAGGACTTGATCTCCCACTCTGATTCCGTTCTGCTCCGCCAGCCCGCCGGGGTCGACACTGGAACGACAGCCCACGTCAGGCGGCCGGTGGCTCTCAGCCCCCCGAGCCCAGTTCATCTCCCTAAGGGGCGCATGACCCACTGCTGGGGACATGTGAAACCAGATGAAACCAGGCGATCAACTCAAGGGCCTGATCCCACCCTGGACAGGCTGCCCCGCCTGCTAGATCCTGCCCCACCTCCAGGGCCGGGAGAAAGCCGGATTCTAGCCAGGCAATATCTCCAGACAAGGCCACGTGACACCCCCGATCCCCACACCTGACCCTTCCAAGCCGGGTGCGGGTCCAGCTGTTCTTGCCATCAGCTGGGGGACGTTCTGGCTGAGTGCCTGGCCGCTGCTCCTTGCCCCGCGTTCCCTGGCTTGGATGGGGCTGGGCCTGCCCTTGGATGGAGGAGGGGGGTGGTCTCTGGCCTTGGCTGGAGGGGGTCTCTGGCATAGCAGGACCAAACCTCCATGAGTCTCCATTCACCCCCAGCGCTTTGCCCACCATCCTTCGGACACAGGCGATTTTTGCCAAGCTCAGAGAGAAGCCGGGCGCGCAGCCCCCCGGCGTGGGAACCATCGCCTGGCATTTCAGAGGCCACTGCTGAGAATCTGGCCCCGGGCGGTGCTTTGCCGGGGAAGGGACCGAGAGACTGTAAACATGGAACATATCGCCTGGAGCTCCCACGTGTCCCTTCGTTCTTCGCTTTGGAAAGGTGGAGACGTCGGAGCGAGGAACCTGCTGAATTGTTCTTAGGGACGGGGCAGGGCAAACCCGCCTGAGAGCTGCAGGGGAAGACGAATCCCCAGGGGGATCCACGCTAGGATGGAAACGGCCTGTGAGCGGGACCCAGAAAATCCCGCAGGCTCCTACATAGGCGCTTGTGTGACGTTATTGACATAAACTGGGACCATATAGATCATTGTTGCAACCAAGGTCCTGTAGTGGCACCCAAATCTTGTATAAAGGGGGTCAAATGGGGTGTCTAGGACAAGGTTATGGTTTACTGGTTATGATTATGCTGTCTATATGTATGTATCAGTTTTGTAGTCGAAGTTATGAATATTGGCTCTATACTGTCTGTATGGCAAACTTATGCTATGCTTCTGGGGGACATCCCAGACAAGCTGAGATTAGCTCTGCCTAGCCTGCTTGATGGACCATTAAGGACCATCAGCTATACAATGGACCCATTGAGAGAAGGCAGATACGCCTTGTACCTCAGCAAAGTATGCAGGGACTGGCCCATGTGACTCCAGACTCGATTTTGCTGTAATTTTCCACAGTAAGAACAAAGAGGTGACCTTACACCTGGAAGAGACTATATAAGGCTGATGCCTGATCTCCATCTTGTCTTCAATCCTGCTTCATACCTCTGGAGGAACTTTGCTACAAACTGAAGCTCTGAACAAAGGACTGAATGACCCATCCCAGCTGGGGATGTATTCCAGAGACTTGATTTGAACCTGCAGTTTATTCCATCGCTGCTGCAAGCCTGAACCAAGAACTTTGCCATTACTGTATGTAATTGATTCCATTCAACCAATTCTAATTCTCATCTCTATCTTTTCCCTTTTATGAATAAACCTTTAGATCTTAGATTCTAAAGGATTGGCAGTAGCGTGATTTGTGGGTAAGGTCTAACTTATATATTGACCTGGGTCTGGGGCTTGGTCCTTTGGGATCAGGAGAACCTTTTTCTTTTACTGGGGTATTGGTTTTATAACCATTTGTCCCCATAACGTGTGGCACTGGTGGTAATACTGGGAAACTGGAGTGTCTTAGGAGATTGCTTGTGAGACTTGCGGTTAGCCAGTGGGGTGAGACCGAAGTCTTAGTCTGGCTGGTTTGGTTTGCCTTAGAGGTGGAAAAACCCCGGCCTTGGGGCTGTAGCTGCCCTATTTGAGCAATTTGTCCTGAGTTGGCACTCTCAGTTGGGTTCCGCCAGAACCGCATTGTCACAGTGGCGTAGTCGTGCTTGGATCCACAGAACCAGGTCAATTAAGCTTTGGGTCAGAACCCCACGCTGTCCAAATTTGAGTTTTGGGATTGAGAGTTTTGTTGGTTAAAGAACTGCTGCAATGGCTGAGCAAAGAGCATATGAGGGACTTGGCAAAAAAGCCCTGGAAAATTTGTGTTCAGAAAAGAGGATATGCTTTAGAAAGAAAGCTACAAAGGAAGAACTGAGAAATCTGTTAATAGCCAGTGATCAGGGGGCAAGAGCACAGCCCTTACCTGAGGCTGCAGAAGATGCAGAAAAAATTAGGATGCAAAGGGTGACAAGTAAACTGCAATTTGAGCATGAACAGAAGCTAGCAGATCTTCGATTGCTGGAGAAGCAAAAAATAGCAGAATTAGAAAGAGAGAGAGAGAAAGAAGCCGATCAAAGAAAGAAGGAGGCTGATGAGAGAGAAGAGAGAGCTCGTAAGGGACGTCTAGAGGTGCTCGCTGCTGAGCAGGAGACTCACAGGATGGAACAGGAGACGGCCAGACTTCAGCTCCAAGTAATGGAAGAGCGGAGAAAGTCATCCCCACCTGGTACTCCAATTCCCCCCCACCATGAGAAAAACTGGGAAAGGATGTGTCCCATTTACAATGATACTGAGGATATAGAGGAGTTTTTGTCTACCTTTGAACGCCTCTGCAATCTGTACCAGATCCCTGAGGGTCAGCGAATGCCTGTCCTGCTGACCAGACTGACTGGAAAAGCCAGGGAGGTGTTTAATGACTTGGGGGAACAAGAAGCCTTAGATTATGAGCGGTTTAAGGATTCTGTGTTAAGGCGGTTCAAGGTTACTCCTGAATCTTACAGAGTTAAGTTTAGAGAGTTTAAAATGTCTAAGGATTGTACTTTTGTAGAATGTGCTCATAAGCTGATGGGTTTTGTTAAAAAGTGGGTTATGGGAGCCAAGGTTCATGGGAGTTTTGAAAAACTGCTGGATTTAATAACTTTGGAACAGTTCTTAGACATTGTGCCGGACAATGTGAGAGCAGCTGTGTGTGACAGGGACCCTGAGTCAGTCCTACGGGCAGCAGAGATTGCGGATGCCCATACCCAAAACAGGGCTCGAGAAGGGTGTAAAACCCCGGGGAAAACTGATCACCATTCTCCCCAGTTCAAGAGGAGGGAAGGATTTAAAAATAAACCTGACTCTTCTAAAGGAGTTCAAGGGGGTCCGGGGGGTAGGAACTCACATCCCAGGACGGAACAGGTTACATGCTATCACTGTGGTATGCTGGGCCACATGAGACCAGACTGCCCGACACTGAAGGGCAGCCCAAAACCAGCAACCCCAAATGCCACGGCCAATGCTAACCCTGTTGTTGTAAACTCACAGGCAAGCCACACAGAGCCCAGCATTGGTGCCCTGTGTGCAAATGCTGTTTCTGTGGTCTCGGAAGAATCTGACCTTAAAACTCACATTAGAGCTAAATATGGGGGAAATAATGCAGAGTTTATTAGCAGTGCAGAAGTAAATGGAGTGAGGTGTATGGCATGGAGGGACACCGCAGCAGATATTACTCTGGTTAAAGCAAGTCTGGTCAGGAAGGAAGATTATTTGCCAGGTGAAGATGTAACTGTTGTAGCCTTATCTAAGTATTTTGTCAGGGTGCCTTTGGCTAAAATCCACCTGAAATGGAAGGGATTGGAGGGCACCATGGTTGTGGGAGTAAAAGACATAATCCCTAAGGATATTATGATTGGAAATGATATTAAAGCTATGGTCAGTCAAGTTAATACAAACCAGGCACAAGAGAGGATTGATCCTAAGGTTGTGCCTATGGAGGGTTTCTCCAAAAGTTTGTCTTTGGAAAGTAGCTGTTTGGCTGTGAATGGAGTTTCTGAATATCTATCTAATGTCTCAGAAGTAAATCTGGAATTAGATCAAGCGAAGGGAGAGGAGAACAAGGAGATTTTGGATGAGCCTAGGCAGTCTTGTGAGCTGATGGCTTTATCTAGTCAGCAGTTTGGGAAGGCAAGGAGAGTGGAAGATGAGTGTCCCTATACCTTGTCTGTTTCCTGTGCGAAGAATAGTGACAGTGAAGGAAATGTGCCTGTGTCTGTCAGGGGTATTGACTTGCCTATGGAGGAAGCTACCCCAGTCTCCAAGCAGTTGTCTGTGAACAGCCCGGTGTGCTGGGACAAGGGAAATGAAATCCCAAACTATATGTCCAGTAAAGAAAAATGCGTCTCCAGCTCTTTTTTGTCTGTGGAGCAGACAGAAGGTGCCTTTCGGCCTATGATGGTTGAGAGTAATTTAGTTGTCTCAGAGTTGGTTCTGGATTCAACTAAAGCCCAGGAAGGGAATGGTCCTAAGTTTGCATCTGCTGGGGAGAATGGCACCGTAGCTAGGTTGCATCCAGTTAGTGTCTTAGCAAAATCCCAGAGACCAGACAATTCTGATGCTTGTATTGGGCCTGTTGCTCATGTGTGGTTGGAGAAGGGTGTGACAACTCTGTCTGATCCGGGTGATACCCTAGCCAGGGCACAAGGAGAGCAGAAAGGTAATTTGGTTGTGTTACCTACGGACAGTTTAACAACTTGTAGCAAAAAGGAAAAAATTCCTAAGCTGGTGTGTGGCAAAGAGAAGGGAAGTATTTCTAACCTTTTAACTAGGAAGCCTATGGGTTCACCTGAAAGGGGATTGTGTAGAGATCTGCCTGATGGGCCAGAGGTGATCCTGAATGTAAGTAAGACCCAGACAGAGTCTGTTGTTGCTCAGGAAAGTGTGCCTTTAGAGCAAGCCCTAGGTGAAGAGGGTAAGGGCAGAATTTCTGTGAGGGGTGAATTGCTGCTTAGAAAAGCTCCTGGAGAAAGGAATCCTCATGGTACTCGGTGCAAGCAGTTCCCTGCAACTGAAGGGTGTGAGAGTGATTTAATCAAGGAAGTTTCAGTTCCTAGCAGCCAAAAATTGTCTGTTGTGAATGGATCCTCTGACTTTCCTTTTAAAAGATCCAGTGTGGGTAGCTTTGAGAAGGTCTCAGAGGAAGTAAAAGTTGTTAAGGAATTGAGGCATCCCTATAACCGAGTGGCTGTGTGGGGCCAACTTGTTGGGGAGACAATGGTGTTGGAACAGGAATGTCTCCTTTCTGATTCTTTAAATGAGCAGTTTGTGCTTCAGGGTTTGAGGACAGATTTGGTTACTGATGTGTCAGAGCAGAGCAGTTTTATGGCTAAATGCTTGAGGATGCGGGGGAGAGCAAGCAAACTCTCACCCGCAGACTCTTTGGATTTGTGTGGTATCTCTTTAAGACAGAGTCCAGCCTTGGAGATGATAGCAGTTACGAATATGAAAACTGGTGGACTGGCTCTGGTCTGGGGTAGTGCAAATTACTTGCCTGGCTGGGAAAGGAAGGACTTGCTAATAGCTGTTAGCACAGAGGGCCCACCCCATCAGCCAGTGAATTCTGTTAAGCATGAGAAATCGGGGTTTGATCCTGCAGGACAAGGAGGAAAGAGAACGCTGAATTTTGCAAAGGGAAGCCACAGGTTAACCCTAAAATGCCCCAACTCCAATGGTATTGAGCCAAAGGTGTGGCATGACAAACATGACTGTAGATGGACACTTGCAATGAACTTGTTGTTATTGCTAAATTTTGTAATTAACAATGTGCCTAATCTTTTGGAGAATCCCTTGAACATGTTAAAAGGAATACATGAAAACACACGTTATGTTAAAAGGCCTTGTTACACTGGGGTTTCACAGGTAATGCCTATAAACAATATGGGAACTTTTCACAGGGGAAAAGACATTCCAGACCTAATGTGCTGTATGAAAAGGAAGACTGAGGCACACTACCATATTGCTTTCATGGCTAAATGCCAAGATTCCTGGACTATGAAGAACATTAATATCTGCATTTATTCGATGTTAATTGGGTTCCAAACATTTGCCCGAGCTTGTATGGATAAAGTAGCAGTCTTCTTTAGCTCTTGGCAAGATCACATGGCACATACAGGAACCATGCTGCCAGAGCAGATCCAATCCACTATTGTTCTAACTAAGTGTTACCTTGAGTTTGTAAAGAGGTTCAATCATGTGGTTGAACATGATTTTGATAAACCATTTCTGTTATACACTGGTACGGCTTCTAACCCAATACTAGCTGTAGTGAGACAGAACCCAGGATGGGGAGCTCTTGGGATGCAGTCAGTGATGTTTGTGTCATCCCTTCCTGCATCAATTTTGCGTTGGGGGTGTGACGTTATTGACATAAACTGGGACCATATAGATCATTGTTGCAACCAAGGTCCTGTAGTGGCACCCAAATCTTGTATAAAGGGGGTCAAATGGGGTGTCTAGGACAAGGTTATGGTTTACTGGTTATGATTATGCTGTCTATATGTGTGTATCAGTTTTGTAGTTGAAGTTATGAATATTGGCTCTATACTGTCTGTATGGCAAACTTATGCTATGCTTCTGGGTGACATCCCAGACAAGCTGAGATTAGCTCTGCCTAGCCTGCTTGATGGACCATTAAGGACCATCAGCTATACAATGGACCCATTGAGAGAAGGCAGATACGCCTTGTACCTCAGCAAAGTATGCAGGGACTGGCCCATGTGACTCCAGACTCGATTTTGCTGTAACTTTCCACAGTAAGAACAAAGAGGTGATCTTACACCTGGAAGAGACTATATAAGGCTGATGCCTGATCTCCATCTTGTCTTCAATCCTGCTTCTTACCTCTGGAGGGACTTTGCTACAAACTGAAGCTCTGAACAAAGGACTGAATGACCCATCCCAGCGGGGGATGTTCCAGAGACTTGATTTGAACCTGCAGTTTATTCCATCGCTGCTGCAAGCCTGAACCAAGAACTGTGCCATTACTGTATGTAATTGATTCCATTTAACCAATTCTAACTCTCATCTCTATCTTTTTCCTTTTATGAATAAACCTTTAGATTTTAGATTCTAAAGGATTGGCAGTAGCGTGATTTGTGGGTAAGGTCTAACTTATATATTGACCTGGGTCTGGGGCTTGGTCCTTTGGGATCAGGAGAACCTTTTTCTTTTACTGGGGTATTGGTTTTATAACCATTTGTCCCCATAACGTGTGGCACTGGTGGTAATACTGGGAAACTGGAGTGTCTTAGGAGATTGCTTGTGAGACTTGCGGTTAGCCAGTGGGGTGAGACCGAAGTCTTAGTCTGGCTGGTTTGGTTTGCCTTAGAGGTGGAAAAACCCCGGCCTTGGGGCTGTAGCTGCCCTATTTGAGCAATTTGTCCTGAGTTGGCACTCTCAGTTGGGTTCCGCCAGAACCGCATTGTCACAGCTTGCTCCCGCAAACACCTGGGATGGGGCTCCTCACATGCTGGGCAGAGCTGTCCTGGGACAGCAAACTGATAGGTCCATCCCCAGCCTTAACTCCACCCCCGTCCTAGGGATATGCACCATCCAGTGATCTGATTGGCGGAGCATCCCAGCGGTCAGCTGTCTCCTTGCTCTCATGTAGTCTGGAGACTACAATTCCCAGCAAACCTTGGTCTTAAAGGGCCCCACACCCCACACACGCCCTGGCTGTACCAGCCCTAAGTTGCTTTGTAATGCAGTTAATTAGATTTCCAGCTGCCCCCCACTCCCAGGGCTCCGTAAGCACTAACTGGTTTCTCTCGCAGACATGGAAGCCCGGGGAGGCCCCAGAGACGCTAGCGGGCGCCGGGCGCAGCTGCTGGGGGCCAACGTACCTGGAGACGTAGATGCCGAGGCCGAACTCCTTGCCCCCGCGAATGTTGAAGCCCAGACAGTAGTCGTCAGAGGTGGTGTAGAGATGGACCATGCGCCTCACGCCGCCCTCGGAGCTGCTGTCCGACGGGGTCGAGCCGCTCTTCTCCACGACCAGGCGCCTGTTCACGACATCCACCCTGCCACCAGAGCGACAGGATTCAAACAGGGGGCCGAAACCCCGGGCCTGGCTCTGGCACGTCTACACGGACAGCCCTACGGCAGTCCAGCTGCAGCAGGCGCTACCGAGGGGAGGAGTTCTCCACGCGCCGGAGCGAATCCACCTGCCCGAGTCGCTGGGTTGACAGAAGAATTCTTCCCTTTCCCTAGCGCTGTCTACTAGGGGACGTACGTTGGCTTAACTACGTTGCTCGGGGGGTGGATTTTTCGCACGTGGCTGGGTTGATCTCCATCTCCAGTGCAGCCCAGCCCAGCCCCCGCAGCCTCACGGAGCTGCTCCCCCAGGGTGGCAATCTCATGCTGTCAGACAACCTGCTGGAACTTCCACCGTGGGAATGGCAGAAATCTCATGAGATTGGCTCTTTCTCCAGCCACTTCTGGGACCCTGCTGAGGTGCTGGCTGCATCCGAACTGGAAAACGGTCGTTTGGAGACAGATGGTCAAAAGTGCCTGACTCCAAACGAACGCCAGTGGGGACTGGCTGCCAGCTTTGAAAAATCTCCCCCCAGACCCACAGAGGCAGGCGGGAGCTGGTGGTTCAAATCAGACTCGTCCTCGGATTTGCAGGGGGCATGGATCTGTGGGTCCAGTTTCGACCTCCCTCTAGCTTTGATGCTACGTATAGAGGGAAATCTCACCTGCCCAGAACCTGAACTGCAAATATTGGGAGGTTTGGAAAAGGAGGAGGAAGTTTTCATTCCCATGGTGGGACCCTGTCCCCCTTCTGGCCAGTAGATGGGACACCACGAGAGAGGCTGTCCTGGAGGTTTGACCAGACGCCTCTCCCGAGGGAGCCTGACCATGAGTTTCCAGGCCAGGGGACTCTGCTAGATCAGGGAAGTTTAGGATCAGAATCCAAACTTTCAGGAGCAAATCCACCCCCAGTCTCCAACCCCCCCTAAGATTCTGCCCTCGCACAGCTCCCGAAGTCTGCTCTGCTCCCCAAAGCTAACAGGACAGCGGGGGCAGAGTCACCCGCAGACCCAGAGACAGGCACGGCAGAGGAATCTGGCAGGAATCCAGCGTTCCTCTTCTCACAAGACCCCTGCCGGGATCAAACCCACGACCTCTAGATCAAGAAACAGGCACCTTTACAGCATGAGCTAAGGAAGCCAGGCTCTGTAGGCTGATTCCACCCTAGAACTGGGGTTTCGTTGGGGGTGAGATCTGGAAAAACCAGTAATGGACAAACCAACCTCTCAACCCTTTAGCCCTCGTGTCTCACTGCCCCTGAACACCAGCCTTGGGCTCTTACACATCGTGGCACTGAAGCCCACCTCAGGCCCAGCCCACCACAAAGCTCTGCTAACCCAGTCTGGGCTCTCCCTGCACATCTCTGCCGGTGCCCCTCAATCCCAGCTCACAACATCCGCTATCTCCCCCGGCCCCCTGCCAACGTTCCTCAACCCTTCCCCCGCTATTCCGGTCCCCGCCCGTGACCCCAGGCTGCCCAGCGGGCAGATCTGTGTGATGCGGACAAACAAGGGCCTAGCATATGACCCTGGGACACCCAGTTCTCCGAGGGCCCAATGCAGGATTCGAACCTGCCCTCCGGAGGGGACCGCTGAGCGCACTAACCCCGTGGGACACCGAGTCCCGAGTTCATTCCAATGCGCTCTCCCGGCTTCTTGTGAACCCGAGAGCTCCCGCTCTGCTCAGAGGAGTCCGGCTTTGGCCCACCCGCATCAGACACTGTCAGGCACCTGGGACGGGCCGAGGATAGCGGCAAGGTGTAGGTAGCAAGTGCGTCACTGCTTACCAGGTGGTCTTTTCTCGGGAGAATTTAATCCCTGGCACCTTTCCCATGCGTCTCACCATCATCCGCAGCCGGTTGTTCCCAGTCAAGACCTTGACAGCACTCCCCATGGTGATGCTCTCCAAGCTCACGCTGTTCACCTCTGTGATTTTGTCCCCGATGCACAGGCCGGCCAGGTCTGCAACGTTAAACGGAGACCCCTGAGATCAGGCTGAGAGGAGGCGGCTGGGCTGCGCGGGACGGGGGAGCTAAAAGCTGGGGGATGGCTGCCTAGTCCAGCCAGACGTTCCCCGAGACGACAAGTTCTCAGCTCAGCGGCAGCCGGATCTCACCTGGTGTGTTGTAGCAAACACCTCGACCTGGAACGATCAGGTGGGAACTCACCCTCCAACCCTGGGAATGGACGGTAATGGCCGTGCGGCGTGGGGGAGAGCAGTTTCCTTGGTGTCACGCTCCCCGCTTCCCTCATGTGCAGCTGTGCACCGAATTTCCACCAGCAATGACCATGGCCACGGGTCTCAGGTACTTACCTGGGCCCCATCTCTGCAGTATCACAACCTCTAATGCGTTTAGCCTCCCTAATGGCCTGCGAGGTAGAAAGTACCCCTGCCAGACAGGGGCTAAGTGACTTGGCCAAGGTCATGCAGCAAGCCTGTGGCAGACACCGGGAAACTGAACCCGCAGCTTCTATCTCCCAGGCTGGCGCTCTGACCATTGGGCCAGGCTTCCTCCAGGCTCACAGAAAAAGGCCCTGGCCCATTGCTGAGACCGGACACACAAGCTCCTCCAGGCTATCTGGGCGTCACGTTTTGACCCTGCCCAAAGAGGCGGCTCAGATTTTCACCTTTCCTCAAGCTAATTCCCACGATGAGCTAATTCCCATTAACGAGCACCGAACCCGCCAGGACCTGGAGCAGAGCCTGGGGGTTGTTATTTCTGACGACAGCGTGTTATTCAGACAGCGTCTGCCCGCACTGAATTGCTCCGGTGCTTGCAGAATTGCAGGGGACAGCCAAATAGATCCCGCCCCTCCTGTAAAGGGTTAACAGAGGAGGTGAGGCAAAGGGCTCCCCATGCCCCACAGAGATACCTAGACCCCCTCACTTCCCACCCCAGTGCAACCAGCCCGACGCGTTCAAGGCCAGAAGGGACCGTGAGATCTCCTGCATAGCGCAGACCACAGACCCTCCCCCAGCTCCCCCTGGATTGAGGCCAATCACTTGCGTTTGACTAAAGCAGAGGTCCCCAAAGAGGTCCCTTGTGGGGCAAGGAGGAATGTTGTGGGGGGTGGTGGGGCACGGCTGGGGCCTGGGCCAGCCTTCATGGGGGGCGGGGCAGGAGCGCCACCCAGCTCTGCTCTTGGTCCCGCCCCCAGCTGTGGGCCCCTTACCCCTGTCCACATCCCCCACTCTCGCAGCCGCGGCCCCGGTCCTGGCTCGGGGATGTGTGTGTGCAGACAGGGGTAAGAGATGCATAAGGTAAAAAGTTTGGATGTAGGGTGACCAGATGTCCCGATTTTATAGGGACAGTCCCAATTTTTGGGTCTTTTTCTTATATAGGCTCCTATTACCTCCCCACCCCCATCCCGATTTTTCACATTTGCTGTCTGGTCATCCTATTTGGACGAAAGCATTTTCCAAAGAGGCACCAGGCTGGATCTGAAGACATGAAGTGCTGGAGACCCCATTGCGTCCCTTGGCAGCTTGCTTCCGGGGTTAGACACCGAAAAACACCAGCCTGATTTCAATTTGAATTTGCCTAGTTTGACCCTCCAGCCATGGGTCCTGGTTCTGCCGCTTAGTACTGGGGGTTTTCTCGGCGGCTCCTCTCCAGTTTCCCCAACACCCGCTTTCCAACGCGGAGCCAGTGTGGGGTGGCTGACCCCAAAAAGCAGGAGTCAGACCGCAGCGACCCGTCAGATCGGTCCCAAGATCACGTGACAGGCTAACGTATGTTTGCTGGGCCGCCCTCGGAGGTTTGCATCCCCCCGTCTCCACTTCGTGTTGCTGATTTAGGCTGAGGAACACGATTCTGGCCCCTGCACCCCGACAGCTAGTCCTTTTGAGGGGCTCCCCCGCAGCCCCACAGCTGCTCCTCCAGCCGCTGTGGAATTCTTCCCCCACACACCCCTGGCCTCTGGGGGACACCTCCGGGGGGGAGAGTCTGCGTGTCTCCCCCTGCCAGGCCTGGTGCTGCAAGGAAGGGGTGGGGGCACCCTGAGCTGTTGGGTTCTTTCTGCCCCCTCCTGTGAGAAAGTTGTTGGCTGCTCCCCCCTCCACTCCCCTCCCCCAAAACTCCTCTGGGGAGCTGGGGAGCCATTTGCCTCCCTTCTGCTGCAGTCCGGGTTGTGGGCTCTTCCCCTGGAGGCAGGGGGTGGGGTAGGCAGACGATCAGAGGTGGGGTTCCCCATGGCAGCTCCTATGGCATCATGGCAAAACTGGCTCCATCACGGGCCAGTCTCACGGTCTGCTGGGGGGCTCTCGGCGCTAGGCAGGACAGCCGCAGGTTAAGTCAGGGGTCGGTAGCCTTGCGAGCAGCCAGGCAGGAACGAGTTAATGCAAAGCCGCATCAGGCCCTTTGGTCTCCCACGGCATCGGGCCATCGCTCTGCCGTCGCTCCGATTGCACCTCCCACACGTTCCGCGCCTGGCAGAGCGCAGCCCCTCTCTCCTTGCGCCAGGCCCGGGTCTCCTCCGAAGGCACCATCACCAGTGCCCGCGGGCCCCTCAATCTGCTTCCCCCAACCCGTTCTGCCAGCCCTAGGACCAGCTCCCCACCCCCGGGTACTAGACCCGGAAGGGAACTCAGCACTTCGGAAATGTGGGGTCTGTCCGGATCCAGCCAGGTGCGACCTTTGTGGAACCCCGATTCCCTTGGCAGTCCTGGAAGCTGGGCCTGGGACCCCCCCTGGGCACCGACTCCCACTGCAGGGCTGATTGGTGCAGCGAGGGAGGAAACCTTGCAGGAATCCCAGACCGGGCAGCCTTCCAGAGGATTCACGAAGCCCACAACCCTCCCAGCCCTCCAGTAAACAAACCGGTGGGACAGCACCCAGCCTGGTAAGCTGAGCTGGGCGCGGGGCAGCTGTACGGCACGGGGCCACGCCACACAGGCTTCTTCTGCCTCCTGTGCCCCGATGCATCCCTGCCCCAGCTCACCCCTGCTCCTTCCCCACCTGCCCACCGTCCCCTGCCGTGCAAGGAGAGCCCACAGACCGGGACTTGGAATCAGCGCTCCCCGCACGGCCCCCTGCTCTCTACCCAGACATGGGAGCTGCCCGGTTTCTCCTTCCAGGAGGTGCAGCCCCTTGGAGTCTACAAATGCCAGCATGCCTCGGTCGGCACCTCCCTGGGCAGCCCTGCGCTTGGACCCAAGACGGAGCGCTGCCTCTTGGGAGCGCTGACAGTCCCCAGGGCACTTGCATCTTTAGCCAAGGCAAAGGCTGCCTGGGTCAAGGTGGAGCATTGCATGCTGGGACTTGTGGTCTCCCCATGACGGCTGGCAGAGGCGGCAGGCGGCCCCTCGGGCACGGCACCCCTCGACGAGCTCCACTTACCGGCGCTGCTGCCCTCCTCCACTTTGCTGACGAAGATGCCCAGCCCGTGCTCCGAGCCGCCCCGCACGCTGAAGCCCAGCTTCCCGTCCGCGCTCTTCTCCACCGTGATGGCGTTGATCACGTCGCTGTCATCGCCGGTGGCTGTGGGGACAGGGCCCAAACACGCGGGAGAGAACGGGGTGGTTTCCGCAGCCGCCAGGCCCCGCACCGCAGCCCGCTTACGCAAGAGCCGGGCCAGGCCTAGCTAGGCACGTGAACGGGCCAGGCTGGGTTACGGACACACCACTGCTTTCTGGTGGCCTCTGGAGTGCCGCTGCAGGGCTCACACCGCATTTACAGGGCTATTGCCCTGTTCCCATACGCGATACGGGCCCACGGAGTCAAGTCCTCACCAAGCCGGTTAGAAAGCGTTAACAGCCAGGGATCGCAAAGTGCTTTCCAAAGATCAACTAACTGCGCCACACCCTGCTCCCCTCCCCCACAGCAGCAGGTGGGATTATCACTCCCATTTCACAATAGGTAAACTGAGGCACAGAGGAGCTGGGGACTGGCTCACCCAGTGATAGAACCCAGGTGTCCTGGCTCCCCGTCTCCAGCTCCTACCCTGCTTGGATTTGAACACAAAGGGCCACATTCTTCCCTGGCGTAACTGCCTGGGCCCAAGCGCGTAGAGCCTGACTCCAGGCCACGCTGCAGCCAATGGCGTTACCCCGGAGATGAATTTAGTGCTAAGAGTTTTGCTCCTGCTCAGACCAATGGAGCACGTGCAAGGAACGAAGACAGTGGATCCCAGCTTTTTCCATACTGGTACCTCCCCACACCCCCGACCTCCCTTGCATCCAGCCAGGATGGGGGGAGACTCGGGGAACCAGGTCAAATAAAAAGGGGGGCCTGGGTTGACCAGATGGGGAGACACAAGAGCCAACTTCAGGGGCGCTCTCCTGCTTTCGTCAGGGCCAAAGTTGTCCCTTAGGGCACTGCCCTGCCCGAGCCATGGCTTGAGAAGGGGGCTGGGAATCGGTATCTGGCTGATGAAGGGTGACCCCAAAAGAACCCCCCCCCCAGCAATGGAAGCAGAGAGAGGCCCCGGCTGCTGTACCTTCGATGGGCGAGTTGATGAGAATGACCCGTCCCATGGGCGACGAGGTGCGGATGCCCCGCGGGTGCCCGTTCACCAGCCGGTTCTGCTTCCTCAGCAGGTAGCGGGTGGCCGCGCTGGCGTCGCTGCCCGAGCTGCGGGAGTGGGTGGGGCAGGCCGCATCCCTCAGCACAGAGTCGGAACCGTGTGCCATGGCGGGGCAGGGCGGCCGCTAGTCATGGAGGGACCCCGGCGTTCGGGGGACGTCTTCAGCGGGGGAGCAGGGAAGGACCCTGCCCCCTGCCCTGGGAAAGCCTGATTCCGTCGGGCGGGCGGGGCGGATTGTTACATTTTGGCTGCTCGGGTTTCGTCCCGCCAATGGAAGTGGGGGCCTGACGTAGCCCAGTGACATGTTCCTCCGGGTGGGCGTGAAAGGGGGCCGGGGCCGCGTTTCCCGTCAGGTCTCAGCTCCGTCCGGGGGCCTCACGCGACGGCGCCGTTCCTGTGCCTGCAGCATCAAATCCAAACGGACCCGCGTCAGCCCCACAGCTCTCCCCACCGCCAGGGTCCAGGGCCCCACCAGTGAACAACAATGGTCATTAGGAACAGCCCGCCAGCGCCTGACACCCCCACGCGCAGGAAAAGCTCCCAGGCCAAATCCAGAGAGGAGCTCTCCGATCCAGTCATTTCCACTGGCTTCCAGCGGAGTCACTCCGGATTTCCACCAGCGCAGGAGGGGATCGGAATCAGTGCTGGCACCTCATGGGTCAATCAGATCCCCAGGGGCATTCAGACCCAGGGGCAAGTGGGAGGAACAGCTCTGCCAAGCTCGCTCCGCTCTGCAGCCAGAGAGCCACAGACTTTTAGGCCATATGGGCCCATGTCGATCGACGGCCTGGCCGGATCTACGTAACACAAGACACCAACATTCACCCACTAATTCCTGTATCAAGCCACTATCTTGGGGACGAGCTAGAGCCCATGTGTTAGGGTCTTTGCCACCGGGATCAACGCTGGCAGTCCAGTAAGCAAAGGACAGAGGGATAGCTCAGTGGTTTGAGCATTGGCCTCCTAAACCCAGGATTGTGAGTTCAATCCTTGAGGGGGCCACTTAGGGAACTGGGGCAAAATCGGTACTTGGTCCTGCTAGTGAAGGCAGGGGGCTGGACTCGATGACCTTTCAGGGTCCCTTCCAGCTGTATGAGATAAATAGGACAGTTAGACCAGAAGGGGCTATAGGCCAGATTTGGTCCTTAATCACACTGGTGCACATTGGAAACATCTCTGGGGGAGTTACTCCAGATTTACACCCCCCCAGCAGAATCAGAATCTGGCCCTAGCCCCAGGCACTACACCGGAGTTAATCCGGATTTACACTTGACGGTGTGAGATCAGCTTCCAGCCCCAACCTGGCTGATTTAAAGGGAATCCCGCTGGGGGTGAGGGAGATCACAGTCCAGCAACAATCCCCTTGGTTTTGCTGGAGCTCCTCTAGGTTCGCCCCTGCGCCGGGGAGATCGGGCTCCGGCTCCGGCTGTCTCCTGGTTTACAAACAACCCGGCACACTTCCCTGCCCGGGGCTCCTGAACCCAGGCCAAGCTCCCGGGGGGAGCGGATCGGGGCTGGGGCTGTCCCAGGCGCAAGGCGATCCCCGGCCCGGCCTGATGAATAAGTGATGCGGCCCCTGCGCTGGCCGGCCCGGCCCGGCCCGGGATGCACCGGCCGCGGGGAAAGGGACGGAGCCGGCCGGGGAAACACGCGTGGGCCGGGGCAGGATGTCCCCCTCCCTCCCCCCGCACCCTCCACGTGCGCAACTTTCCTCCACCCGGCGCCCCGCTGCGCCCCCCGTGGATCGGAGTGTGGGGAGGGGGGCTCTGCACCTTGGACAGATCCAGCCCCCCCGCCCGATCCCGGGGGCGGGGCTTGGACCCCAGCCTCCCCCCCCCCCCAGGTGTCTGCAGGTGACCCCCGGCTGGGTCCCTCCCCGATCCCCTTGCGCCAGAGGGGGCAGCAGCAGCGGGGGCCCAGGTAAAGGGCCGAAGGGGTTGATGTGGGGGGGGAGAATCTGACCCCCCCACTCTGCCCACCCCCTCACCTGTCTCCATGTTGCTCTGCAGCCTGCCAGCCCCCTCACCTGGCAGAGCCACCAGGCTGAGGCTGCTCCGCCCCCCTCCCCCTCAGCCCCACCGATAGGCCGGCCCAGCCGGGACCCAGGTCCCCCATAGGCCAGCCTGGCAGTCAGTCAGTGCCAGCTCTTGCCTGGTGTCTGTGCACAGAGGCCGGACAGGTGAGCTGGGATCCCTGCTCCGGGCCTGGTGGTGCCCCTCCCTGGTGGGCAGCGGAGCGAGGGCGGCTCTGCCCAGGGGCCCGCGGCCCGGGGTGGCTCTGACGCCCACCTTGCGGGGACAGTCACACTCCATCGGTCACCTGGGGCTGGGGACCGAAGGCAGCAGATGACGGCCTGTTGCTGGGGTGCCCCCTGTGGCACAGAGCTGCCCCCCATCCCCCAAACCCTCCCAGCCTCCCTTTGGGAAGCCCCGTCCGGCTCCTCCTTCCGCTGTCCCCAGGACAGTAGAATTTGGCTGTATTTTGTGGCAGGGCATCTGGCACTTCGGCGAGCTCGGCCGTATAAATCCAATCCAGCTATTCTTAATAAGAAGGCCGAGCGCTCCTACGAGATCACAACCTGCTTTCCAAAGGGCGCGCGGGGGGTGAGCCCCATTGGACAAGTGGGGAAACTGAGGCAGCACGGCATGGCACTGAAACACGTGTGGCACTTTAAGCCCATCCGGGCTTGCATGTTCAAAGGGACACGTGCCAAAGTGCCTTGCTGAACTGGGCGGGTGACTTGCCCAAAATCACAGTGGCAGAGTTGGGGATACAACCCACGGGTCCTGCTTCCCAGTCCCCCCTCTTCCACCCACTGGACACCACTCCCCTTCCAGAGTCGGGAAAAAGAACCCAGGAGTCCTGACTCCCACCTTGCCCTGGCTCTCATCCACCAGCCCCCACTCCAGAGCCAGGAAGAGAACCCACCAGTCCTGGCTCCCACTCCTATTGTTCCTAATTATTATGAGTGGGCTGAACCCTGAGGTCCTCGTGGAAGGAGCACAGAACTGAACCAAGGACTCTGTCCCAGCGATTCCCTCCTCCCCGCTCGCCCTAGGCCGTGCTCTGGTGAAGTCAAGAGGAAACTGTTTGAACTCAGTGGCTTGGTTCTACCCCCTCTCTCAAAGAAACAGCGTAGAGGCGGGAGCTGGGGCTGGGTCCCTCCCTTGCAGAGAACTGGGCATATTCCACCCCCTCCTCCCAAGGTGCCAAGGGCACCCCCGGGTGTCCTGGTCCCCCTCACCTCCCAGCCCGAGGCCTTGACACTCCTCTCGCCTGGGGAAGCGGTGTCTGCCCATCGGTTGGTGCGGTTCCCTCACTGCTGGGATGGCCGTGACTGTCACCAGGAGGCGAATTTGATACCAGGCCGGTTTCAGGTGATACGCACCTGCCAGGTATTGGATACCCTGGGGAAAGGAGCTGCCGGGTGGGGGATGACGGGTATAAGATCTGCCTGGAGCAGAGCTGATCTGCGCCGTTTGGAACAGCCAGGATCTTGGTAAAGCCATCAGCAACCTGCCCCCCCCGCCCCACTCCCATGGAAAGGCACCTGGCTCCTCACGTAGCCCCACTGATTTAGGAGTAGCAGAGCACCCCCTACCCAGGCCGGCAGAATCGGCTCCTTTTGCACCAAACTCTGCCAAGGAGCAAAGGAGTCAGGTGGAAACTTAATTCACATACAAGCAAAGCAAATGCCCTTTAAGATGCAGGGCTGAGCTGGAGTCATGGCTGTCTGTCTGTTGTTATAGCCTCAAGGACATTGTCACAGGGCTTGCCCGTCTCAGGTCAGGGAGTTTGGGACCCTGTCTCTGACTCGTGCTTTGGAGAAAAGCATAAAACCAACGCACCTGTCTAAGTAATATCCCACGGGGCAATTTCTTCCTGACCACAGCTGGTGTGTACCATGAAGCATGAAGATTGAGAACCCACTTTACTAATCAGTTTCTCATAGTTTTTTCCTCCCCCTTATTTATAATGATCCAATGAAAACTTGAACCTAAAATTTTACTTTCTATCAAAAATGTGTCCTATCGATATAGTCCCAGTCACCACAGTGACTGAGCACCTCACAGTCATGAATGGATTTTATCTTCCCAACTCCCCTGGGAGATAGGGAAATAGCATTACCCCCTTTGCACAGATGGGGAAACTGAGGCACCAAGAAGTTATGCAACCTGCCTAAAGTAACACATCAGGTCAGAAGCAGGAATTATATCCAGATCTCCAGGCCTGTGCTTTAACCGTCAGACTATCTTTCCTTCCATCAAATACAAATAAATAATATCATATCATATCATCATTTCTCTAAAGCAGTGGCTCTCACCTTTTCCAGTCTACTGTCCCCCTTTCTGGAGTCTGATTTGTCTCGTGTACCCCCAAGTTTCACCTCACTTAAAAACTACTTGCTTACAAAATCAGACATAAAAATACACAAGTGCAACAGCACACGATTACTGACAAATTGCTGACGTTTCCATGTCTACCGTATAATTATAAAATAAATGAATTGGAATATAAATATTGTACTGACATTTCAGTGTCTAGTATATAGAGCAGGATAAACAAGTCATTGTCTGGATGACATTTTAGTTTGTACTGACTTCGCTGGTGCTTTTTCTGTAGCCTGTTATAAAACTAGGCAACGCTCCTGATGAGTTGATGTCCCCTCTTGAAGACCTCTGTGTCCCCCTGGTTGAGAGCCACTGCTCGAGAACAAACGCAAGTGACAACCATAAAATCCGTCATGATCACAGACTTCTTACAATACAGTCGAGATGGCGCAGCAATTTCATTCCCAGAGCGCAGGAATCCCTGGGTTAGTCCCTTGGCCTTGTACAGGGAGAAAGTGTTGGATGGAACCAGTCTGATCTGAAAACCGTGTTGCTGTCTCTGAACCGAGCAGCCTTGCGTCTCGTAATTCTGCTTTCCATGTCAATGGAAGTAAAGGGGGCAGGGCAGGACTCAGGGGCCAACCTTGGCACTATTTGTCCCTTTGCTCCTTCCAACTGTTTGCAAAGTTCCCAGAATTACAAGGACAAGTTTTTGTCAGAATGTCGGGTCGTTGCCTTTCCCCCCTTCTTAACAACGAGATAACGGTCAGCAACCCTCCAATAACAAAGCCGTCTTGCCAGCGTGGCCCTCACAAGCAGCGCGGTGCCAGGGAAGCAAACTCGCATGTGCAGCTGAGATATTTGTGAGCAACCCTACAATAACAAAGCAACCTCCTTAGCCTGACACTTGTGAGCCCTACGAGCAGGGTGAAAGTAACTTAAAAGACTTACTGGTACGCAGGGTTGGGGTCCTGAGCAGGGGGGCGGGGCCTCAACTCAAAGGGGGCGGTGCCTCAACCAGAAGAGGCGGGGACTTTAAATCCTCGATTTAAAGGGCCCGGGGCTCTGGCTGCGGTAGCGGTGGCTGGGAGCCCCGGGCCCTTTAAATCACTGCCAGAGCCCCATCGTAGTGGTAGCTGCGGCCAGGAGCCCCAGGGTTCTGACGGCAATTTAAAGGGCCAGGGGTGCGGGCCGCTACCTGGAGCCCAGGGCCCTTTTAAATTGCCGGCCTGGGGAAGCTGCCCTCTGCCAGTACAGTCAGCCGTGTACTGGCTCTTGGTGGTACGCCGTACCGTACCGTACCGGCTTACTTTCACCTTTGCCTCTGATAACAAACCTGCGTGCACAGCTCAGCATTGACCCCGGCGACATTACAGTAACAAAGCAGCACTGGAATGCAACAGAAGGTAATAATTGGGTATCCAGGTACATTTCAGTTACAACTTTCCTCAGGGCGATTATAAAACAGCAAGGCAAACCAACCCGGGATTTCCAAAAGTATGAAAATGAGGCCTGGTCAAAGGGCCTGTTCCTGAGCCATGAGATAGCAAGACGGCCTGAATGTGCTTCGAATTGTTGTACAATCACACGTGGATGATTCTTTTAAAATAGACTTTAATATAATCGTCAGCTGAATTTGCTACTAGGAAAAGACAGATTTCCCCTAGGGCTCTGGTGCCTTGGTCTAACACTTGCATTATAACCAAGTCATTCAAATAAAATCAGGACGTTTCCCTTAAGTCCCCTCCCAGGGGATATTTTTCGGTATTTTCCTCGCTACAAATATTGATTAAAAAATAATTAGGGGCACCAGTCTAAATCATTAACCTCCGGGGAGTTAGATCAGGGATTAATCTGGAGTGTTCTTTGTCTCCTAAAGCCTGTTGCTTGGAGCTGCCGGTACAGAAGTGGCTGCTGGGTTCCACCCCAGAGGCAGCTGCATTTCCAGTGTGAGATTAATCAGGCCAGCTCCTTCAGGTTCCAGTCTAGTGCAACTCCTAGCACTCAGGATGAAGAGAGCTGGAGAGACATAAAGTCGCTATTATGCCCCCCTTAAAATAACCCAAAAGACTGTCGAGAGCCAGAGTACAAACACAGCAGGTGCTTAGTATTACAGCGGGTCTCTCGTGCCCTAGGAGAGCTGAGTCTTAGCTGCAGTCAATATAAAGGGGGTGATTTATTGAGGCTGACGCTACGCCCTTCTCTGCCGCAAGTCACATGATGTGACTCGGTTTCCCTGTCTGTCGAAGGAGGGTGATAACATAAAGCCACCCCACACGGGAGTTGTGAGGCTAAATTCCTGGCAGATTTTAAAGTGTGTTGAAATCTGCAGATGGAAAGTTCTCTAGATGAGCAGTGTGATTAATCACTATTGATAGTGTGAAGCGTGTGTGGGGGAGGGACGGGTGCACACAACAGTGTGTATAGGGGAGAGTGTCTGGGGTACGTGTATCTGGGAATGTGATGGGTGCACACACAGAACTGTGCAGGTGGGTCAGGGTAGGGCCACACCTATCAGACTGAGTGTTTGTGAGCATAAGTCAGAGGGGGTGTGTGCACGTGGCAACGTGTGTTAGTTTGTGTATAAACGGTAGGGTTTGTGTGTGTGGGGGTGTATCATTTAGGGGTGTGTACGTACATGTGTATGCAATGTCTGAAGGACAGGGTGTGCCTGTGTGCATGCAGTCTGTGTGTGTATGTGTGCCCACGGATCTGTGCGACGGACGGGGTGTGAGTCTGTGTAGCCAGCGTTGCGTGTGCATGTATGGGAATGTGTGTGTGTGAAGCAGAGGGTGTTTGTGCGTGCGTGTAGGTGCCACATCGACTCTCTGTGCAGCGGTCGTCCCCGCCTGCCCCTCTCCCCGCCGCCTGCCCCGGGCAGCCCCCGCCAGCGCTGCCTCTGCCCAGCAGAGCTGGGTCCACCCCCGGCTGGCGCTCAGCAGGTTTTGCAGTACACCTCGAAGAGGCTGGCCACCGAGTGCATGCGGTAGAAGATGCCCAGCGGCAGGGAGATCTTGACGATGATGACCCAGAGGGTGAAGCCGTAGAAGGCCTGCTCGATCTGGCTCACCAGGTGCGGGCGCGTCCCGTAGGCATAGAGAATCCACACCTAGTAAAGCAAAGGGGGCAGGCGTCAGCCGCAAAGGGGCGTGGGCCGGGCTGGACCCTGTGTCCATCACGGCCACCTCCTGAATGGATTCAGATGTGCAGGGCCCGATGCCTAGCGAACCCATTCGCTCCCCGCCCCGTTGAACCTGTCACCAAGGCAGGGCCAGGCCTCGTGCTTTCCTCCGGCGTGTGTCCATCCATTGGGAACGGGGCTGAGAACCACCAACTCATTGCACATCATCAGCCACCGAGCACCAACCCAGCAGTGATGCCTTTCAGTCCCTGCTGGGCCACGCTCCGTTCCACCCAGCAATGAAAAGCCCCTGGGGGGAACACTGGCTCTCCCAGCCTGAGCGCTGCACAGATTTCACCCCCGCCGGCAGGACCAGCGCAGAGCGGATGGTGCTTAGCGCATATCCCCATGCCATGCACTGCCAGCAATGTGGGGACAGGGCTTGACTAGGGCCTGCCAGAATCTATGGGGTGTGTAGGGGGTCCCAGCTTCATAGCGAGGGTGCTGGTGAGGGGGACCCATGCGGAGGGACCCTGCCAGGAACAATCCTGCATTGGGCCAGAGGACGGACTGCATTACATGATGGGGGAACCCCCTTACATGATGGGGGGCCCTTGGACTTTGCCCAGTGATTATAAGGACAGATTTGTATTGGCGCAGAGCCCACAAGTCTGGCTGGGCACCGTGACTCCCCACACGGGGGTCTCTCCACAGCACTGTTTGCTGACAACCAGTCTCATTCGCCCCTTTCCTGGCCCCAGCCCAGGAGCGGGTGGGTGGCGAGTGCGCTCAGGGCGGCAGTGTGTGAGAGGAGGGGTGGGGTGCTGGGTTGTCCCTCCCAGGCACCATGAGGAGATGAAGGGCAGCGCCAGGGCTCTGCCAGGGATAGGACGGGTACCATCGGGCACTGCTGCCATCACCCTGGACACAGCGATCTCTGATCTGCGTGGGCTGAGTCCATCCATCCTTAGAGTGAGAGCCTCAGCTGAACACAGAGCAGGGGAAGGGCTGACTGATCATGGCCTGTACACACCGACATGGGGAATACGGATCTGATACCGGGCTCTTCGCCCTAGCAGACAAAGGGCTCACACCATCCCCTAAACCCTCCCCCACACGGAGTCTTATTCACTGGGCAGAGCATGGGGGGGAGGGGCGGGAAGCTCCTGTGATCTCCGCACAGGCCTGGGGGCCCTTACAAGGCACGGGCAGCGCAGGGAGAGGGAAGCTGGCATCTCCCAGCCCCACCGGCCACCCAAACACAATGGCCTCGCCTGAGAGAAACTGACTAGGAGACCTGCAGCACCTCAAACCACTGAAATGGTGGGAAGCAGTTTGGAGGTTTAAAGTCCATTCACTGTCAACGTGCCAGGGCCAGATCCTCAGCCGGTGCAAATCGGCTCAGCGCCATAGGTTGGGTCAAAAGAAACCTGATGAGGTTCAACAAGGACAAGGGCAGAGTCCTGCACTTAGGACGGAAGAATCCCATGCACCGCTACAGACTAGGGACCGAATGGCTAGGAAGCAGTTCTGCAGAAAAGGACCTAGGGGTCACAGTGGACGAGAAGCTGGATATGAGTCAACAGTGTGCACTTGTTGCCAAGAAGGCTAATGGCATATTGGGCTGTATAAGTAGGGGCATTGCCAGCAGATTGAGGGACGTGATCGTTACCCTCTATTCGACATTGGTGAGGCCTCATCTGGAGTACTGTGTCCAGTTTTGGGCCCCACACTACAAGAAGGATGTGGAAAAATTGGAAAGAGTCCAGCGGAGGGCAACAAAAATGATTAGGAGACTAGAGCACATGACTTATGAGGAGAGGCTGAGGGAACTGGCATTGTTTAGTCTGCAGAAGAGAAGAGTGAGAGGGGATTTGATAGCTGCTTTCAACTACCTGAAAGGGGGGTTCCAAAGCGGATGGATCTAGACTGTTCTCAGTGGTGGCAGATGACAGAACAAGGAGTAATGGTCTCAAGTTGCAGTGGGGGAGGTTTAGGTTGGATATTAGGAAACACTATTTCACTAGGAGGGTGGTGAAGCACTGGAATGGGTTACGTAGGGAGGTGGTAGAATCTCCTTCCTTAGGGGTTTTTAAGGCCCGGCTTGACAAAGCCCTGGCTGGGATGATTTAGTTGGGGATTGGTCCTGCTTTGATCAGGGGGTTGGACTAGATACCTCCTGAGGTCCCTTCCAACCCTGATATTCTATGATTCTATGACAACTCTTCTGTCTCCTACTGTCCCCTTGCTGGCAGCCTCAAAGGGCTGAATGGGGTTGTGAGACTGAGCCCCCATCTCGTCCCTGGCCAGGGTCCCCCCAGCAGGGCTGTACGGATGAAGCTCGCTCTGGCGCTGACTGCCCAGCTCCCACTCGGAAGATCGACCGAAGACCTGAGCTCAGATCCTCAGCTGGTGATGGCTCGGTGGAGTGACGGCGATTGACACCAGCCGGGGGTGCGGCCGTCAGCCTCCAGTGCTCCCCATGGGAAGCTAGAGCCCCGGGGCCGGACAGTCAGGCACCATGAGCCAGCTCACCGAGATGTTGTAGAAGATGAGGAGGATGGAGATGTTCTGCAGGATCTTCCTCCGGATGCTGATGCGTTCCGGCTCCCCGCTGGGCCGAGACTGCTGGCCCCCGGCGGAGATCTTGGCAAGGGAGTCATTGCTGCCGCTGCAGGCCAGCCAGCACCCCGGCGCCTGATCCTCCAGCTGAGCCACCATCCTGGCTGGCGTGTGGCGGCTGGCCGGGCAGATGGCGCAGTTACTCTCACGGCGGGCAGCCTCGTCCTGCTGGACCGGCTCTTCGGCAGGGCCTCCGGAGATGGAGAAGACCCATTCGTTGCCCGGGGGGCTGTCGGGGGCGTCTGGCCGGTGGGCGGGCCTGGAGTAAAGGGCTTCGGTGATGAAGAGGTTCTGGCCCAACACTTGGATGGTCTTGCAGAGGGAGAAGCAGAGGTCCAGGAGGTGGAGGCTGCCGTTGATGTGCAGGAAGAAGATGGCCACCAGGGAGAAGACGGAGACCATCAGGGGCCCGCAGGAGCTGCCCAGCAAGAGGGTGACGTCCAGGCTCCGGACCACGCTCTTGGAGCAGTCGGTGGAGGCCGGGTCTCTCTGGAGCCGGTAGGCAGCGATGCCGACCAGCGAGGCCAGGAACATGGCGGAGAGCAGCACCGAGTTGAAGATGTAGTAGGTCCGCAGGGCCTCGGGGACTGTCTCGGGGGCCTTGGCCAGCACCCCGAAGGAGATCATCACCCCGAAGGTGGCCGAGATGGCCAGCGCCCCCAGCACTAGCCCCACGAAGGCCCCGCTGAGGTGGAAGCGGCCCCGGGGGCGCGGGCGGGGCTGCCGGCGGCAGGCCGCCTGCCCCGTGTTCTTCCACACCACGTAGAGCATGGTAGAGGAAAAAAGGCTGAACTCGATGTTGAAGGGGTGCAGGTAGGCGGCGCCCTCGGAGAAGATGTGGCACAGGCTGGTGGCGCACGAGCAGCTGTTGGTGGGCGAACTCCCTGCAGGGGGTGAGGGCGGGGGTCACTCAGCGCCAGCCTGGGAGTGGGGCAGCATGGGAGGGAGAGGGACTGGATGGGGGAAGGGCTGTGCATGGGAGAGGCTGGGGGCGGGGCTGTGCATAGGGATTGGAGGGCAAGGCTGTCTGTGGGAGGCTGTGCCTAGGGGTGGGGGGGACAGGGCTGTGGGGGGGGAGGGGCTGTGGCTAGGTGAGGGGGGAATGGGGCTGTGCATGGGGGAGGATGAGGGAGGCTGTCCAGGGAGGTTGTGCAGGGGGGTAGGGGCTGTGCTGGGGGGTGAGGGGAAGGCTGTGGCTAGGGGAGGGGGGACGGGGCTGTGCGGGGGGGAGGGGAAGGCTGTGGCTAGGGGACGGGGCTATGTGGGGGGGAGGGGGAAGGCTGTGGCTAGGGGAGGGGGAACAGGGCTGTGGGGGGGGAGGGGGAAGGCTGTGGCGGGGGGAGGGGGGACGGGGCTGTACGGGGGGAGGGGGAAGGCTGTGGCTAGGGGAGGGAGAAGGCTGTGGCTAGGGGACGGGGCTGTGCATGGAAGACAGCCTGATCTAGCAAGCAGGGCGTGCGGGGAGCGATGGCCGCACGAGGGCCAATGCAGGCAGTGGTGGGGATCTGTCTGTGGGAAGGCCCATTCCTGGGAAGGCCGAGGGGCAGATAAGGGTGGGATCCAGGCAGGGGGCCTCTGAGCTGGGCAAGGGGCAGGAAGGATGGCACCCTCCAGCCAGAGGGCCAGTCAGCCTCTCCTCTCCCAGCCCTCCCGGAGGACGTCCCATCCCATCCCATTCCCTGCCAGGGTCTGGCTCCTTAGCGGCCCCCCAGCCCCATCTCACCACCGGTCTGGGGGGGGCGTATAAACCCCGTCCCAGGGACCCTTGGCTCGGCTGGCCCCAGTGAATCTCCATGGCACACATGGTGGTGGATCTATGGGGGGTAAAGGGGTGCTGACCTCCCTGCCACGGGTCCAGCCCCCCACCCCGGGGGCCCTCACCATGCGCGGGCCAGGGGCTCTCCGTCTCGTGGGCGTCGTAGATCTCCTGCAGCTGCTTCATGGACTCGTCCAGCACCACGCTCATCCACATCAGCACGTTGGTGGCCAGCGTGTGCATCAGGCCAAACCTGGGAGGGGGGGAGAGGTCAGGGGGAGCTCACGGCCCGGCCTGGCCCCAAGGGGCTGCCAGCGAAACAACCAGCCCCCGCCCCCATCCCGGCGCCCAAGCCGGGAGCACGGATACCTGTTGAGATGCTGCTGCTCCTGGATGCAGACCTTGGCGTGGAAGGACAGCAGAGACACCTGTGCCGAGGGCAGGAAAAGGCAGAAGACAGGGTCAAAGAGCAGTAATACGCAAAGGGAAAGGACTAGCCGCTGCCCAGGAATGGCTGAAAGCCCCTTCCACCACGCATGCTGCACCTTTAACTGCAGCGGCCATCTTGAGAGGCGGGGCTCCCTCCTGGGGACCTGATGTTGGTTCTTTCTTGCTTCATACTTTCCCTCCTTCTCCACCCAGCCTGTCCCACACGGCCCTAGGGACACCAAGGCTGGACAAGTCCACACAGAGCCCTCCCGTGCTAACAGCCCACGCTAGGGTAACAGCCGACTACAGCTGCCCACTAGCGGAGTCACTCCTTGAGCTCATGTGGCCTGCACTGTGGGGCAGGTGTCACCCGGGTGGGTCGCTCCTGACAGTCTGACTCCTCCCTCCTGGCTGCTCGTGCTCTGAGCGTGCGAGGCCCCTCACCTGGATGATGGTGAAGACGGCTTGCACGACAGGGAAGGCGGTGATGAGGACGGAGGTGCAGTGCTGCAGCTCGTAGTAATACCCCAGGGACAGGCAGTCCAGCACCAGCGTGGCCAGGGCGAAGAGCGAGAGCCCGCCTGCCGGGGCAAGAGAACACCATCACCGCAGCCCTGCCAGCCACAGGGCAACGGCCAGGCTGGGTGCTGTGGGGCCAGTGGAAGGGAGAGCCTGGGGCCTCTCTAGCCATGGGGCTGCAGTGGTTTTGCTTTCTGTCTGCAGCACCTATGGCTATCTAAGGAGCATGTCTGCTGGGTGGGGAGAGGTGATGGCCACGCAGATGCAACATGTGACAGCAGAGATGCTCCCACTGCGCTCTCTCCTGGAGCCTCGTGCCCGTACGCTCTCATTGTGTTCTTGTTCCTGGTTCTAGCCCTGGGCTGGGAGAGCAGGGGGGTGGGTCGGGATTGAGGGGCACCAGCGGAGCTGCTGTGGGGCGATGGACTGATCCCCATGATTGTTTTTGCCCCACCCGTAGGCGAGTCACCGAACCCCGGTGCCGTGCAGAGGCTGCCGCGGGGCCAGGGGGTTCCCGGGGAGCAGACGGTACCTTTCAGCCAGCTGGCCCCGGCGTGGTGGTCCTGGTGCAGTTTCCGGCGCTTGTTCTGGGAGGAGCGCCAGCCGAACCACAGCATCCACGCGCAGGACGTGAGCATGAGCGTGGCCAGGAAGCCGTGCACGTTGCGGCTCTGGGGGCTGCGCTGGTGAATCTCGGCCAGCAGGACAGCGCTGCCCAGGAAGGTGAGCAGCACGAGATAGAGCAGGGACAGCAGCGAGCCCGCCCGGGCGTTGGCCAAGTCCTGCCAGCCTGCGCCCTCTGGGTCGGCGGGGGAGTCCGGGGCTCCCTGGCCCTGCCCCTCAGGGGGGTGAGGGGAGCCCAAGGGGAGGCACCGCTGCAGCACGTTGCTCATCGTCCCGGGGATCATGGCTGTG
Organism: Malaclemys terrapin pileata; assembly: GCF_027887155.1. Taxonomy (NCBI): domain Eukaryota; kingdom Metazoa; phylum Chordata; order Testudines; family Emydidae; genus Malaclemys; species Malaclemys terrapin. Next base: position 124,990,159 of record NC_071511.1, read on the forward strand.
AGGGGAGGGGACAGGGAACCATCAGGGAGGGGGCGGGCTGGGGCCCAGTGCAGAGGTGGGACGGGGAGGGGGGATATACCCCGTGGGTCACCCCCAGAAGGGAGACCTAAGGGGGGGGTTACACTGCTCCCCTCACACCTACTCACAGGCATACACCTCCCCTCGCACCCCCACGTGTCCCCACACACCCATCAGCCCATCTCACTCCGACTCACCCCCTCCAGCTTTCATCCTCCCAGCGCCGGCCCTTTCCCTGGGCATAGATGCCATTGCACGGTGCTGGGTGGGGCAGGATCCGGCCCCCAGGAGCCAGCAGGAGGAGGGGATCGAAGTCACTCCAGCCGCCCACTCCTGGCTCATGGGGGTCTCTGAGCAGCTGGGAACGGCCATTCCACAAGTGACTTTTGTTGGGCCGAGCCGAGCTGCCCTGGGCCTGGAGAAGGAGGCCTGCAGCCCACCGCCCTTCCCCACCCAACCATGCGGGGGCATGTGAGCACTGCCCCGCCTCCTCTTTCCACGCACGCCCCCGGCCACAGAGACGGACACACGGACACTCCCAGGTGTGACTCAGAGCAACAGCATGACGGGGTCAGACGCCGAGCTCTGTACTCTCCACACGGCCAGTGGGACCATCTCCTAGACTTCCTTGGGCTGTGCCTGGGTCCAGGGGATCATGCCCACGGTCCAGGGAACTGTGCCCCGGTCCAGGGGGTCGTGCCCGGCATTCACGGGGCCGTGTCCAAGTCCAGGGGGCCGTGCCCCGGTCCAAGGGCCGTGCCCACCCTTGTCTTTCTGGCTGGACGGGTGGGGGGCTGTGGGGAGCTGGTTTGGTGAAGGTGGGGAGTCAGCGGGCTAGGATCTTTAACTGGGGCTGGACCAGACTCCCAGAGTGACAGCTGCAGGGCCCCATCCTGCTCTCGGGGGAAGAGGGGCTGGTCGCGCCGGATGGGCTTCCCCTCCCAGCTTCACTAGGATCTCTGGTGCCACGACAGACAGACAGATGCCTCCTCCCACTCCATCCACACAAACCTGCCTGGAACGGACCATGCCGGCGTCTTGCCCGAGACATCCAGCCCTGGGCAGAGATGGCCCTAGACACCCTTGGGATGGGTCCTTGCATCTGCCCCACACTTACACGGTGCCACCGGTCACGCTGGCGACTCAGGAGAGTCTCTCATGCCACCCTCTGTCCTGGCCGGCTGTGTGGGGCATTCTGCCCTGGGGACGGCTTAATATTCCAGGGGGTGGGTGGTTCCTCTGCCAGCCTGGCACCTCCCACTAGAGTAATTGGGGCTGGGGGAGGTTGCCACAGGCAGCCCCCTCCCCGCTGCACACACAGAGGGGAGCTGCCCCTCCCTGGCCGCTCGCCCTTTCACGGCAGATTGGAGTTTAATAACCGGAGTGTTTCTGGAGCGATTGTAGCAGCAGCTCCCTGCTGCCAAAGGCCATCGGGGAGACCTGGTGCCGAAAATCCAAGGGCAGAGGAAGGAGAAATCAGAAATTGCTTGATTTTGGGGTGGGGGGAAGCAGGGAAATGTTAGTTATTTAAATCTCTCTATGTACAGAAAGAAAGATCAGCTTGTTTCTCCGATCACTAGGGAAGTGCACCCAGCACAGCGCCTCTCGCACCAGCGGGGCAAATCCAGGGGCGACTGCGAGGAGAGAACATGGACTCTGCTGTTCTGAAACCACAGGGTCGCATTCTTTCAGCTAAAGGTGAATCCTCAGTACCTCTTAGCAGTACAGGGTGTAGGCCACACAGTGCACAGTTTGGATTCCATCCAGTAGGGGGCGGTGGTGCAAGCATGCACCTGTATAAACACAGCCACACACACCAGGCAGCTAACCACGGCCTAGAAACACACTAAATTAACACTAGCTCGTTAATTGATTATTATTTTGTCATCTTGAACTGCGGGCAGCACCCAGAAGCCTGCAGTCATGTGCCAGGCTCCCACGGTGCTAGGTGCTGTACACGCAGAGAACAAAAGAGACCAACAAGCTAAGGCTTATTTATCTCCCGAATAAAAGTGCGTTGAGGTCAGCGGCAGCATGCCGCAGAGCAGAGGCACACGCTGTGCTCTCTCTCCCGGAGACTTGACTCTGGGTCTTTTTTGTGTTCATGGGTTTTCTCCTGGTAGCAGGCGAAGAGCCGTGATGCCAAGGGCAGGGCAGGAAGGGCACGGAGGGGGCCAGGCAACCTCTGAGATTGGTAATCGCAGCCTGCCCAGCCGGGCGTGGTGCTAGCAGGGGGCCCCGAGGCGGCTGGCACTAGCCCCAAGGATGGCCAGTGTGGTAGGGTGACCAGATGTCCTGATTTTATAGGGACAGTCCCAATGTTGGGGTCTTTTTCTTATATAGGCTCCTATTACCCCCACCCCCGTCCTGATTTTTCACCCTTGCTGTCTGGTCACCCTAAGTGTGGCACAGATTTGGCACCCCCCATTCAGCCTGTCGGTGGAGCTCCTGGGCAGCCCCCTGGGGCAGCCCCGGGCAGGGGAAGGCAGCCGCACGGCCAGCCCTCTCCTGGGTGCCGCCTTGGTGCCAAACTGCCCCAGCGCGGGGAAGGGAGCCCGGGGCATGAGAGGTCCGCGGCATGGATCACGGCGGGCCCGGTCCATGAAGCAGGATTGGTCCGTGTCCCCCTTCCGGGCATCCAGCCCCCGGCCTCGCAGCCCGCGCGGTCCCCGCCGGCTGGGCATGGCCCGTGCGCCCGGAGCCTGGAGCCCGGGGAGCCGCCTGGCTCCGCCCCGCCGTGCCCGGCCCCTTCCAGCTGCGCTCCCCGCCCTCCGGCCTGCGCGCCCGCCTGCTCCCTGGGCGCGGCGCCGCTGCGCACTGGGCTGGAGCCGGGGACCGGAGGACGGGCGGGGGTCAGCGCTGTCAGCGAGCCGCGGGGCGAGCCGGTGAGTCGGAGCCGCCCCGGGAGCCGGCCCCGGGGGTGCGTGCGGCTGCCGGGGCGCGGGGAGGAGGCGCCCGGGCGGGGGCGTCCGGGATCCATTGGTGCCCAGCGGGAGCCCACGCGTGCCCGGAGCCCCCCCGCGGGCGCTGCTGGCGGGGGGGGTCGCTTCTCCTTTCCCTAGACACCCCCCCCCCCGTGGCAGCAGCCGGCCAGCCCAACCTTGTTCCATCTGCCTGAGCTTGTGCCCCCCGGAGTTTTAGCTCCAGGCTCTGGGGCTGGGTTTGCACCGTTGGCGGTGCAGGGCTGGGCTGCAGGGCCCCAGGGGCATTGGCCGCTGAAGTGGGGGTTGGTTTGGGCCCCTCCCGAGTCAAAGCTGCCGGGCTTTGCCGTGACGCCGCAGAGCACGAGTGGGCCGGGGGTTCGCGCCCCTGCCAGCCGGCCCGGGTTAGCTGGAGCACCCCAGGGACAACTCAGGCAAGGGGCGAGCAGCAGAGCGGGGCTGGTGGCTGGTGCATTGGCCTGGGGGCCAGCATAAGTGCTGGCTGCCAGGGCTAGGCCAGAATCACTCGCCCGACATCCTCCTAGGTTTGGGAACCTGCTCGGAGTAACTGTGGGTCCTGGGTGCATCATAGCATGCAAACCTCTCCCCCCTCTCCCTCCCCATGCTGCAGCTCCCAGGCAGATGATGCTAAGAGCAGCGGTCGGCCCCCTGGGGGTGGGCAGAGAGGAGACATTGGGAGACCAGCCTCAGTCCTGGCCTGCCTCTGGTCCTTGTCTCACTCCACTCCCTTCCTGGCTTCCTTGCAATCTCACGGCCATGGGCGCAGACCTTCTCCTCTGCATCTCCTGCTGTCCACAGCAGCCTCGGTTGGTCTCTCCTCCCCTCCCCTGAGGAAATAGTCTTCTCTGGGGTGTGGTGGTGCCAGCCCCCTTGGGTCATTTCCACTCAGCTGGGAAAAGGCCCTGGGCATATGTAGTGTAGGGAACAAGCCTGGTAGGGGGGCATCAACTGGGTGGGGGGGAGGACTGGATGCTCCAATCGTTCCTTTCTATTGCTAGTTTCCTCATCTTGCTGTCTCAGCAAGAGACAGACTTGGGACCTGATGGCCCAGGGAAGCCGCCTTGCCTTGGAGGGAGCTGAGATGCTGGCTAGCACCTGGCCCTGTGTAGGGGGGCCCTGGCACGAGGATCCCAGGCTGTAGAAATAGGGGCTCCGGGCAGAGTAGGGCATGGAGTTTAAATCCTCCTCCTGTCTGGGGGTCGGGCTGTTGGCTGAGGCCTGTTTCTACTCTCAGGAGGGCAGGTTTTGCCAGGGGGTGGGCAGGCTGCTCTGGTGCCCCCCTGCACCCACAGTAGGTATGGGGCAATGGGCCAGCATCTGACCTTGCTTACACAGACGGCAAAGCGACTTTGCAGGAGCTACTCCAGGGTTACGCTGATGTCAGCAAGGTCAGGATCTAGCCCGAAGTCCCAGATGCTCCTGGGAAGCCTAGCAAATGGAGGGGGGTGCCCTTTGGGATGGCGGTAGCAGACGCAGCACCTCCCTTGGTAGGTGTGCTCGCCCCGTGAAATGGACTATGGGTCCTGATTTCACACCTTGCAGTCCCCTTCTCCCCAGCGCTCGCCGTTTGGGACAGCCTCATGCCTTCTGGGCACCGGCTCGGGGTGAAACAGTCACTTCTCTGCACGGCACTCGCCTGCTTTGGGGGAAACAAGAATTAAAAACAAGAGAACAAAACAACCCGGGGATAAGGGTTTTAGCAGCTCAGCTGCGGGTGGGCCCCGGCGTCTGATTTGCTTCATGACAACCGGCCGCCCCCTGCTCCTGTGCAGGGATTACTCTGGCTGGAGAGCATTATAAATATTGGAAATAAATCCGGGGCGAGCTGCCAGGGAGGGCTGACATTTCCGAGAGGCAGGGAGTTGGAGGCCAGTGGTTTTTCTGGTTGCTGGGGGAAATGCACAGACTTTAGCTGGGAGCCAAATGGCAAAAGAGGAACGGAAAGAGCGGGAGAGCGCCAGGACCTGACTCTTGCTCACGCCAGGGATACGCCCTGGCACACCACTGACTGCAGAGGAGTCACTCTGGATTGACACCAGGGTGCGTGAGGTCGGAGTCGGGCCCGGTTCCCTGGAGACGCGACTTTGCTGGGTCCTGCCCTTTATCGCTCGGGGAGACGGGGCCTCGGCCAGCGCCTGCCAGTAACTTCGGAGGAAGTTGGGGTTGGAACGTGGCAGCTGGGGGTAGGGGCAGGATTCCTGTTCCTCTGCTCCAGCCACATGGCTGTTCCACACCCTGAGCTGGCGCTCCCCGGCTTATGTCAGTCACCCCAACTCGGGACTTGGCTGGGAGAAGACGTGCTTATGGGAGCGATCCGAACCTTTGAGGGTCTCTCAGTGCACCAGGGACCCCCCGCGCAGCCCTCTTGCCAGCACATCCTGGTGTCACCCCGCACCCCTGGGTGGGTCAGCAGCCGCCGAGGTTGAACCGGAGCCCTCTGGCTCTTAAGGCCAAGCACGCTCTGGTCTCCAAGGCTGTAGCAGCCTCTGTGTGCACCCTTGCAATTGGGTGACACAGCCTCAGTTTCCCTCCTTGCATGGCCCACTCACGGGGTGGGCTCACCCTGTAGTCCTGGCTTCCTGGGCAGCTTCTCACCAGCCGGCAGTTGAAGGCTCCTGCTCTCGGTGGTTCCTTAGCCTCTCCGTCGGCTGCCTGGCACCCCGTCACTCCAGCTGCTCCTCTCCCGCCGGCCCAGTCCCTGGGGCTAAGCTCCTTACAGCAGCTCTCCTCCCTGACTCATCCCCAGCGACCCTGCCGGCCTTCCTTCATAGGACCCACCCAGCCTGGTTCTCCCCAGCTGGGTCGAACCCCCAATTGCCTGCGTCCCCCCCCAGGTGCCACAGAACCAGCAAATTGGGCTCGCCCGCTCCCCGTAACTGCCAGTGTGGGCTTCAGACTTCCTCTTGCAGGAGCCCAGCCCGCACTAGAGGGGGGCCGAGCTACTCCCTTCTGAAGGGGCGGGCGTTGGGATCAAGCCTCCTGCTCTCCCTTCCCCCAGGCTCGGACCCTGGCCGAAGACTCTGCTCCCGGTATTAGCCCTTTGCTTGTCTGTTGCACCTTCGGCTCTGGCGCCTCAAGGCGCTTTCCAGGCAGCGTTGAATTTCGCGCCCCCCCCCCCCGCGCCGAGGTAGGGGAGCGTTGGCCTCGTTTCCCAGGGGGAGGAACCAAGGCCCGGGGAGGTGAAGGGACTTGCCCGTGGGCACATGACGACTCTGGGACGGTGCTGGGGATAGAACCCAGGAGTCCTGCGTCCCCAGCTCTGGGTATCGGCGCCAAGGGCAGGGTAAGGGGACGGCCCGTGTGCACATGCTTTGAGATTTCCTGTTTGCTGGGTGGATCCAGGCTGGCTCTAGCTGGCTCCTGGAGGTTTTTGCTGTGGGTGCCGAGCAGGGGGGCGGAGGCAGAGCTCTGTGATTACAGAGCCCCAGGGCCTCTCCGGGTGAGCCAGGGATCCCATGACATCCCCAGGAAGGAGACAGTGCCCTGTGCTGGGACAATGCAGCAGGGCTCTTGAACAACCTCCTCTGGGCCCCCCCGGCTCAGGACACATGGGAACGAATTGCCCCCAGAGTGGAGGAAGGACCGTGCCCCAGTAGACCTGGGAACCCACCACCCCTCCAGCCACGTGTGTGTGTGGGTCTCTGATGGAGGGAGGGCAGCCCCTGGGCTGGGTGTGCGGCATCCTTGCTCATAACCTCCCTGCTTGCCGGCTCCCCCCAGAGGATGTCGGAGGAACTGCCCTTGCACATCAACATCCGGGAGCCGCGATGGGACCAGAGCACTTTCCAGGGGCGAGCCAAGCACTTCTTCATGGTGACCGACCCCCGCAACCTCCTGCTGTCCGGGGCGATGCTGGAAGACGCCCGGAGGGTGGTTGAGAATTACAGGTTCGCTGTGAAGTCTGGTGGTTGGGGAGTGGTGGTGGGACACATTATCTGAGGGAGGCCCTGCAATCCAGCCGCTATGCCATGGCGACCCCTAGTGGCGGGGTTGGGGGCGACGCCCTGAATGCAGTGGGGCCGGGGGCTGGTCTGTGCCATTGGCTCGAGCAAGCTGCCCTGGCTCCCGCCTGGGAAGGGGGCGACGAGGCGTGTGGCCCCTCTGCAGGGTTGGGCAGGAGCTGGCAGGAGAGGAGTGGGGGGGTCTTCTGCTGCCTGGACCCTGTATGCGGGCAGTGCTTGGAGCCACAGGCACGAGCCAGGGGGCAGTGGCGTGAAGGGGCACAGGTGGCTTCGGGGGTTTAAGGACAGAGGGAGACTTGGCACGGCAGAGGCTGGGAAGGAAGCCCACGGGTAGCCTGTGGAGGGGCCCCGTGGGGAGGAAGCCAGGTGGCACCAGCCTTCTCCCCAAGGGAAGACGTAACCTGTGGTGGCAGAGGGAGCCGGGCATCGCCCACCAAGGAGACCACGGTAGGGCTTTCACTCCATGGAGACGTCCGGCTCGGCCAGGGGTGCTGGCTGAAGCCGTCAGCTCTTTCCCGGCTGCCTGAAGCAGCGGGTTTGGGGCGATCTGCCCTGGAAGTGAGGGCAGGCGGCACATAGGCCTGGGTGTGGGGGGGCCCCGGTGCAAACAGGGGTAGTCACGGCTCCCTCTCCCTGGCACCACCGCAGGTCGGGGACGGTGTCACCGGGCCTGACGGAGGACCAGCTCTGGCGGGCGAAATACATCTACGACTCGGCCTTTCACCCCGACACCGGGGAGAAGATGATCCTGATCGGGCGCATGTCGGCCCAGGTGCCCATGAACATGACCATCACCGGCTGCATGCTCACCTTCTACAGGCATGTTATCTCTGCGGGGCAGGGACCCCCACCCTGTGCCCTTCAGCGCCCCCTGCTAGCCTGGGGCGGGGACCTTCCTGACCTCTCCAGAACCCCCCTGCTGGCCCGGGGTGGGGACCCCAACCTCTTCAGCGCCCCCTGCTGGTCCTGGAGTGGTGAGCCCTGTCACATGACCTCCAGCGCCACCTGCTGGCCCTGACCTTTCCACCTTCCCCTGCTGGCCTTGGGGCAGGGAGCCCTTCCCCATGACCTCCAGCGCCCCCTGCCGGCCTTAAGCCGGTGGCAGTAGCGCAGTCTGATCAGCGGCAGCGCATCACCAGGCCTGTTGCCCTTTGGACCACACAAGCCCTGATGGAAGATGGGCAGTGTCCCTTGGTAACACGCCACCAGGTTAACATTCCCAGGTAGGTTCCCTGGGGCTCAGTGACCCAGCGAAGGGCAGGGGACTCGGCTAGGCACAAGCCCCGGGGTAGGGGTCTGAGGCCCCCTTCCCTGCTCTGCACTGGAGTGAGCGACGAGCAAGGGGTCAGGCGGGGGAGAATTCCAGGTGGGTGGGTCCATGTGACACTGGCTGTGGATGGGGAGGGCTGATCCGCACTAACTCCACCAGCCACACCTCCCCGTGGGCGCGTGGCCCCTTTGCGTCCCGTCCGCTCGGGCCGAGCTGCCGGGACCTCGCCTCTCGCTCCACCGACGGGCTCTTCTCCCTCACCCCCCAGGACGACCCCCGCGGTGTTATTCTGGCAGTGGGTGAATCAGTCGTTCAACGCGATCGTGAACTACACTAACCGGAGCGGAGACGCCCCCATCACGGTCGGGTAAGGGAGCTGCAGAGACGGAGCTCCAGCTGCCTTCTGGGAGAGCCGGAGCCACCCAGTACAGGGCACTGGTGCCACAGGGCAGGGCTGGTGCCTTCCCCATGGCACTGCCATGTGCCGCGCGAAGGCGGCTGCTTTAAGAACAGCCTCAGCCTGTCACTTGCAACGTGGTGGCTTGAGCTGCCTTCACCCTGGCGGCCTGCCCGGGGCGGTCGGACTGGAAGCCAGTGCTGCAGGCTCCCTGCTGGGGTGATGGGCTGGTCCCCGGCTGTTCTCGCACGGAACTGGGGCAGGCCACTGCGGGGCGCCCTCCATGCCTGGAGGGAAAGGTTCACCGTGGGGCAGGCAGCCTGGCAGGACGAGGCCCCTCCCGCTGCCCTGCGCACAGACTGCACCAGCACGGGGAGGGCTGCCTGGCGGGTTCCCGGCCTCACTGGACTTCCCTGCTTCCTTTGCAGCCAGCTGGGGACGGCCTACGTCAGCGCCACCACCGGGGCGGTCGTGACGGCGCTGGGACTCAAATCTCTCACCAAGGTAGGGGGCCCAGCCCCGCTTCGGGTCGGAGCACGCCTGGCACGGGGGCCGCCCGTGCTCTACGCTGCAGGACCCATACGCTGGCAGGCAGCAGGGACAGACAATGGGTCCCGGCCGCTCTGCATCCACGCCCGGCCCCCCAGGAGCGACCCAGAGGCTCTCCTAGCCCTGGGAGGAGCCCTGGGGGTGGAGGATGGGGTCTTGCTTGGGGAAGGCCCAAGCATGTTGCTCCCACCTGTCCCCCTTCATCGGGTGTTTAATGCCCCATGTCGTGTGTCTGCCCCAGCTAACCCAGCGATAACAGACCCGATTCTGATCTCCCGCTGGGGTGTAAGTCCACGGGCCTCCCTGGAGTCGTGCCCTGCGGGGTTAGGGAGAGCAGGGCTGGCGGCTCTAAGACGAGCCCCGGGATCCAACCGGAATCCACCGGAGAATTGAGCAGCCGCTTCCAGCCCCCCTCGGGGCCCCAGCCAAGATGAGGGCCCCAGGTGCTGCACTGATCGCCACACAGTGACAGATCGCCCCTGCCCTGACACCCTGGGAGTCTAACCAGACAAGACAGACATAGGACAGTTGTTATTCCCGCTTTGCAGACGGGGAAATGAGGCCTAGAGAAATGAAATGACCGGCCCGGGCAGAGCCAGGAATAGAACCGAACCTCGTGCTCTAACCAGTAGACTATTCTTCCTTCTACCCTGCTGTAGTCTCATTCCCTGGTGTGTGAGTCTCTCTTCTCTCCCCCTGCAGCATTTACCGTCTATTATTGGCCGCTACGTGCCTTTTGCTGCCGTGGCAGCTGCTAACTGCATCAACATTCCTTTAATGCGGCAGAGGTAAGGGGCCTTCACCCTAATAGAGCAGCTCTGTGCAAACGGGGGAAATAGATGCTGTTGAAGGACATGGATCTGTCTAGCCGGGTACCTTGCTTCGGGCAGTAACCACAATCTGATGCTGTAGGGGAGGTGAGACCCTCCTCATACTGCACTTGGTCAGCAGTGCAGTGCGGTGACAGGTGGAATTCCTTCCTGACCCCCGCAGCTGGTCAGCACATGCCCTGAAGCATGAGGGTCATTTTAGTTTATAGAACTGCAATAATGGTCATTTCCCAGAGATTAGCCATGGTATGAAAGCCTCTCGCCAACCACAGACCCAGTATGGCCCTGGCAGCGTCACGGTAAGCCTCACGCCAGTTTGCACCTCACACCTGCCATCGCAGAATTCAGTCCTTGGACTCTCTGCTGAGACCGCTAATGAGTGATGTGACCCCTAGGAGCTGGGCTGAGAACCCCCGCACTCATTCACACCGTTTGCAGACACAGCCCGTGGAGGGGAAGGGCTCTGTGCCCCATTACCCATCCCTCTGCCCCAGCCAGGCTCCTTGGCACGCAGGTAGCGGTAAGGGACCCCGCTCTATCTCTTTCGCAGGGAGCTGAAGTTTGGAATCCCCGTCACGGATGAGGATGGGAACCGGCTGGGGGAGTCGAGGGCAGCGGCCCAGCAAGCCATCGCTCAGGTGGTGGTGTCCCGGATCGGCATGGCTGCCCCCGCCATGGGTGAGTCACTTCCCTGGCAGATCTGCCCTGCGCATGGGTCGGATCCGGGGCCCCCCTGCACTCGGGCACCACAAACTCCTGCCTCGCTTCCTGCCAGAGATGCCCGTCGCAGTTAGCGGCGCCTGTTAATTTTCTTCTCCTTCGCCCCTCCTAGCCATCCCTCCCGTGATCATGAACGCCCTGGAGAAGAGAGCCTTCCTGAAGGTAAGTGCCTGGCACGGGGCCGCCGGGCTTTCCCTGCCCAGCCACACCCCAGCAGCCTCTGCAGGGGGCTGGATGGCACCACGTCTACGCGGCTTGGGGGGTCTCCTCTCATTACGGCTGGCGCCCTGTCCACACTTGGCCAAGGGCATCGTTGCTACATGTCCCCTGGGATTCATGGGAGCGCCCGGAGATCTGCCCACCTCCCTGGGAGGGTATCAGGATTCCAGCCCGCCCCTGCCGGTGTAACGGGGCAGGAGGGTTAATGTCGGTCTGGCTGATGGGCACGGTATAAAGCTCATCTGAGGATATGGCTACACTGCATTGTAACCCCAGGGCTGGGGGACCCGGCTTGTCCACTTGGTGTTTCCAAACCCGGGCTTAAGGATCCACATTTCATTGTAACCCTGGGCTTACAATTGCTGGGCCTGGGTCTCCCAGCCGTGCTACTGCATCCACAGAGATGTGGCTTGAGCTGCATCTACACTGCAGACTGACAGGGCTTGGACCTGAGTGGCTTTTACCCACACTCCCAGCAGGGTTCTAGGACCCGGGCCCTGAGCGCTCACTGACCCGTGTGTGGACGGAAAGGGCTCAAACCTGAATCAGAGTCAGGGCGCGGTGTAGACAGACCCTTAAGCACGAGATTGCGCAGAGACAGGAGATGGGGCTAGATGGACTGTGGCTCTGGGGAGAAGTAGCAGACCCCAGTCCTACCTGACAGCTGTGTGCAGGGCCGAGCTCCGTGTGCGCACAGAGATCTGGGGATTGTCACGGTCTGGACCGGGTTCTGACAGGGATCGTCTCCTGGGCCCCCCGCCCCGCTCGTGGTGGGGCACCAACTCCTGCCAGTGCCACTGAGGAGAAGGAACCCTAGAAAGGACCTTTAGTGCCTTTCAGAGCTAGCTGGGAACCGGGAAAGGAGCAGGCAGCTCTGCATGGATCACCTGCTAGTGCCTCATGGGCCTGCCACAGTGTATGGTGCCTACCCCTCGAAACTGTCCCATTGGCCTTGATGTATAAGGGAACCCCGCCCCCCGTAAGCCATCCCATCAATATAACCCTCTTGCTAACCCAGAGCCCCCTTGTCTTTCCGTGTAGCGATACCCCTGGCTGAACGCTCCTTTGCAGGTCGGACTGGTGGGGTTCTGGTAAGTGACGGCTGTGAATAGGGGAAACTCGCCCAGCCCAGCTGAAGGGAAGAAGCCACTCGGGGACGACTTTCCCCTGGGTTTGCTAGCCTGGTCTCAGCGTTGAAAGCATCGTTTGCTTCACACCGGTTGGGATCAAATCGGAACCACTGTGAGCCTTTGAAGAGAAGCCAGCCCTTTCCGAGGCTCATTCCCCACCCACTCCCCGTCATTGTTCATTTTGCAGTTAAATTCATGGCCAGGAAATTCAGACCAAGTCAGTGGTCAGACTGTTCCTGCTTTGCCTGGTGTGCACACTCCCTGCGGAACTCCCTGCTGCAGGATGTTGTCAGGCATGAGGCTTCCTAGGTCAGGCCGGAAGCAGGAGTGCCAAGAGACCCTGATTTCCCACCCTCCTGGCAGCAGGAGGGGATAAAACGCACAGGAGTGTGTGTCTGGTGAGGTTTCCAGCTCAGCGGTGCAGAGACAAGGGGTCTGGATAGTTCAGGTCAGCAGCCAACTGCCCCGTTAGAGTAATTTGGGGAGGGGAATGGCAGCTGGCTGGGAGGTTCATCTGGGGAAGGCAGAGGAGGGTGAATGGAATTTCCTTTGGGGCAGTGTCTCTCTCTGTCTCATCCAGCCCTAATTACTGGGGGTCCCTTGGCACCTCGCTTTTGTGGGGGTGTTTATCCTCGAGACACCCCAGGCAGCAGGGGTAACAGCTCTCCTGAGTCCCAGCCCGGAGCCCTGACCACTAGTCCGCCCTTCCTTCCTGCAGTGGGCCTGTTTGGGCAGGGGGCGGAGGGGCTTCCTGGCCCTCATGCCAGCACTGCCCCAGTCCTAGCCTCTCGTTCCATGGGATGCTGCTTCGTTCCCGCCGTTCTCGGCCTCTGCAGCAGTTCCTGGCCGAGGCATTAGCAATCAGCTCTGATCTTGGTGTCTCTCCTTTTGCAGCTTGGTGTTCGCGACCCCGCTGTGCTGCGCGCTCTTCCCACAGAAAAGGTAGGGGTTGGCCGGTCTTCGCCGGGCCCTCTGTACGCCTTGGCCTAGCTGTGAGCGATGCACCGCACGGCTTAGGAGTTGGGGGTGGGGGGTGTTTGTGTGCGTACGTAGGCACGAAGGTGGTTTAAGACCGTGGCTCTCAACCTTTCCAGATGACTGTCCCCCTTTCGGGGTCTGATTTGTCTTGCGTAGCCCAAGTTTCCCCTCACTTAAAAATGACTTGCTTACAAAATCAGACCTAAAAACACAAAAGTGGCCCAGTGCACGATTACTGACAAATGGCTGACTTTCTCCTTTCTACCATAGCATTATAAAATAAATCCAGTGGAATATAAATATTGTACTGACATTTCCGTGTCTAGTATATAGAGCAGGATAGACAAGTCATTGTCCGGATGAAATTTTAGTTCGTACTGACTTTGCTGGTGCTTTTTCTGTAGCCTGTTGTAAAACCAGGCAAATATCTAGATGAGTTGATGTCCCCCCTGGAGGACCTCTGTGTACCCCCAGGATACGCGTAGAATCATAGAATCTCAGGGTTGGAAGGGACCTCAGGAAGTCATCTAGTCCAACCCCCTGCTCAAAGCAGGACCAATCCCCAACTAAATCATCCCAGGCGTACCCCTGGTTGAGAACCACTGGCTTAAGACATCTTTGCTCCCTCAACCCCTGGAGACACTTTTGCACCAGTTAGAGAAGCGGGAAGCTGTGATCAATTATTCTTTATGTTCACTGAAGGTAGGACAAGAAGGAACGGGCTTAATCTGCAGCAAGGGAGATTTAGGTTGGATATTGGGAAAATCTCTCTAACCCTAGGGGAGTTAAGCTGTGGGACAGGCTTCCAAGGCGGGCTGTGGAATCCCTGTCAGTGGATGATTTAGTTGGGGTGGGTCCTGCTTTGAGCAGGGGGTTGGACTAGATACCTCCTGAGGTTCCTTCCAACCCGGATCTTCTGTGATTCTATGGAGGTTTTTAAGACCAGGTTGGACAAACCCCTGTCAGGGCTGGTCTAGGTTGACTTGGTCCTGCCTCAGCACAGGGCTGGACTTGACGACCTCTCGAGGTCCCTGTGATTTTGGATGCACAGCCCCATCCGGCGCTTGACCCGGTTCTTGCTAAGAGAAGCAGAAGGGCATTCTGGGCAGCCGGTCTCTGCAGGGCCGTTAGCAACGGCTGGCACAGGAAACGTTTGTGCCACCGTCTTGGATTCTCTTTGCTCCGCTCCTGCCTCCTCCTCTTAATAAAAGTCTCAGCCAGCCACTCGGAGAGCAGAAACGCTCCCATGTGACGGAGGTGGCCATTCGCGGGCCAGCCCATAGGCTGAGACTTGCCGCGTAATAGTGCATTTACCGGGAGATTCTGCGTAACTGAGAGATCTGTTCACATCTGCTTGCAGACCGTCTGTGAGCAGAAACAAGAGACTAGAGTCGCTGGGTGAGGATGGATTGACTGGAGCATTCTCCCGCCTGTACGGCAAGGGAGACTTCCTTAGACGCCTCTCCAACCGGTAGTCCCAAGTCCCTTGCCCTCCCTGCCTCCTCTCTGAATGGGTTTGTCTCCCTTCCGCAGCTCGATGCGAGTGAGTCGCCTGGAGCCTGAAGTCCAAGCGCTGGTCCGGGAGAAGAACCCCAACATGGAGATTGTCTACTTCAACAAAGGGCTTTAAGCGAGGCTCTCCCCCCCCCCCCCAGCTGCCGGGAGAAGAGATCAGGGAACGGATCGGAACCCAGGTGTCCGGGGAGAATGTTAAATGTTGTACTAGACTAACGCCTTTGAGCTGCTGCATTTTCTGGCTGTCATGTCTCAGTAGGTCCTGTGTGTCTGGTGTAGGTTCCTTGCACTCAGATGACCCGTAGCGATAGGTAGTGATATATGCTGCTGTGATGTAGATTGTTTTTCCTGAACAAAACAGAAACAGGCAGAGCCTGATCCTCTCCGGTGGCAGGTCGAGAGCGGCCAGGACCCCTAAGTAACCGTCCCTCCACTCCACCCTCCTGCTGTGCGTGGTCCCAGAGTGGCTCACATGTCCATCTTCGCTGCTCTGGAGAGTAATGCTCTTGAGACACTTCCATGGGATGCGTCATCGCAGAGAAGAGGCTGGAGTGGGTGATGCTCATAGGGCGAGCAGACGTCCAGGGCTGAAAAACGAGTTGTCCTCCAGCTTTATTGTTCTCTGGTGGGATTTCAAAACTGATGTGAAGCCAGTGCCGTCAGAAAGGCCAGTAGAACGGACCAGAGTCACAGTGGGGGATGGCTCTGGTGCAGTGGCTAGGCGTGAATTTTACAGCACGTTGAAAGATCATTCTAAATGTTCTCGCCGTGTCTGCGGATGGTTTCCTGCCTTAGCAGCAAGGACAGGAGCTCACCTGACTTTCCTAAGGGAGGGCAGTAGCCGAGGAGGAAGACATCTGGTCATCTTCCAGTACGGCAGGTCCGGAGCGGCTTGGCATGTTGAAGATCTGAAGATCCGATACAGCAGAGGCGCTCAGAAAAAGATTGAGGGGGGGAAAGAAACTACTATACAAGGGAGCTTGGGACAGAGATGGACCCCAGAGAGTTTTGGGATGTCCCGATCTGGGGTTTCTCTGCCTACCGGAGGAGAATTAGCTGCAATGCCTGAATGTGGGGAAAGCCCGCTCCCAGATCTGTAAGTCAGCTTTGCACTCGGGCCCGTCGCTGCTGTTGGGACCTGATGTTCGGAGCCAGCTTTCACTCGTGTGTGTGTGTGTGTTTTTGGACGCTCAATGCCTGTGCATGTCCGGGCTCATTCCCAACCATCGTCTCTGCAGGGACCAGTTCTGAGACCTTGCACATGCAGCATAATGGAATTTCCATGGGGGAGAGTTAAGCTGTCCGCGAGGAAATTCCCCTGCCTGTCTGCACAGATCTATCCCTCTGCCCTTTGCATCGTCCCTTTTAAACGCACTCTGGGAGGCGTGAGGGACAGTCAGGGCCCCCCCATTTTATTGTGAATATTGACTCAATACACCTGCGGTGCAGGGGAAAATGCATCGCAGTCATTTTAGGATGCGAAAGACAATCTCCGGGCGCAAGAGATCACTGCTAAATAAAGCCCCTCTTCTCGTATCCGAAGGAACAGGGATACGGAGACTCCTCCACTAATCACAGCTCTGTTGCAGCCTGCACCAGCTAGCTTAAAATAGTCCTCGGCCAGGGCTGATCCTGCCCCGTTGAAAGCTGCAGGAGTTGTACTGTTGGCTTCAGTGGGTGCAGGAGCGGGGGGCTGGATGCATCTTTTTAAAAATAGCATCATCAAGGAAGCTAACGTAGGTCTGATGGCTTGGAAATGCCAGGGAATGTCACAGCTAAGCACGTGGGGCCCAAGGCTACTCCAGGTCAGCAATTTAATCCGGTTTTCCACTGCTTTCATCTCCAGAGCAAATTACACATTCTAATCTCCGGAAAACAGCCTGGGGTGGGTTTTTTTTTTTTTAATGTCGCCTTTGTTCCAGGCTCAAGTCGCATCCTGGGGCTGCTAGACGCCCTTTGAACATGTTTACTTCTACGGGGCTCTTGTCTGCTTGCTGTAAGATCACCTTGCTGTTTGCTAGACCAGCCTCCCTTGGAACATGTGACGTTTAAAGGGATCTGGTCACACTGCTTTAAGGTCACTGTGCTTTGTGGCATGGGTGGGTGGGTAGCTACGTACCGATAAAAACTGGATGTTTTACAACATCTAAACCAGACAGAAATGTTTCTGTGACATTTCAGAATTTCAGTGAAAACAGGTTTAGTCCTGGCTGGGTATAAACCTTCCCCTGCTGTGCTGGGGACCGGCCCTCTGCTACTGCCAGAAACGGAACAGACTCAAGAGGTGAAAGTGACCCGCCTGCTGGTGCACAGAGCGAACAGCCCGGCCCTGGAGGAGAAAGGGAATTGGATATTTCAAAGTAGAACTAGCTAGAACAAGTAAGAGTGGCCAGGACAAGCCTTTGCCTGTGTCCTGGAGGGAGAACCAGCCCCATCCTATGAGAGACATAGCGAGAGGAGATCTGCTGTGTTCATGTCTAGCCCCTTCCCTGCAGAAGATGGCTTGTTGCTCCTCCCAGATGCCTGCGGTGACTCTAGTTCCCAAAGGGAAAACGGGACACTGTGCAGGGCTGGCCTGAGGCCCCCACCCCCCCACGGCTGGCCTGAGTCGCTTGCCCGATCCCTGCCTGCCCCCTGCACGGGGCTGGCATCGCAGCCCCACCCCCTCGCATGTTCCTCTGCGCCTCATTTTTTTTTTGACACAAGTGGGCGTTTGGCCTGTTTGCTCTTGCCAGCTGATCAAGTCCTCCCCTAGAATGGCCCTGACAGAATCAGGTTCAGCGCTTGTCTATAATTTGCCCAGATTGCACTGGCTGGGAGGGCAGTGATAAGGACCGTCAATCCTCATGCTTCAGGGCACAGAGTAATCAGCAGCCGGAGTCAGGCAGCAATCCTCCCCCCCACACTCATAACAGTGCATTGTGGGTGTTTTACACTTCCCTCTGAAGTGTTTGGTACAGCAGTGGGCATTGCATGGGGCTAGTGAGGACATCAGATTCCAGAGGACTTAGATAGGGACGGGCTGACTTTAATCATCATGTTCGCTGGGGGGACAACCCTTTTCAGTGGTTTTAAAAGCCCTTAAGTGTTGGTTTTGAGGGAGGCTGGAGGCAGCTTAGTTGAGTGGTTTGAGCAGGGCCCTGGGAGTCAGGACTTCTGGGGCCCCTTCTTGGTTTGGTCATCGATTTGCTGTGTGCCTGTGGGAAAACCATTTCACCTGGCCACACCTCAGTTTTCCCGGGTGAGGGGAATGGGGGTGCAAAGGTCATGTGGTCTAACCCCCTGCCGAGCTGCAGGAGTTGTTGGGTCTAAACCATCCAAGACAGACGGCTCTCCAGTCTCCTTTTGAAAACCTCCGGCCTGTGGCCCCGATCACTTCAGCCCCACCTCAGAGTCACTCGGCTTGAGCACTGGGGGCACAACAATGGAAACTGGGTGTAAATGAAAGAAAATATGAGACACTCCAAGTTTTGACAGGGACGAGGAAACAAGGAAAATCACGTTACTCTCGTCTGTAAAAGTAGCTGGGTGTTGTTTCTCCTCTTCATTGGATTCATTTCCAGCAGGGTCTGGCCCAGAAATCAAATCTTTGGAAGGGCAGGACGTTTAAAATAAAATAAAATAAAAAAAAGCACCCTGGAAGCTCCCAGCAGGAGTGTTATGCAATGCAACGTTTATGTGTAGGTCCTACAAAAAGTGGGTTGATGCTTTCTAGTGACACAAAGGGGCCCTGTGCTGGCAGCATGTGGGAATAGGTGCTACAGGATGGATGGACTTCCAATGGGAGCGAGTTTGGCAAATTCCCTCCAGTTACGTGCTGTTTGTAACCTCCCTTGCCTGAGTCTTTGTCCCCGGAACCCAGGTCTGCTCAGAAAGGGCGCGGGCACGTCTCTGAGGACAGGGGTTCGATAAGGAGACGCCGGCTTTGGCGGGCGGCGTGACTGAAACGAACGCTGTCGCTTTTGTAACAATCTTGGTACGGTATGCAGCGCGTGGCGCGGCAGGGCCTGGGAGAGCACCGGGAGCAGAGGAACTGGGGGAGTGTTCCATAAGGAGTTTTGGATCTTGCCTTTTGGGGAAAGATTTGGGGGCAGGGGGACGCTGCAGGATGGTGGGTTTGCCCCAACTCCAGGATGTTCTGGTGCTCTCCCATGGGGGCCCGGCCTCCTGCCGATCGAACGCACCTGCTGGAGAGCAGAAAGCTTTAACAATCCTTGTGCAATACGGCCAGGGCTCTCAGTGTCTGTTGGCGTCACCCCTTCCCCAGGGGCAGGGGGCGAGTCACAGCGCAGGGGCACGTCCGATCCCTTCCTGCCGCAGGTCCGTTGGTGGAAGGCCTGGCACTGCGTGTGCTGCTCGCTCGGCTGGTGTCTGTACCCTGAACTCAGACCCCTCTCGGCGGGGCACTGAGCCCCTGGCCGACCTCCATTGTCGCTTTAAACAGGGCAATTGTTCCAAAATAAAGGTGATATTTTCTGTCTCTTGCATGTGGCTTTGCTGCCTTTTTGGTGTCCTTGTCCAGTCCCAAATCAGATGGGTACGTTCTGGCTCCTATATGGCGTTCTTCTCCAGTGCCTGTCCTAAAGGGGCATGGTGCAAAGTAACGGGGTGAAGTCTCCCTCTAGTGGCTGGCTGAAACAGAAGCTAAGAGACCTACTATAGCTGCCAGCTAAGGGAGTGCTTCTTTAGCTCAAGGGGGAGAGTGCTGGGCTTCTGATGTCCCAGGTCCCTTTATGCCCGTGGGTTAGTGAGCGAGCTTCTCCGTTGCCCGGGGATTTGTCACAATGGAACTGAGCTGTGGAACTTGGATACAGCTCGACATCCCAATGATCACAGATTCTTGGATCCAGGACGTGGTCCCCCTGGGAGAACAGTGGCCGTGTTCCACCCCAGCAGGGGCTGCAGAGTGACACAGGCTGTGAGGTGCCTTGGGCCGGAAAGCAGCATAGAAACACCAGCTGCTGCTTTCTCTCCTTCCCGACTAGCTCCAATCCCAGCGCACCTGCGTTCTTCAGAGGTTAATCCCATTTCACACGGCTAAACTGGCTCAGAGCCCATCTCGCCGCCTAGGAGTGGTGACCTTCCGTGCTGCGGCTGCTCCCCCGGGGGTGTTGGATCTGGGCTCTGGTCAGGGGCTTAGCCCTGCTCCAGCTCTGGTCTCTGCATGCTCCAGGCCATGATTCTGGAGTCTTGACTCTTGCTTTCACTGGAGCAGGGACAGACCTAGCCTGACTTCAGGCCCCTCTGCTGCCTCAGTTTCCCTCCCAGCGGGTCTCTGGCTCCCAGCATGGTTAGTCACTGAGGGGACGTACCCCTCCGGGTAACACTCGAAGGCAGCGTTTAAACCAAAGCCAAACCAAGAAGTCAGCCCAACCCAGAGCTCCCCTCTGCCCCCGACTTGGCAGGGCCAGCCCCTTCTCTTCGGGCTGGCCCCCTGGCCCTCACCTGCTCCACTCCCTCCCTTCATCACCTCACAAGGTGGCAGCATGCGGGTAAGCCCCCCCTTACCCTCTATAAGCTCTGAGCCCTGGTACCTTCACCAGCTGGGCTGAATCAAACTGCCCTGTCTCCTTCCCACAGCCTCTTCCTAGGCTGCCAGCCGAGAGCACGTGCCCCCAGCTGTGCCCCCCCGGAATCTCCCCCCAACCGGGTCCGGGCGGTCCTTACAGCGCCCAGCAGGCCTGGATCCTAATCACAGGACCCTACTCGCGTTCCCCACACCGGGGGGAGAGGGGGCTAAACCCGGCACGGGGCAGCTGAGCTCCAGCCCCCTTCCCCAGCCATTTGGGGGCTGTATGACTGGCTGCGAGAGTCCAGGGGGGCGCTGGGCATCTATACGAATGTGCCAGCATAGCCGTTATGGAGCCGGGTCTGCAGCAACGCCCGGGCATGTGATCCCAAATGGCCCTGCTTTTTATAATGGGCAGAACCAAAGATCCAAATGGTCTCACAGCATGGGCTGTCTGGGCTGTGGCTCCAAGCTCATCTCGGCCTGAAACAGCCCCAACGGTCTGTGAAACCCAGCGGCTGGGTCACAGCAGTATACTGTACTGGGTGGGAGACTGTACCCCAGGCATACATGGCACTGTGCATTACAGACTCAGTCCCACGCACTGGGCTGTCTGGGCTGTGGAGAGCTGAACACCTGCATTCTGATCCCGGCTCTGCCAGGTGCCCTCAGGCGAGTCACTCTGTGCCTCAGTTTCCCCACCCTTACTCTGGGGTTGGGAGGATGAAATAATTATTAATTCTTTGCCCTGGGGCAGGAGCAGCAGGAAGTTTCTTCCTGGCCTTAGCTGATGTCCCGAAGCCAGAGGACGGGTGGTTCATGCAGTGTTTATTGGTCAAACTGCCAGTGCCTTCTCCTGCGTGCACAAGGGTCTCACCCTTTGCTTGAAATTCGCTACGCTGCTTTTCTCCAGCCCCGTCCTGCAGCAGGGAGTTCCGCAGGTTCACACGCTGTCCCAGGGCAGCGAGGTTGCCACGGGCGGCACCGTCACGCTGCATTTGCCTCGGGGCCTCATCTTGCATCAAAACCCCTGGGCATACAGCACCTGCACCCTGATCACCCTCTGGCGTGTTTATTGGGGGAAGGGAGGAGGTGTTTGATCTGGAAACTTGAAGGAAAATTTGGGGTGAGGAGGGCCCGGGAACCGCAGGCAAAATACAAGGGAGAGAAGGAGCCGAGAGGCAACCTACAGCATCCATTCCTGGATCCACCTGAGACTCGGTGTGCGGCTGGGGGGCTGATCACCCCTATCTGATGAGCTCCCACCTGGCCAATGCTTTCCCTGGGCTAATCCAGTGCTCACCCCTTGGTGCGTAACAGTGACTTGAACTCGCCACTTAGCTCTGCCCCTCCCAGCTCCCTCCTGCAGGGAGCTGGGCGCCCCAGCAGAGGGCGCTCTGCACCCAGAGAAATCAGGCAGCGCTTCCCATGTCCTGGCTGGCTCCTGTTGGTGGGTCTGACCCGCGTGTCAGCCCTGACGTGCACCTGCCGGGGTGTGCTCCCATGTGTTCCAGCCGGGTGGGGTGGGAGTGCCGAGGAAATCCTCGTGGGGCTGGTTCCGGTGGGTTTCGGGCTGCATGGCACCCCCAGCCTGGCACCAAGCAGTCACGCGGGGCCCCATCTGGCCTGGCACGGCGCTGAAGTCAGAGACCATCCGGCTTCCTGTGGTCCACCCACCTGTCGCCGCGGGGTCTGCGCCCTGCCTGGCCATCACCACGGCGTCCGGGCCCCACGCGCCCGGTGCGGCGGGGTCTTCGCCCTGCCTGTTGCTGGAGGGTGGGTGCTGTACCTGTCACCGCAGGGGCTGGGTGTTGCCCAGCGCGGTGGGTCCATGTGCCTACCCAGCACCACAGGGTCCATGGCCCAGCCAACACTGTGGGGTCTACGCGGCACCCATCGCGGCAAGGCTGAGCGCCTGGGGGATATCTGAGCACCTGGTCTGGCTGGGCAGTAACCACTGCCAGCCTGAACCTTTGCCCCGAACCCCAGCTCCCCTGGGAGATGGGCCAAGCCCAGGGACCCCAAGGTGGAGGCAGGAAGAGAGTAAAGGAGGTGCAGGGGCAGCGGGGGAAAGCCCCATGCCATCAAACGAATCCCAGCCTCCCTTGGGACTGGAAACGGCTCCTGACCCCCCTCGGTCGTGAGTTCTAACCCCGCGCTATTCTGCATCCAGCCACCTCGGATCCCGCATGTTGCAGAGCAGCTCTGACAGATCCCGACCCGGCTGGGCCCTGCTAAGCCCATCCGACTCCTGGGCCCGGCAGCTGGGATTTCAGCACATTAGCCCGGCAGTGGCGCAGTGTGTCTTTCACCAAACGTCTCTCGCAGCTGGGCAAAGGCCAGGCTCCCTCCCACTTTTAGATTCCCCCCCCCTTCCTTTTCTGTCCAGCCATCACAAGCCAGAGCGGAGGGCCAGGAGAACACGGATCCCCAGGAACCCCCAGATCTATTTTGCTTGTTGGAAAGTCATGACATGACAGGGAAAAGGCAAGAACCCTCTTCCCCACTCGTCCGGTTGGGTTTGGGTCCTGGGCGCCTGCTGGGAATGAAATCCAGCTCTTCGATGGATGTGAAACAGCTGCAGCCTTTAGCCACAAGTCCTGAGAGGAAGTAATCCGGGACAGGTGAAAGGTGTGTTTCCTGCTCCACCTGGGGGCTCCCTCACGTTCACACGCACCCCTTTGATGCAGCTGTTGCAAGTGATTTCTGACCCATTTCCCCGTTGTGAGATTTCTTCTCACTGAAGCCGTCCTCCTTTACAGAACGGCTCCCAAAAGTTCTGCTTCCAGCCGGGGCAGGACCAGAGCGGCAGGACGATGCCATGTGAATGACGGATGGTTCAATAAATCACCCCCCAACCTACCGCCACCTCCTCATTCATCTTGGGGCTAATGCGTGTCATAACGGGGACCTAATGAAAAAGTAATGAGCAGCCATCGGGCGAGCTTGACGCACGAGGTCACCCACGGGCAGCGCCACTTCTTCAGGGCCGTGCCCGCCTGGTAGGAAAAGCAGCCGGAGCCACGGGGAGAGGCGACAGATGGCTTTAGTCATCGGGTTCTGGACTCCCCCTACCCCCTTTCTCTCCTTGTGTTTTGCAAGCACCTTCAGCCCCTGGATGAGAATTTCACTAACCACTTAAACTATTATCCTAGCCAGCTGCAAAAGCAATAGCTATTAATGACCTTCTCCTGATTGCACTCGGTGCATGTAAATGGATATTGTGTCCTCTGGGCACTAGCAATATGAATGCCTCATTTGTCTGCTTTCCTTTTCGCTCCCCCTGCCCGCTCAGAAAGGCGCATGCTCGGAGATGCCCTTGCCAGGGTGGGCTCCAGCCCGGGCTTTCAGGGCAGTATCGGAAGCACAGGAGCAGTTGCATGTCTGGAACTCCGCCCCTTCGCTCAATAGATTGAGGGGCTCACAGCAGGGCCCCGAGAGCCGAGCCCCCCTGGGCTTTGGAAAAGAACAGACGTGGATCAAGCAGGTGTGAGCCTGAGTTTTCTCATGGACTTGAACCAGAATCCCAGATCCAAACATGCCTAAACACTGGAATAAACTGCTTAGGGAGGTTGTGGACTCTCCATCTCTGGAGCTATTTAAGAGTAGGTTAGATAAATGTCTATCAGGGATGGTATAGACTGTATTTGGCCCTGCCATGCGGGCAGGGGACTGGACTCGATGACCTCTCGAGGTCTCTTCCAGTCCTAGAATCTATGAACACTGGGACTTGAATCTCCAGGCTCTAGGCCCGAACTAGAGTTTCCCTCCAGATCCAGAGGGAATAATGGGCCATTACTTGCCAGTATAATAGACAATCTGATGATTATTGTTACCATCAGCTGGTGTTAGCATAATTGGTCATAGCCTTTCCTGAGCACCTTCATACCAGAAAGATGGGAGGAATTCAAAGAGCAATAACTGTGATTAAGGAGCCGGAGGGATTGATTTATGAGCCAAGACCTGAATGCGTCTAGCTGGGCTAAGCGAGGAGGAAGGGGACATGATAACCAGCTACAGTAGAATATTTGAATGGTTGTAAAAGCCAAGGAAGTTGGTATGAAGGGCGTTAACTAGGAGCCCTGGGATGAAATTAAGGAAGGTGGCAGGACATGTTGACTCCCTGGTTCGGGTGGAGTGCCAGACAGGGTGTGGATGCTGGTAAACGAAAGACACAAAGGTAGAACTTGAGCCGTGTGGAAGCTTGTTTGCTGTATTGGCAACTCTACGAGTTGGGTCAAAAAAATCACAAGTGTGTCTTAAAAATCAGGAGATTAAAAATAAATCAATATTGGCTTCTTTATTTGCCCTTTGGTTTCTGAACTGTTAGATTGCACTTGGGCCACCTTTTCAAGCTTTTCTCTGTGACTACGAGGGCTGGAAACGTACTTTTTAAATAAGTGAAAGGTGAGATTCTCATTGCATCACAGGACTCCAGGAGCTAGGGTTTTAAGAAACACACTGAACATCGCAGCAGCTGGCAATACTGTGTTTATGCCTGTTGTGGCTGCTGGTTTGCTGTAATAAAGACCTCATGTTTAAGGCTTGTGGCTCCATAAATCATAACAGAAGGGAAAAAACAAGGCTGATTATCAGGAATCACTTCCTTTCAGCTGCACTAGATCATGGAATGGCCTGCGGAGAGGGTGATGCTAGACTGGAGACATTTCAAACTAGATTGGACCAAATCTGAGCAAATAAGCCAAAGGACACAACCCCGCATTAGTCCCGCAGCGCTGGGCTGGGAGGCCTACGTGGCCTTTTGCATCTCAGTTTGCCATAGCTCACACTGTAGTTGGAAATTTTCTAGAGCAGAGTTCTAGAGTTTTGACTCGAGAACCCCAACGGGTTCTCTGCCTGATTAAAAAGCGTGCCTGTTGCATTTCACGTGGATACACGTAAGGTACACGGCGTGCTTCAGAATGTTACTTTTTACAATCACACAAGATGCTGGGCTCAAGACGGGAGTAAGCGGGCGATGTTCTCCGGCCGGTGCGCTACAGGACTCAGACTGGATGATCTAATGGTCCTCTGTGGCCAGAAGATCTGGGAAGTGCTTTAGAGGACCTGGCAGAGTGCCAGTGACTGATGCCTGTGGAATATAGCTGGGGCCAGACCAGGTGCTGCCCTACAGCATGTGAGGAAGTGGCACGGGTCAAAAGCAGCAGCAGCTCGAAGCAGCCCTGGTGGAAGCCATGGGCCGATGGCCTGACTTTTCCCATACACTCTGGGGCAGCAGAGATCATCTGGGGCAGCCCCTCCCGGCCCAATTCCTGCCAGAGGCGGGCGGATGCTCAGCGGAGCCTGCCGGAGGTTCTGGGCTGACCCAGCGGGCGGGCGGCAGTCGGAACAGGGTGATGGTTCTCTCTCCAGGTGGCACCAACGGCCTGATCCCGCGCCCAGGGGAGTCAGCGGGGAAACTCCTGTTCTCCACGGGCGTTGGGTCAGGCAGTAGCAGTCTCTCGAGGGGGTGCCAAAGGCTGCAGCCAACCCACCAGTGCTAATTGCCACTGACCCTGTGGGGAGGTGTCCCCCAAAAATGAGCGGGCACACGGATCCGCCATTCAATCCGCCCCCCCTCTGCAATGGGCTGACCCCAAATCCTGGATCCCATTGAGGAACAGAGGATTCCTCCAGCCTATCTGGCTGCAAGTTCATTATCCTTTGTCTCTCAGTGGGGACCCTGAAGCATTGCATGCTGGGAACTGTAGTCTCCTTGGGCCTCCCCGCTGCGCCAGCTGTCGGCTCTGTATTGTGATCTCCACAGCCCTCGGCACCGAGGCCCTACCCCTGACTGGACTCTCCTCTGCAGGCTGAGGGTTGGGAGGAGCTGTCAGTCCTTGCTCCTCACAGGCACCAGGCCGGGATGATCCCTCCTGCACAAAGGGAAACTGAGGCAGAGACGGCCTGCTTTTAGACCGCCTGAGCGCTCACAACTTCCCCTGCCCGTGTGAGTCACAGGGGGCTGCTGCAGGTGCCCAGCCCCTCTGAGAAGCAGGCCCAGGCAGTCCAGGCAGTGTCAGAACTGCTTGGTGGCCACAGCCCTCTCCAGTCCCCCCAGCCCAGGCCCCCCAGCCCAGGGCCCTGCATATTCTCCTCCTCCCCAGATCTCACTCAGACTCCTTCAGCTCCTGCTCCGCTTCCCAAACCTGACCTCATCCCAGTCCAAGCTGGAGCCAGTCCTGCTCTGATCCCATTGCTGATCTGAACCTGATCCTGACATCACTCCAGTCCTGATCTCATTCCAACCTTCCTCCCATCCCATCCTGACCCCGATCCTGTTCTAATCCCCTTCCGCTCCTGCCCCCCCCGGGGGGCTGCAGTCTCTAGTTCCTCAGGAGACTAGGAGCTGGAGGATGTTATGGGAGGTGGGTGCTCACGACTCCCACCGGCAGCATCCGGGTGGCTGTGATTTAATTACCCACCTATCAGACAAAATTAACAAAGGCTTAATACGCTCCCTCCCCCGCCATGGGGATTGTTTAACACATCCAGGCCGGCCGGCTAGCTGGGCCCACGTTCAAGGCAAGAGGGGCTCTTCTGGCCAGGTGCAGCCCCTCCCCCAGTGAGCAGTTTTGCTGGACAAGGTCGGCCGAGTTCCCGCGATTCACTGATTTTGAGGCGTTGTGAAACCAGTCACCACTCTCGAAGGCGCCTTCCCACAGCAAATTCCCCGCACCACTTTGCTTTGTTCAAACGGAGAGCTGTCCAGCCGGGGGGCAGACATGGCCGACAGGGGTAACAAGCAGCCAGGAACTGACAGCAAGTGACCGACGCGCTGTCATTCAGCCATTCAAACTATCCGGCAGGCACTGCTGCATAAGGGCCGGGCCGGGGAGACTGGGGACCCAGGAAGTGGCTACGTTCACAAGGAGCGTTATCGACAAGGAGCAACTCAAGTAGCCCTGATACCGGTGTCTTTCACCGGGCCCGGCCTGGGAGATCCACCGCTGTTCAGCCTCCCCTAAATATCACCCTCACCTTTTCACAGGTGGCGAAACAGAGAGGATGGGACTTGCCCAAGGCTAAAAAGTGAGTCAGTGGCGGAGCTGCACCTAACCTCCACGGAGCCTGACTCCCAGTCTAGCTCCCTAACTGCCCAGCCACATGCTTCCTTGTGAAGGCCAACTCCTAAGCCTCCACAGATCATCTGTCCACTGATGTCAATGGGCTTTGGCTTAGCTTACTCCGCCTCTCCTTGATGTCAATGGCAAAACGTCCCCTGACTTCAGTGGGAACAGGTTCGGGGCCGGAGCAGAGAGAGGGGCAGGTACCACTCGCCTCCCCTCCCCCCAGCCCCACCTTGGCATATTGCATATCTCAATACCCTGCCATCAATCGGGGGCTGATAAATAATGCAGGCGTCTGCTGCGCAATAAGACTTGTCAATTGCTGTTCTGCTCTCATAAATTAAAGATGAAAAGGTACAAGGCTCTTGCCAGAAAAATGAAGACAAATTTTTAATAGCTTGCCAAGATGCGGGGAGAGGGAACGCTCGGGAAAAATGAATTACGTTTTTATTATGTGTTTTATTATGCTGTAATTGACCAGGATTAGTTGAGAATACAATATATTTCTAACACAGCTCAAGGTAAAAAACCAATCCACACACACACACACAACAGCCCCCGAGTCTGTCGGGCGGCAGGGCCACAAGTGTGGCGTGCGGGGGGAGGGGGGAGACAGTGCCAGCGAATTCTCCAACTCGCAGGGGAGGGGCTGGAGCCAGAGCGATTGCAAGATGAAGAGGGGGCGGATGCTACTAGGGACCATCAGAGAGAGAGTGGGAGGCAATGGGGATAGATAGATAGATAGAGTGGATGAGGATGGATAGATAGAGGGGGTGGATAGGGATGGATAGATTGGGGAATGGGGGTGGATAGATAGATGGGGTTGATGGGGTGGATAGATGGGATGGATTGGGATGGATAGATAGAGAGGGTGGATGGGGATGGATAGAGGGAGTGGATAGATGGGGTGGATAGGGATGGATAGATGGGGGGATGGGGGTGGATAGATAGATGGGATGGATAGATAGATGGGGTTGATGGGGATGGATAGATAGAGGGGATGGATAGACAGATGGGGTGGATGGGGACGGATAGATGGGGGGTGGATAGATAGAGGGGGTGGATGGGGATGGATAGATAGAGGGGGTGGATGGGGATGGATAGATGGGGAGTGGATAGATAGAGGGGGTGGATGGGGAGTGGATAGATAGAGGGGGTGGATGGGGATGGATAGATGGGGAGTGGATAGATAGAGGGGGTGGATGGGGATGGATAGATGGGGAGTGGATAGATAGAGGGGGTGGATGGGTATGGATAGAGGGTGTGGATGGGGATGGATAGATGGGGGTGTGGATAGAGGGGGTGGATGGGGATGGCTAGATGGGGGTGGCTAGAGGGGGGGTGGATGGGGATGGATAGATAGAGGGGGTGGATAGGGATGGATAGATGGGGAGTGGATAGATAGAGGGGGTTGATGGGGATGGATAGATGGGGGGTGGATGGGGATGAATAGATGGGGGGTGGATAGATAGAGGGGGTGGATGGGGATGGATAGATAGAGGGGGTGGATAGATAGAGGGGGTGGATGGGGATGGATAGATAGAGGGGGTGGATAGAGGGGGTGGATAGGGATGGATAGATGGGGGGTGGATGGGGATGGATAGATAGAGGGGGTGGATGGGGATGGATAGATAGAGGGGGTGGATGGGGATGGATAGATAGAGGGGGTGGATAGATAGAGGGGGTGGATGGGGATGGATAGATAGAGGGGGTGGATAGCGGGGGTGGATGGGGATGGATAGATAGAGGGGTGGATAGATAGAGGGGGTGGATGGGGATGGCTAGATGGGGATGGAGAGATGATAGCCTGATGACTTGTGTGTTGGGAGCTCTGACTAACTGGCCGAGTCCTGTGGTGTAGGGGGTACTCCAGGCAGGGATGGGTTAACTTTTTGTAGGCCCCTCGGGAATGGCACGATCAGTCAGGCCAGGGCCGGGAATGGCTGGGCTCCCTCAGGATCCACATGCCTGGAGGGGCCCAGCCAAGCCTCCCACACTGCCCCCTCCCCCCCACAACTGGCTGAGACTGGCCAGGCTTCTGCACCACCCAGGTGGCTCAGCTCCGGGGGGACAGGTGGGGCCCCACAGGGGGTGGGAAGCAGAGACTGCCCGGAGCTGGAGGTGCACTAGGGTCCGGCCAGGGGGCGGAGAGGAGCTGGTTGGTGAGGCCAGGGGGTGAAGAGGAGCTCTCGTCTGGCCGGCTGAGAGGAGCACGTGGCGGGTGGAGGGGGGGAGCCAGCGGGGTCTCGGGGCACAGTGCGAGTGAAGCAGCCGGAGCCCCTTCTGAGCATGGGCCGGGCTATGTGCCGGCACTGAGCCAGTCTCTCTCGTGCTGGCTGTCAGGCTAACCGGCAGAGCTGCAGGGCCGCCCAGAGGATTCAGGGGGCCTGGGCAAAGCAATTTCAGGGGCCCCTTCCATTAAAAACAGTTGCAATACTATAGAATATTATATTCTTGTGGGGGCCCCTGTGGGACCCGGGGCAAATTGCCCCCCCCGGGCGGCCCTGCAGAGCTGCTGGAAGGAGGATGCGGGTTTGCCAGGGAGCCAGCAACACGCTGCAGAAAGCCAGGCCTGCACGTGCTCTGGGGTGAGCGCTGCATTTCACCGGCCCGCTCTGCAGGTGGACATGACGCCCCTGATTGTCTGCCTTCCGTCATCTGCCGCGGGGGTGTTGTTCCGGGTCACGCAGTTGGATCTTTAATTCACTGATCCCCCAGGACGCTCGCGTGTGTGATCCCACGTGGGCACCAGGAGCACGAGCACTGGATTCCCACCTGCAAGGAAGGAGCGGACCGTGTCCAAGCAGCGAGGAAGGAGAAATGCCCGTGGGGGCCATCAAGGCCTATATGAGACCCCAGGGCAGGGAGGCTGGTAGAGAAGCGAGATGCAGCCGTAGGGAGCAACAGGGAGACGCCTGCCCCAGAGTTGGGTTGGATCCTAGAATCCTAGTATCATAGAAGATCAGGGTTGGAAGGGACCTCAGGAGGTATCTAGTCCAACCCCCTGCTCAAAGCAGGACCAATCCCCAACTAAATCATCCCAGCGAGGGCTTTGTCAAGCCTGACCTTAAAAACCTCTAAGGAAGGAGATTCCACCACCTCCCTAGGGAACCCATTCCAGTGCTTCACCACCCTCCTAGTGAAAAAGTTTTTCCAAATATCCAACCTAGACCTCCCCCACTGCAACTTGAGACCATTACTCCTTGTTCTGCCATCTGCCACCACTGAGAACAGTCTAGATCCATCCTCTTTGGAACCCCCTTTCGGGTAGTTGAAAGCAGCTATCAAATCCCCCCTCATTCTTCTCTTCTGCAGACTAAACAATCCCGGTTCCCTCAGCCTCTCCTCATAAGTCATGTGTTCCAGCCCCCTAATCATTTTCGTTGCCCTTCCCTGGACTCTTTCTAATTTTTCCACATCCTTTCTGTAGTGGGGGGCCCAAAACTGGACACAGTACTCCAGATGAGGCCTCACCAATGTCGAATAAAGGGTAACGATCACGTCCCTCGATCTGCTGGCAATGCCCCTATTTATACAGCCCAAAATGCCATTAGCCTTCTTGGCAACAAGGGCACACTGTCGACTCATATCCTGGGTGGGGCAGAGCAGGCAGTGGCAGAACAAACGTCCCCTCGGGACTCTGCCAACAAGCCACCTGGGCCAGCTCCAGACCGGAGAGTCTCCATGGGCCGTTCCATCCTGGGCCTCTCAGATCCATGGGGTCTGCGCTATGCCCCAGTTCTTACTCAGCCCCCCGGTGGTACCCCTGCCCTGGTTCAGACGCCCATCCCCCGGGATCCCACTTGTCTCTAGGGGGGGCTACACGGCCTCAACGTCTTTGAGACTGAGCCTCCGGGCGCCGGCGTGCTGCTCTCCCCCGGGCGCTCTGCCCAGCGAGGCCTCCGGGGCAGAGACGTGTCCACCCGCCGGGGCTCAATGCCCCTCCGCCCGTGTTTGCGGTGACACCAGGCCGCCTTCCCAAAGCCGAGCAGGGCTGGTGAGTGCCTTGGAGCACGGCCTGGGGAAGGGCCTACGTTAGCAAAGGCGAAGGCAGTGTTCAGACTGACCAGCCTCAGGGCTTCACCCAGCCACGCAGCTGCACAATCCACTTTGTCTCTCTCCCTTGCTCTGTCCCTTTGTCTTTTGTTCCCTGGGTGGGTGCCCTAGATCTCCGTCCCCACCTGGCCCCTTTGTTCTCCTGCTTGGGCCTTGTCCTGCAGAGAAGTGGTGGTGGTGGGATCTTCTCCTTCTTGGCTTCGTGCTCCTGTCACTGGGGTTCCCATGGTCTCTCTGGCTCCTCCATCGCTATGGGTCGGTTTCAGCCAGATGACCTGGCCGTACCACCCCCGACAGGTACGTGATCCTCCCTCCCCTTGTCTCCTGGTCAACCCCAAGAGCAGCTATTTAACCTTTCTGCACCCGCTGGGTAGCCAGCCCTAGCCAAGCAAGTCACTGCCATGCACGTCACTCATAAAAACACTGCAGACCGTTCCCGCTTCGCCATGGAGACGCCCAGCGAGGACGCTGACTGGAGCCTACCAGGAGGGCAATTTGGACACACTAGGACCAGCTCATCTCTCAGGACCCACCAAGCAGCCGCCAGACGACAGCAGTTTGATCAGCGTGGCCTGGGAGCCCAGAAACGAAAAGCACCGTAGCACACCCCCACCCCCGAAGCACCCGGAGTCTGAGCTAGGGCCTGACCCCCAGCGGTGCCAGAGCTGAGGTGGGACCAGGAGAATGCCCGTTGTGCTGCCCAGGGGACATCTCAGCCAACAGAGGAGCCTCCTTTGAGTCCTCACCTTCAAACTAGCTTCCTTCAAACTAATTTCCTTCTTACTCGCAGTTATGTATTCAATAACCCTTACAAATGTCTCACTGGGATATGTTGCCTCATTGACTTGTCATTTTCCCCATCATACACACACTGGTTTGTTGGTGGTGGTGGGTGTTGGGCTCAGCACAGTGCGTTGTTATTGTAGGGTTGCTCAAGAGAGTTGAACTGGACGTGATAGTTTGTTATTGCAGGGTTGCTCAGGAGTGCTGGGTTTGTTTTTGTAGGGCTGTTAGTGGGTGTTGTACTCAGCACGTGGCTTTGTTATTGTAGGGTTGATCAGGAGTGCTGGTTTATTTTTGTAGGGTTGTTAGTGGGTGTTGGCCTCAGCACACGGCTTTTCTGGGCTGGACCCGCTAGTGTGTTATTCTAGGGTTGCCCAGGAGTGCTGGGTTTGTTATTGTAGGGTTGTTAGTGGGTGTTGGGCTCAGCACACGGCTTTGTTATTGTAGGGTTGTTCATGCTCTAGATATT
Source organism: Malaclemys terrapin pileata (assembly GCF_027887155.1). Lineage (NCBI taxonomy): Eukaryota > Metazoa > Chordata > Testudines > Emydidae > Malaclemys > Malaclemys terrapin. Next base: position 125,022,576 of record NC_071511.1, read on the forward strand.
GATGTCTTCTACACCAAAAGAGCATCAAAGCATTTATTGTGGAGAGAAAAGAAGCCAAACCCGCCCAAAGAATCCCAGTGAAAGAAATCGAGAGGGGAGGAGACGCTGGATTTCCAGGCCTGACAGACCCAGGTCACCTCCCCCTGGCTGACCGGATTTCGCCTTTTGCCAGCCCAGCGGTGCTGCGGAGTTGTGGGGGAGCAGATGGCCTCAGACCTACTCCGGCCTCATCTGATGTAGGAAACTGCCCCCTTCGTAGAGCCGAAGCATTGCCCCGCCGGCCGGGAAGAACCCTGGTCCTTTCGGGCCCCCACGGGCGCTCTGCTCACCCCAGTGCCTGCTGGGTAGCTAGGCCCGGTTTCCTAGCACAGCTCCCGTGGCAATCTCACCAAGCCCAGGGGAACTTTGAAAAGAGAGACATCAAACTCCCATGAGCCTCTGGGAATTTCCCAGAATTCCCTCTCCTGCCAGGTATACCGAAGCGTCGGCAGGTCAAGCCGGCCTTTCCCGTTTTCCCCCACGCTGCGGACGGACCGGCACCGGAGTGTGTTTTTCTCTTCCTAGCTTCATTAGTGCCCGGGTCTGGCTTACCTGCAGTAATCTCTGCAATCCCCTTTCCTCCTGCTCCCCGGGCCCCTGGCGCTTGGCTCTGATTAAGCAGGCCATTAAGTGGAAAGTGCTTTTACCTTTAGGGCTGGAGCCGCTGCTACCTTTCCTCTCAATTAGCACTTTGGAAACCGTCAGCCAAGATTAATAGTTGCACCGCTCTGGGGCAGGGTAAACGAGGGCTGCGGAAGGCAGGCTGGAACTGGAAGTTCCCAGCCAAGCTGGGCGGGGCCTTCAGGTTTGCCAATGCCTGCTCCTGCTGCTGACCCCGCTCGCTGCTCCCTTGTGACGGAAAAACCATGGCGGGGAAAAAACAAGAAGGAGCCTGTCCTCTTCCCGCCGGCTCCCGCCATCCGGAGTTAGACGGCAGATCTAGCCGCGGTGCAACGTGCAATCCCCCTCCAGTTCAAACGCTAGATCCTGTGCCCCTTCAGAACGGGCTTGGGAAGTGCCCCTGCTAATGGCCCATTCCTGTGGAGGGTAACAGCCTACTACCGCCGCCGGCCAAATACTCCTTCAGCTCTGCTGAGCTCCGTCTTTGCTGCCGACCCACGGTGGGGTTTGTTACATTAATGTAAAGGACAATCGGGGAGGGGACGGGGATTGTCATGGTCCTGTCACCTCTTGCTCATGAGTTTGAATCCACCCCCCCGTGCGATATGAATCAAAGCTGATGGACCGGACTGTAAGCTCTTTAGCACGTGGGATTTTGCCTTGTTTGCTTAAGCCCAGATGCACAAGCCAGCGAATTCAATGGAAATCTTTCCCTGGGTTTCATTCGTGGATTTTAAGGCCAGCAGGGGCCTGCCTTCCTGCTAGCGCGGCCCACACCATGCCGCCATCCCTCGCAGCGCCAGATAAACGGTAACGCCGCAGGTTGTGCCATCCTGGTCACTCCATCAGCTTCTCCTAACTGCGCTGGGCCAGGTTCTGCTCCCGGGTCCCCCAGTGTGTGTCTCGCGCCCCGGAGCGCCCTGGGTGTCGAGCAAGTGGCTCCGTCTGCTGAGATCAGAGTCCAGGAACTGAGCTCAGAAAGAGCTGGCTCTTAGCCTAACACAGAAGGGCTCCAGTTGGGGATGTCTAGAGGTTTTGACGGGAAAGTGAAATTTCCGGCAGCAGGTGGGGCTGGGGAGTAAAATGGCAAACCCCTTTACTGTGGGCATTCGTTCAGATAAATACACCGCCCCCCGGCGTCTTTCGGTGGCTCCCTACACAGCCCCTCTGACTGTGACACGTTGCAATCCTTGTCTCTCATCAGGCACCCCATGCAGCAAGACTATTGTCCCACAGGACTGAGCCACGGAGCAGCTCACGCTCTCAGGAAGTCTGGGGTAGTGCTGGGAACTGACCTGCTGTTTCCCCAAGTCAGAGGCTCATGCCCTAACCACTGGGCTCTCCTTCCTCCCTGTGGTGACCCTTGCCTCTGCCCAGTCACTGCTGAGAGCGATTGTGAGCGGCGTCCGCCAGGCCCGGCTCCCTCCGCCACAGACAGGCCTGGGGAGTGGGAGTCTGGCTCCCTTGTGGGGTGGAGGCAGCAGCTGGCCTCACCTAGGACCAGCCTCTCAGGGTATCTCTACACTGCATGTAAACCGGCTCGGTGGGCCCCGGGCTGGTGCACTCGGGGTTCCCCAACCTGTGCTTGGGCATTCACACTGCATTTACAACCGCTGGGCCTAGGTCCCACAACCGTGCCAAGGCCTGACACTGCACCACACAGACCTTCTGGCTCGTCCACACTGCAGGGGCTTGGACCTAAGTCGCAACGGGACTCGGGCTCTGACCCCCCCCCCCAGCAGGGGCCTAGGACCAGGCCCTGTGAGCTTGCTGACCCGAGTCAGACAGATTTGTGTGTGGAACAGAAGCGGGACTTGGGCTCAACCTTGAGCTAGGCCTGGGTTTAGTGGGCAGTGTAGACAGACCCTTATTGGCCAGCCTGGTGACAGCTGTGCTGATTTGGTCCCAGGAATCTGGTTTTCTCTCCAAGTGCATTTACACTGGGGCCGTGGGGCATCCCACGAGCAGATGAGCCTTCCCAGGAGCCAGCGGTGGGTTGGGCATGATGCTTAGAGAGAAGCACAGAGACCACGGATGGAGAGAGAACCTCACACAGAGGGCAGGCCCAGCGGTGAACGCTCCCCAGAGGCTGGGATTAGAGGCTGAGCTGTGATTTCTCTGGTCCCTAGATGGCCCCGCCGCATTAGAGCCACTTACATTATTAATTGTTCCCTGCTGTTCCCATAGCCTGGGGAGGCTCTGAATAGATTCACTAGCTGGACATACACAGCCAGGGCTGGTGGACAAAATGTGGTGGTGCTGGCTCATCTCGGGTGCCTGGAGACCACGGTGCCGTGGCTTGCTGCGGCCAGAAGTCCCAGGTACTCCGGATCACCGGCCCTGATCCTGGTGCCATCAAAGTCTCTAGGAGCATGGCAACTTGAGCGGGAGCAGGGCAGGACTTGGGGCACACGCCTGGGGCAAAAATCTGGGCGAGAGCCATCCCAGAATCAGAACCAAACCGGGCCCATCCTCCCCCCACCTCCAGCTGGGGTGCCGCCTTCGGAGAGCCAGGTTGCAAAGGTGGGATGGCAGCTCGGTGGTTAGTGCAGGGGGCGGAGTCACGAGACCTGGGTTCTGTTCCCCTCAGGAGAATGCCCTGGCCTCAGTTTTGCCATCTGTAAAGCGGGGAGAATGACAGACATGTCCCTAGAGGGGATGCTGAGTGCCCGGGGACTGGTTCTTCCCCTCCCCTCCTGGATCTCTGCTGAGAGGGGGTGGGGAAGCTCTGACCCTTTCGAGCACCAAAGAAGAGCGCCCTTTTGTGGGGAGGGATCAATACGGCCCTGGGATTTTTAATGAGCTGCCGCAACCGCAGACTTTAACCTTGCAGATAATGGGCTGAGCGGCGGGTAATGCCTATTGACAGAGCCGGCTCCCCCAGCCTTAATGAGCTAATCAATACTTGTTCTCAGCTTAATTTCCATCTAATTGCTCTTTAACGACGCCAGATAATGGGCAGCCCCCTGTGTGGTGGCGAGGGGGGCGGGCGTCGCGGGGGATGGCACAGTCCTGCCCCTCCCGCATATCACACCCCTCCCCACCTGAGATCATATGGGGGAGGAGGGCAGTTTTACTGTCTGAGGAAGCAGAGGCTGGGGGTGGGAGCAGGGCCTGACTTTGCTTGGATACCTGGTACCGGCTGGCACGGTGCCACCCCCAGTGCTGGCGAGCGGCACGCCCCCTAAGTGCTCGGCACAGACGGGCCCATCCGTCAGGCAGATCAGCGGCTTAATGTGTTATCTTAAACGAGGCTCATTAATCTGCCACCGCAGCCCAATCGGGGACCCCCCCATGGCCTTTCCCTTTCCCATGAACCTTTGAAATCCTTGTTCTTTTCTTACGGTGAGGCCAAAAGAAGGTGCCCTGCTGGGAGCCTGAGATACCGACGTGCTGATGCCGGGGGTGCGCCCAGCATAGGCAGGGGCAGGCAGGGGGTGCTGGGCAAGCCCCCCAGGGGCAGCTCTCCATGACCCAGCAGCTCCCTTCCCGTCCTATGCCCCTGCCCATCTCCTGGACGGGTGTGAAGGGATCTCTGTCTCCGAGGCCCGTGGGGCCCCGAGGCTGCCTGTGGGGGGCAGTTAGGGCCCATTGTGGGGCAGGGATTTTGATGTAGTGGGTCAGGAATGGGTGGAATTAGCCCCTGTGGCTTGTCCTTGGGAGCATGTCCCAGCGATGCCCCCCTCACCCTGCGCCCACCTGCCCTTTATCAGTCCCAGTCAGCACAGCGGCTGGGCTTTCTTCAGCCTGGCAGCCATCGGTCGACATCGATTTGCCAGCGGCCAGCGCACCAGGTTCCTCGCTTGGCTTCCTTTGGCATGAGACTTTTTAAATGTCCCACGACTGGAGAGTTGGACATGGCAGAGATCAGCGGTTCTCCTGGACTCTTCCAGTGTGTTCCCGGCTGCTCCGGTGCCGGGCTCCCCCCACCCCAGCTCTGCCGACGCCCCTCATCCCTGACACACAGCCCCCTGCTAGCCCATCCCTGGGCTCCACGTGGCTCTGCCGGCGCCCCTCAGTCAGGACCTGCAGCCCCACTTGCTAGTCTCATGCTATGACTTCCCCGCTCCCTTTGCCACTAAACTCACCCAGCCATTTTAAAAAGTCCGTCCAGCAAGAATCCTCTTTGCTAGGCGCTGAGTGCCGGGCGGAGTGCCGCTTGGCGCTTGGCTGTAGTCTGCACACGGTGTCTGTACCGTGTCCATCGTGGGGGTGATGAGCTGTTATTGGACCCGCTTCTATTGGTGGCAGTCACAAGTCTCTGACCTTTGCGGAGCCAGTCTGCAGGGCTGGGGGAGGACGCAGAGTGTTTGCGGGATTGTGGGCGATGCTTTACCCATAGCCCGGTTCTGCCCTCCGCGTTATACCTCTGGAGAAAGGTGCTTTGTACTGGTCTAGCTTCTAGCCCCGTCCAGGCAGGAACCCCGCCACCAGTGTCTGCCACCTTTACCCCAGTCTCCCTTCACGCCGGGGTGTGTGTGTTTGTGTTTCTCTAACTTGGCTGGGCTAGGGTCAGCCACTGGGGGTGGGGGATCAGGCCTCAGCCTTGTCAGTCTGTGTGGGAACGAAAGATTCATCCCTTGGGGTGACAGCAAAGAACCCGGCTGCACTGGGACCCAGCTCCGATGGCCCATAGGCCGAGCAGGGGGCCCTGGTTGCCAGGCGCTGCTCCCGCGTAGCTGGTACGTTGCAGGAGGACCCGGGAGGGGCCCCAGGCTTTCAGAGTTACAGAGGAAGCCTCCTGCCCAAATCACAGACCCGCCTGCCTGCCCCATCCCACCCGCCTGCCCACAGAGAGGGGTCCTGGCGCCCCACCCGGCTGGCAGAACAGCCCTGCCTGGAGCGCTGAGCACAATGCGGAGAAGGATCAGCGCAGATTCCCTGTTGATCTGTTGCCTCTCGTCTTCCCGCCCGAGACCTTGTATGTTCTGATAATAAAATGGATTGCCAGCTGTGCAGATGTACAGAGCCACACCCCCCCCCTCACCAGCCCAAACTGGCTATACAGCAAGTCACCACTAGATGGCAGCCTAACCAGTCACTCCAGGGCTGTACCAGTCCCCAGGTATTAGCCCTGGGCCCTGATCCCTCGGAGGGTGGCCAGTTTGGGTTGGACGTATTCCTGAAGGTTTCAGCACATGACAATCTTTAATGAAAGATTAATCTTTTATTCCTTGAGCCTCCAGGATAATCCTGGAGGGTTGGCAACCCTACTCTTGGGTCATAAGAACATAAGAACGGTCAGGCTGGGTCAGACCAAAGGTCCATCCAGCCCAGTATCCTGTCTTCTGACAGCGGCCAGTGCCAGGTGCCCCAGAGGGAATGAACAGAGCAGGGAATCCATTGCTGGCCTGCAATGGGCACGATGGGGGCTGGCAGTCTGGTTTCTGGCATGCCCTAGTGCAGGGGAATGACGCTGCTGAGCGAGCGTCCTGGGGGGATGCTGGATTCCTGGCAGATCAGAGGGTGGGGGATGGATTTGGGGAGTGGGTACAGGGAGCCGGAACTGGACCTGGGACTGGGAGGCCGGGTAGGGTTAGCAGGCAGGCCTGGACAGCTGGACTGGGCAGGGCAGGGCACTTTCGGGGCTGCAGCAGAGCTAGGCGTGGCTGGGTCATTTCCCCCGGGGGAACAGGAGTCTTCAGGAGTGGGGGGTGGGGAGGGGAGGAGAACTCCGGAGCTGCAGGAGAGCGCAACTGAGGACGAGGGGCGTTGCCTGTGGTGCTCAGAGGGTTAAACCCTGGGATTGCTAAATCCCATTGTAAGACGTGGCCCCACAGCACATCATCTGGCCCGGGGAGGTGGGCTCCAGGCCCCTGCACTCTGGCCTCCATCCTGCACACGGACTCTGTCCTCCAAGGTGCTGCAGGGGGAGGTCAGAGATTGGGAAGCAGTTTGAGGGACGGGTGGGTGGGAGGATCATCAGTCCACCAGCTGGGGGACAAGGGCAGCAGGAGCTGCAGTGTGGGTGCCCGTCGCCAGCTGATTCACAGAGGGACATTGGCCCCTGTCTTGGGGAAGGCCATGGAGCCAGGTAAGCGCTGCAAGGAGCTGCCTCCACCTCTGCCCAGGGCTGATGGAGGAGCGCGCCTGACTGCCCTGGGCAGCCGTGGGGAGATAGTGCTGGGACGGGAGCTGTCTTTGGCACCAGCTGCCTAGCCCCCGAAAGAGAGCCCCGAAATAAATCAAAGCGTGCAGCCTAGTTCTTCTACGCAACCCTACAATAACAAACTAGCATGAGCAACACTAAGTTAGCATGTTGCAGCCTGACTGGAACCGGGGGAAGAGCAAGAGACCACTGCACAAGCTGCGTGACCAGACAGCAAATGTGAAAAATCGGGACAGCGGGTGGGGGGTAATAGGAGCCTATATAAGAAAAAGCCCCAAATATCAGGACTCTCCCTATAAAATCGGGACATCTGGCCACCCGACCCTCACACCCCCTTCGTCACAAGCATCTGTATGAACAAAGTTTTGCTTGCACAAGCGTCGGTGTGGAGGGAATCCCGGGCCCCTCGCTGAAGCTTCAGAAACAAAATCTCTTTTGTGTGGAGCTGAACTTTGTTTTGGGCACCAGGCGTTCAGAAAGGCGAGGTCCTCCAATCAGGGAGCAGAACCAAGGCCATGTGACTCAGCTGACCAATCCCACATTGCCATCTCTCGCAATTGTCTCATGACTCCCAGGATAGTTGGTGTTTTTCTTAAGCCCCAGCTGCTGGAATCAGGAGATTGCATAAAAGCGTCAGCTTCCATTAAAGCCAGTTTCTAGCTCTCACAGTGGCAGAGAAAAGCCTGAAATACGAAGCAAAGGCACCGTAAAGGGCTGAAAACGAGAATGCAAAGGAAAAGAACTCAACATTGGCTGAAAAATCATGAGATTTTATTTTTAAAGTCTCACGATTTTTGAATGTCTGGGCTTGGCCATGCAGCTCAGAGGCTGAATACTCCTGGGTCCCCCAGAGCCTGGGACGGCAGCACAGAAAACATTGGCCCACCAGTTCTGAACAGAGAGATTCTGGGAAAACAGTACCTGGCTAGCTCGCCTAGACCCTTCCTCAGCAGTGGATCTCACAGCCCTTGGCAAAGGAGAGCAGTCTCGTAATACCTAGTTCGTATATAGACCTTGTTCCTCTGTAGATCCCCAAGCCCTTTAAAAAGGAAGTCAGTATCATTATCCCCATTTTACAGATGGGGAAACCGAGGCACAGAGAGCGGGTGTGACTTGCCAAAAGTCACCCAGCAGGCCAATGGTAGAGCCAGAAATAGAACCAGGTCTCCTGAGAGCCAGTCCTGTTTGGTCCATGCCTCATTCGCAAGCAGGGTTGCTACATTGGCCGGATAAATTATTAGGTCACAAATTATTCCCCCAGCTCAAATTCCAGCACTGATGAGCTACCCTGATAACACAAGCCCTTTTGCAACGCGCCCACCCTGCTATTCTGAGCAACCCTACAATAACAACCCAGCTACACAGCCCGGCAGAGCCATGCTGATAACAAGCAAACATGCACCAGGCCATGATTTATGCGCATCCCTACAATAACAATTCAGGGTATGCAGCACAGAGCTCACGCACAATGCTGTAATAAACCAGTCTTCCTCGACGACCCTACAAAAACAACCCACCAAGGTGCACCTGCGCACTCTTCAGCAAGGAAACAGATTTGACTTCCTAGGGGCCAAGAAGTTGCTTATAAACCTCAGAGCGCCAAATTATTATTAAAAAAACCCAGTGTCTTTTAAGCATAAATAATGGTTGTCTTCAATAGTGGGATGGGCTGAGACTGGAGTCAGAGCAGGGTGTCCCTAGGTTCGGTGTTCTAGTTTGGATCAGGTGTGTGTGCCCTGCACTGCTGGAATCTCCTGAATGGAGCTGTCTAAAGCACGGAAGTCCCTTCCTGGGAAAAAGTTCACATTTGGGGGTGGGGGGAGATAGTCCCAAATTGGGACAAAACCCCCAACCACCAAATTTTTCACAGAAAAGGATCCTAAGAAACATTCCATTTGGGGAGAACCAAAACAGAATTTTCTGGTTAATTTCACTGAAATTGACAAGAGGCAACCAGGCAGGCTGCTGGAGGCTGACCCCCTGCCTCCCGGGAATTCAGCCTCTGGTAGCCCCCTGCAGTGTCTTGTTGATTTCTCCCTCTGCCTGCCAGCCAGGGAGCCGTCCTTTCGATCTTCTCCAATGGACATTTGGCCAAATTTCCACGTGGAAAACTGTTCTGATGGGAAATCCCCGACCCGCTCTACTCCCTGAGTTCTTTTTCAAGGCTTTGCCACAGAGCGGAGGAAATCCCACGGCATGCGCCCAGCTCACCGTCCGCTGTGGTGGAAAAATGTCCCGAAAACAGCTGAGCTCTTGACAATTCCACCACCTGGGGCCACAGTCTCGCAGGGGCAGCTGCATCCAAACTGGTACTGGGAAATAGCCCTGTTTCCAGTGTGGGACCTGACCCAGCCATAAATACACAGGGGCGGGGTCAGTTTTGGCCCCTCCTGTCACCTCCGTATTACAAAGATGGTGGCCGATTCGGTCCCATCTCTACTGCGGTGGGCAAGAAATGGGGCAAGAAGGAACTTTCAGCCCCGTTACCCAGACTCGCCCCGTCCTGTTGGCTGTTTCATATCGGACTTTGCCCTGTGTGCCCGAGGCAAGGCCCACTGTCTCCCCCAGCTGTGTGGGGGGCTGAGCCTTCGCCTTCCCAACCTGCCGGAGAACAAGGCATCCATCCCAGCCAAGGCCCTCTGACCTCTCCAGCGGGGGCAGCGCCTCGTCTGTTCTCACACCCCATAGGTAGGGCCCTATTCCTACCAAATTCACAGCCATGAAAAACTCATCACGGACCATGAAATCTGGTCTCCCCCTGTGAAATCTGGTCTTTTGGGTGCTTTTACCTTATACTATAGGGATTTCATGGGGGAGACCAGCATTGTTCAAATTGGGGGTCCTGACCCAAAAGGGAGTTGCAGGGGGCCCGCAAGGTTATTTTAGGAGAGATCGTGGTATTGCCACCCTTACTTCTGCGCTGCCTTCAGAGTTGGCTGGCCAGAGAGCAGCGGCTGTTGGCCGGGCACCCAGCTCTGAAGGCAGCGCCGCCGTCAGCAGCAGTGCAGAAGAAGGGGTGGCAATACCATACCACGCCACCCTTACTACTGTGCTGCTGCCTTCAGAGCTGGGCGGCCGGAGAGTGGTAGCCGCTGACTGAGGGCCCAGCTCTGCAGGCCACAGCGCAGAAGTCAGGGTGGCAATACCATGCCAGGCCATCCTCACTTCTGTGCTGCTGCTGGTGGCGGTTTGGCCTTCAGAGCTGGGCTCCCGGCCAGCAGCCACTGCTCTCCAGCTGCCCAGCTCTGAAGGCAGCACCGCCCCCAGCATCAGCACAGAAGTAAGGGTGGCAGTACCACAACTGCCCCCACCACAATAACCTGGTGGACCCCCCCCACGACTCCTGTTTGGGTCAGGACCCCTACAATTACAACACTCAGATGCCTGGATGGATGCTCTCCAGCAGGTTCTCCCACTCCGTCCTCTCTGCATGACCCAGAAGGGACCCTCCTTTCAAGGGGCAAGAGGGGAGCTTCACTTAGTCCTGCTGGGACCACCCCTGGGGTGGCTGACTGGCCATGCCGCTGACCATCAGGGACTAGAGGACCCCCCTCACGGGCCTCACAATGGCTCTGAGATTCCCAGTCACCCCCCTCCGGGCAGGATTCGAACAGCCTGCAGCCCCTGGGCTCTGGGAGGTTTGCGAGGAATCCAGCCCCGTGCTGCCTGTGGCCCCAACCACCACTTCGAGTGGCAGGGGGGTCCCCTCCCAAAGAGACAGAAGCAGCTGCATCGGGGCCCCTTTCACCCCAGGAGCAGCACTGAGGGGTCCTTTCCCTTCAGGAGCAGCAGGGTAACAAGGGTCCTCCTTGCCCGTCCAGAATAAGGGACTGGGGGATCCCCAGTACTAAGCCCAGCAGCCGGTGTGTCTCTGCAGGGTGGAGTTTGGTAGATCTTGGGGTGCATTCCCCATTGAACTGCCCGGGGCAGTTCCTCTTCTCGGAGTAATGGGCTCAGGCTCTCTGCAGACGTGGGCAGTGTCACTGTGTCAGTTACTCCCTCTCACAGCGATGGGTTCAGGCTCTCTGCAGATTCAGGCAGATGTGGCTATACTCAGCGCAGCTCCTCCTTGTCTCAGAGTGATCGTCTGAGGCTCTCTGCAGACTCGGGTAGTATCAGGGCAGGCCCCCCTCCCAGAGAGATTGGCTCGGGCTCTCTGCAGACGCAGGCGGCGGTCAATGCTTCGGTTACACACACATCACATTTCCAGGCTTTTCCTTGCAGCCAGGAGAGCTGGATACATAATATTTTTTTAATGACAGCTGAGATTCTGATCTCACCATGTGACTCCAGGAGCAGGGGCCTTAGACACAGGCCTGTGGGGCGTCTGCTTTAATACAGTTGTGCTGGCAGCTCCAAAGTATGTGTGGGGAGCATGAGGAAAAGAACGGATGATTCTAGGACTTGGAAGGCTTCCCAGCCCTGCCCCTGTGGGGTCATCATCAGCTGGCTTCATAAGCTCACCTTTGGATTTGGTGGGGGGCAGTGGGTCATCTCAGCTGATGGACAATGGGGGTGACCTAATGGGCTCCGGCATTAACTCCTCATGGAGTGGGGGTGGATGGGGAGGGAAGGAGAGTGGCCAGGGGGATCTGGAAAGGGGGATGGGGGAAGAAGTAGGAGCTGGTGGATCAGTGGGGGGTGGGAGTTTGCCCAGGCAGAGGGACCCCTGAGTAGCTCAGCTCGGTGAAGGGAACAGGGCAGCTGGCTCTCCGTCGACTCGCTCAGAGATGGCCCCTCACAGCTGTCGCTGATTTCAGACCTTGGCCTGGCCAAGCCCAGAAGGGGCTCAGGGACTCCGGAGGGGGCCAGCCAGGCTTGGCCGGGAACCGGCCGGCTTTCCAGGAACTCCCGCTGCTCTGGCTGTGGGACAGCCCTGGGGGATGCATCCTGCAGCCTATAATTAACCCCCTCTTCCTGCTCCCCAGCCCGGCCCATCGCAGGCCGCAGTGCGACAGGCTTGGCAAGAGAAGAACTACGGGTCCGTAGTGGGACAATCCGCCCATGTATGGAGCTGCAGGCCCATCATCCTGGGTTGGACCAGAGGCTGCCTCAGGTGGGTGCTGAGAGCCCATCTTCCCTGTCATCAGGCACCACTCTTCACACTCCAATCCCTCCCAGAGACCCTACTCACTCCCTTCCCCAGTGCAAGCCCAAACCATGCTCTCCTAGTCCGGCAGGGAGGCAGGACCCAGGGTGCCACGGTGCTGTGTCGCCCAGCGACTGGTTTGTGGGTAGCTGGGTGGACACAGACCCGAGCGGGGTGAGGGGATCTCGCTCCCCTGGGAAGAGATTTAAAGCGGTGGCTGAATTTTATCCCGGGACTCTCTACAGCGCTGGGCACCGTGTGTCACTGCTCTGAGTCACACGGGCCCGGGCCGGGAGGTCCTGTCGAGGCTCCAACGCCTGGAGCACCCACCCCGGAGCGATGACGTTTGAAAGATCCTCTGCAGAGCTTTTTAGTCAGCCAGCTCATAAGGGAATCCGTTCTTAAGGGCACAGGGCAACTCCCGCACAGCGGTGACCTGGCCAGCTACCTCTCCAGGGACCTTGCCAGGTTCCATGCGTTAACGTGGGCTGGGCACTGAGGAGGGCCCAAACCCAGAACCGTGGAGCCAGACTCCCCGGGGAACAGAACGGACTGTGGCTCAGAACCGCCCCCAGGCATGAGGCTGGGGGATTTGCAAACGCAAACTCGCTTCTGGGGGTTTAGTCAACCCAAACGAACTCCCAAACGCTTGTGGTTCAGCCAGCGGTGCCTTTGCTCTGAATGTAAATTCCAGTGTACATTACGGTAGCCTCCCTGCCCCCTCTCACCCCCCCAGCATGCCCCAAATGCCAGGGCTTGCAAAGGGGTCCTTGGGGCAGCTCCAGGGCTGTGTCCCACTGGGTGACCCCTACCCTGGCTGGCTCCTGGGTGATGCTCTGGTGCAGCGAAAAGGGGCTGGAGCAGGGGCAAGGAGCTCACGCTGGGAACCCATCTCTCTCCAAGCATGTCTAATCCACACATCCCTGTAGCATGGGCGGGTTCTTGAAGAGAGATCAGAGTCTAGTGGTTAGAGCCCTGGAGCCAGGACTCCTGGGTTCTATTCCTAGCTATGTTATTGACTCGCTGTGTGACTCAGAACAAGTCCCCTTGGCATGGCCATGCCACAGCTTCCTCGGGGGGCAGATGAGGACAATCCTTCTAATCTGCCTCCTAGGGGGTCGCTAATGAAGCAGCCTCTGGAAAGTGCTTTGAGATCCTCGGAAATGGTATTAATAACAGCACACGCCCTGCCGGTGGAAGAGGGACCAGGACAGAGGGAGTGAAGAGGGGCCTGGTGAGGGCAAGAGAGGGACTGGGAATAGGCCTAGAGGGAGGGCCTGGGAGAGAGAGAACAGGCGGAGGAGGAGCGCGGGGAGGGGAGGATGGTCAGAATGAAAGACAGGAGAAAAGAGTTGCAGGGAAAGGGCCCAATCCTGCGCCCGGGGCCGCTCTCCCCAGCGGAAGTTGGGCTGGGCCGAAAGGGTTTCGGGGGGGGGGGGGGGGGATTTTGCAGCCGTTGTGGGTTTGCAGGGGAGGGGGGAGCATTGCAGGTGCTGGCTCTGCTCCCCTCCTGGGATGCTGCTTTGGAAAGCGCCATTTGGCGTGGAACAAAACCACCCCCAGGCGGGGGCCTCGGGCCGGCGTGTGGGGCAGTGCTTGGTCTATTGCAGTCTGAGGGGGCAGGGAGCGACTCCCGCCTCACTGCTGTCCGGGCCAGGAAACACGCTGGGACTTGGCAGCAGCGCCCCAACGCATGAAGGGGCCCTGCTTAACCCCTTCCTTGCCGCCTGCCTAGCAGAAGGCAGGAGTGTCCCGGAGTCCCCGGGCGATGCTCGGGAACTGCTCCCTACGAAGCCAGGCAGGGCTCTGGGGAGTCTCCTCTCTGTGAGCAGACTGTCTTCAGGGCAAGAAGCTCACACGGCTTCACCTTCCTGGGTCTGACCTTGGAGCATTCAGCATATGCCCCTCCATGCGTTTCCCACAGCGAGTCCGCCCCGGCGGGGTCCTGGGGAAGCCAGAGGGTCCTGCACCCCAACTCCGCAGTCAGAAGTGACTCTCAGCCAGCCAGTAACACAGAGGTTTATTAGATGACAGGAACACGGTCTAAAACAGAGCTTGTAGGTCCAGAGAACAGGACCCCTCAGCAGGGTCCATTTTGGGGAGCAGTGAGCCAGACACCCACGTCTGCACGTCACTCCTCGTCCCCAGCTAGCTCCAAACTGAAACCCCCTCCAGCCCCTCCTCTGGCCTTTGTCTCTTTCCCGGGCCAGGAGGTCACCTGATCTCTTTATTCTCCAACACCTTCAGTTGGTACCTTTGCAGAGGAGGGGCCCAGGCCATTAGTTGCCAGGAGACAGAGTGTCAGCCATTCTCTGTCCAGACAGTATCACAGGGGCCTTCTTGGGCTCTGCAACAATTATACACCCTGATCCCCCCACCTAGAAATGCATAGGGGAAACTGAGGCACCCACACAGTATTCAGAGGAAACATTAAGAACATTCCCACTTCGTCACAAGCTGCTCCTCACTTGGGGCAGCTGTGTCCAACGTGCCATTATTATTAGCATCCTGAGACCCAGGAACGGCCAGAGCAGGTCAGACCAGGAGCCCATCTGGCCCGATGTCCCATCTCCGACAGTGACCAGCACCAGCTGCTTCTGGAATAGGTGCAAGAAACCCTGCCCAGTGGGCACTGCTGGAATAACCTGCCTGGAGAGGAGGTTTCTGCCTCACCCCAGCTAGTGGGTGCCCTGGCGCATGGGGGTTGAATCCCTCGCAGATTTGCGCCCTGCCTTACGTAACAGCGGATGGTCTTCTTACCCCTGGAAATGCCACATCCTTTCTGGAGCTCTTGGCTTTAGTGCAGGGGCGTGGCAGGGACTGTGGCAGGTCAAGGATACACCGTGTCCTCAAGCAGTTCCACAATGTGGCCTAGGAGCTTGAGCATGGGACTCAGGAGACCTCAGTTCTAGTCCTGGCTCTGCTGGGAGACGCTGGCTCATGCCTCAGTTTCCCTATCTGTAAAATGGGAATAGTGATAGTGTTTGGAGCTCTACAGAGGCACACATTCTATATAAGAACTTGGTATTTAGGCTTATCGTTAGTTTTAAATGGGTTGCCTCTCATTTTCATCGAATGCCCCTTGTTCTTGTAATAGGAGCGAGATGAATAGGGTGCCTGATTTACCTTCTCGGCCCTTTAATTGATTTTAATCTGCCTCTATCCTGGCCCCTTTTATTCGGCCCCTCTATAAATTTCAGCCTTTTCATACCCTCCCCGTGGCTGTATATACGCCCCATTTACAGGAGGTATTATTTTATAGGTGCTTTCCGTTTACACAGTGTTGTTGAAGCTGCGTTGGTCCCAGGATATCAAAGCCACAAGGTGGGGGAGGGAAAAGATAGTACCTCCCCCATCTTGTCTTTCTGTTTATTTCGGGTAAGTCTCTTCCTATTGTTTGGCTCACAAACTAACAAAGTCTGATCTCACGTGGGGACCGTCACCTCGAATGTCTGAAGATGCTTTTCAAGCTGTGCCGACAGTACCGGGATTACTTTGTGATCTGTGGAATGCAGCCACCTCTGGGGTGCGATGAAACAGCTGCTTAACACTGCACTCCACAGGACCGTTCCGGGTAGGAAGGAGCCTGTATCCAGCAGGGGCAATTGATGGAGGCAGAATACCATTAGCCTGAGCTGGAATCTGCCCAGGATAACATTCCTGTACTTGTGAGGAACGCTGTGGGAGCTTTAACGAGCGCAGATGATCAGGGATAAAGCCGTGCGTCGGATCCAAAGGCCGTAACTGTGCGATGGGGCTATGCCAGGGTGTTTATCGCAGCATCAGCCACCCTGGGCGTCACACCTAACTAACGCCCCGGTTTAGCTATACCTTCTGGTAGGGCCCTGCACCCCCCTTCAGGCTTTTTCTGCTCCTGTCTCATCCGGAATCGTGGGTCTCCCGTAAATGGAGACGCTTGTTCTTCCCCTTCTCGGCTGTCGTCATGGCTGAGAAAGGCTCCTGATGGGAGAACTAGCCAAGTTCACAGGCTGGAAGTCCATCAGCGTGCAGGTGTGGGTGGGCTGGGGGGGTGGAGGGGGTACATTTCGCCAGGAAACGCTTGGGTCCCTGTGGTTCTGGATGGATTCAAAGGAGAGGCTCGAGGTCCCTGGGCGGGAGGGGCCAGGAAGGCCTGGAGTTTATCGGATTTCCCTAACATCACCCAGCTATGGGGCCACCTCGGTGGTTTGCCCAGGACCCGGAGCAGGCCCATCCTCCCTTTAACACCCAGGTGCGGCCCCTGGAGACTACGTGTCCCAGCATGCACTGCTCCGTGGCTCTGCTCTCCAAGGCGGACCAGCACCTCTGTTTAAATTGAGGCTGTGGCTTTCTCGTGCTGGGCGTGATCCTGCCCTGCGGCTGCATTTGGAGAGTCGGGGCTGCCGCGCTACACCCAAGGAAAGCTCCTGTTGGTTCGCCACGCCTCTGTGTGTCCCTGGTAGGGTCACCAGATGTCCCAATTTTATAGGGACAGTCCCGATTTTGGGGTCTTTTTCTTATATAGGTTCCTATTACCCCCCACCCCCTGTCCCGACTTTTCACACTTGCTGTCTGGTCACCCTAGTCCCCAGATGAGGCTGGGAATCGTGATTATTTGCAAGCCTGGCACGTGTGGCATGTTGCACATTGGCGTGAACTGTGCTCCTCCAGCCCCCGACTTGTTAAAGTTGGCAGGGGGTCGTTAAACAGCGGGGCCTCGGGCAGACGGGGAGGGGTGGGCTGTTTGATCCCCAGTTAGCAGTCACAGGAATGTACCTCCCACGGCGGCCCCCTACCAGCCTCCACTGTTGTTTTTGTTCCTGGACCAGTTTTATTTGACTTGTTTTTGGACTGAGCCTCTGGAAAAACCCAGACTCCGGACGGTAGCTAAGTGCTGAAACTGGAGTGATTCCTTCATGGAAACAGAGTGCAAGAGGGAAGAACAGTTTCGCCCAGATCCTCAGGGTCACGGACGTAGCTGGGCTCAAAGGGAACGGGGCCAGGGCGTTATGACACCATTAACGGGCTAACCTTGGCCAATAGGGTCTCTCAGGTGAGCCGCAGGGAAAACGTCCTAACAGTGAGAGCTGGTAGCCTAGGCAATAATGCGGCTGTGGAAACAGTGAAAGCCCCATTGTTTGAGCGGCTGGACAGAGCCCTGGAGCACTGACTGTCTTTAACACGCTGCACACTGGTGAAAGTTTGAACTGGTTTGTCAAGCAGCTGGAGTTCCCGTCTTCACGTGGCCAGTCGGAGAAGCGACCTTCTGAGCTCGGTAGACTGGCTTCCCGCAGGTCCTGAAGTCTGCCTGGAGACACAGGAGTTTTGGGGCTGCCCTGGGGCCTACTTGCTCAGGGCACTGGCTGCGTTTCCATTGTCCTGAATTTCCTCCTGGCAGGCTGGTGTGCAGTCGTCGCCTCGAGGCGCCGTGCCAGGAACAGCCCATCCTGCAGGGCACCCGCTAAAAGCAGCCCACAGCCCCGAGAGCCTTGGGCAGCCCCGACGGAATTATCCGCTGGCTCCCTGGTGAACAGGCGACGGCAGGAATTAGGAGCTGGCTATTCGGATCCCAGCTTGAGGGTGCGGTCCTGGCACTCAGCAAACATCTGCCCCTGCACGTTGATTGACAGCTGCTGAGGAGTTGGAATCCCACATTTGTTTTACGGTCGCTTTCCAGAAGCACTTAAGCCCAGCCCAGAGTCTGAGCGGCGGCGTGGATGCACTGGGGAGGGGGCTGTCCGTCCCTGCTTCTGGGGAAATGGCCCAACCTGGTCTACTAGCCGATTGTGCTCAGCTTGTTGAATGGGACTTTGTTTCCAGCTGGCAAAGAGCCTGTTGTGTAGCATTTTGACAGAGAGGGGTGTGCAGCGAGGGGGAGGGGGGGAAATCCCCTGGAGAAGGCATTAATCCATCCAACCATTCCTGGCCAACAGCAACCTATTGAAGCATGAAATAATGCTCGCACAGAGGAGCTGATGTGGGCTTAGCTGGCTCGCTGTGGGGGGAAAGGCCCTTCCCTGCAGCCGCTGCTAGACAAAACTTCCTAGAGGCTCCCCTGGGCAGGAGCGGGGCAAGCGCACAGCGGTTGCCAACAGGTTCCTTCCCACCCCGCCTGCTCCTTGCGGGAGGGTGTCGGCATCATTGTTGCCCGCGGGCCTTGCTCATGACGGGCAGCGAGGGAGGGGCAGCCCTGGAGAGGGGCATCCTCGTGGCAGCCAGTTGGGAAGCTGGAGCATGGGCTCCCGCGGGGTAAACTTCCGCTACAGGCTGCTTCCCTGCTGGCTTGACCCACCCCCTTACACACCTGTGGCAAGAGGGGATATCTCTGTGCCTGCAGGATCTGAGCTCCTCCTCATCTTCAATGTCTTTATCCTGCCAGCTCCCAGCAGGGCTGCTCTCCCTATTTTGCAGTGGGAAACTGAGGCACAGAGAGACTAAGGGACTCGCCCAAGGTCACCCAGGGAGTCTGTGGCAGAGCTAGGAGTTGTATCCAGGGCTCCTGCGGCCCCCAGGTTAGTGTTGTCACCACTGGGTCTCTCTTTGCAACAGGAGGGGCTAGGGAGGGCTGCAGGGCTGGCGAGCGGAGCTTCTGGGGGAAGGGCTGTGACCAGGAGCACTAGCAGAAGCAGCCTTGGGGGGCAGAAGGAAAGGCAGTGTGGTCTAGTGGCTAGCGCACCTGAGTAAGATTCAGGAAACCTGGCTTCAAGTCCCAGCGCTGGCCTACGGCATGGCCTTGGGCAAACCCCTGCATCTCTCGATGCCTCTCCTCTCCCCCCTGTGTCTATTGATCTTGTAAGTGTGTTGGGGCAAGGGCTGTCTCTCACCACGGGGACGTACAGTGCCTTGCGCAGCGGGCCCTGCTCTCGGCTGGGCGCTCCTCTAATACAATTAATAAATAAGGGGCAGATGAGATCCTGGACAGCGTAAGGGCTAACTACAGAGAGGGCATGGGGATAAAGGAGAAAACAAGGTGCTGGTCCCCGGGGACCTAGACATTCTTCCACGGACCCAAGCGCCCCCTTGTACTGAGCAGGGATGGCTCCTGGTTCTCGGCCGTTCCGGATGTTGCTTGGGAGGCCGTGCGGCCCCGGATGGGGAGATCAGGAGGGTGGAGGGAAGAAAGGGATCTCCTGAGGGCTCGCTCACTGGGCGGGCGGCTTCTCTTTCTACCCTGCTGGTAAATCATTTGCCGCACACACACCGGCTTGGGCTTGACAGCAATGGAGAAGAGAGAAATGCCTTCATTAGTGAGAGCCTTCTAGACCGACGGCTGACCAGATGCCCTGATATTCGGGGCTGTGTCTTATATAAGCAACTATGCCCTGCCTCCCCCGGAGAGAAAAAGTGTCCTGGTTTTTCACACTTGCTGTCTGGTCCCGCTAGGCCAGACAGCTCTGGTTGAATACCGGGAGCTTTGCTGGTGCCCGGCCCTGACGCTCCACACGGACGTATGCAGCACTGAGTTGTACTGACCGCATCTGCCCTACAGGGGCATCCATGCGGGCAGAGGCGGATTGGGGGCCCAGGTAGAGTGACCAGATGTCCCGATTTTATAGGGACAGTCCCGATTTGGGGGTTTTTCTTATATAGGCTCCTATTATCCCCTGCCCCCTGTCCAGATTTTTCACATTTGCAGTATGGTCACCCTAGGCCCAGGATCGCTGGAACTGGGGTGCTCAGGGGGGCCATGGGCCCCCCTCATTTTTTAACATGGGCGTAGTAGCCTGGGGCAGGCGCAGAGTGGTGGGGATAAGGGAATCAGCTCCCGCACCATGCAGTGCAGCCCCTGCTACCGGCGCCAGCCTCCTTCAGGTGAGGGGCTGAGGTGGGTCTTAGCCCCTCCCATGCCATGAGGCCACACCCCCTGCTCCTCCTCTTCCCCCTGAAGCCCTACCCTTGGTCAGGCTGGAAGCCGCATGCAGGAGCTCGGCCGTGGTAGAGCTTCCCAGGGAGCCCAGGTGGCTGCTGTGGGGAGCCCCAGACCCTCCACCTGCCCTGGGTGGTGCACCCGGGGGGGCAGGGACATGGGCCGGGGGCTGCTCTCGGGGTGGGGAGAAAAAGGAGCAGGGGGCAGGGCCACAGTTCCAGCACCGATGCCCCCCCCCTTCTATACAGGTTCCAGTGCTCGTGGGGCCCTCAAATTGGCTGGGGTCCCTGGGCACGGGCTGTGCATTAATCCGCCACTGCACCCGGGAGTGGCTAAGGGTCCAATCCAGCTCCCAGGGACAGATCCTCATTGACCCTAATTCCAGCATCCCATCCCACCTGGCCCTGGGCGCAGAGTAAAGCCAGGGATGGCTTCTCTAGGCTGTACCTTGGTTGCTCCAAAGTCCTGGTCAGGATCCTGGAAGGGAGACTAGGGATGAAATTCAGGGCTTGAGTGGGGCGGGGGCACTGTGCTGCGGGGCCTGCAGACCGGGCTTAGGGCAATACGTTCCTTATTGCCTGGGCCTGGTGCTTTAAAAAAGCCCTTTCTATTTCCAAGATAAATGCTCGAGTCAAGCCACAGCCCCAAATAGACATCCTGGCGGCACACCCTGTCATTAGAGAAAGCGGGCGTTCCCGGCAGAGCCGCGGAGAAAGGAATGGCCCACGCCCGCCAGCCCCTCGCCAGCGCACGGCTGCAGCCTGCGCCTCTCTGCACCCTATTGTCTGACACCCCCTCCTCTCATAATTCCCCACAACGGGGGAAATTTCAAATAGATAAAAATTAAAAAATGCTTCACATTAAATAGCGATTTTATCCATCGAAATGATCCACAAATAAAAATGGAGTCCTCCCAGGCCTGTGTACAGAGCAGAGGACACCACACATGGGTCATGTACATGGGGAAGGTCCCTCTGGGATCCCTAAAACGCTTTAGGATCTAAGGAGGCTCGGAGGTCTGCCTGTCCCCAGGCTCTGAATGATTCACCCCAGTCCAGGTGACAGTGTCTCTGTGCTCTGTTACCCCAGTAACATATTTCTCCTAGACGGATCTGGGGCCTAACCCTGCATCTCTGAAGCCAATAGCAGCTTCACCGTAGGCTTCGATGGGCTCAGGATTAGGCCCCTCACGAGTTCGATTCTGGTGCTGCAGTGACTGTGGAAGCAAATATGCTGCCCTGAGCGTTAGCATCTGCTTTACTGAGCGGAGGAACGTTGGCCGGGCGTTTCCCGCTGCCGTGTTCCAAATGTGCCAGGGGATCTTTACTTCTGACCCAGATAGTTCACCGGAGACAGGACAAGAGAGGTGGGACTTTAACTTCTCACCTCAACTTAGAACGCAGCCCATCCAGCTGTGAGGCAGAGTCATCATTGCCTGCAAGCCAGACTGCAGCGGGGGGCTTGGACCCTCTGTCTTCTCCTCCACGGCTGAGCCTGGACAGCCGAACCACCACAAGACTTTCACAAAACCTGGAAAGATCCCCTCCATGTTCCTCCCCAGGACGTCGGAAGAAGCAAAAAGGAGAGAGGAGGAGTTCTTGTGACACCTTAGAGACTAACAAATTTATTTGGGCATAAGCTTTCGTGGGCTAAAACTCACTTCATCGGATGCATGCAGTGGAAAATACAGTAGGAAGTTATATATGCACAGAGAACATGCAAAAATTAGTGTTGCCATACCAACTCTAACGAGACTAATATTTAAGGTGGGCTATTATCAGCAGGAGAAAAAAAACGTTTGTAGTGATAATCAGGATGGCCCATTTCAAACAGATGACAAGAAGGTGTGAGTAACAGGAGGGGAAAAATTAGCATGGGGAAATAGTTTTTACTTTGTGTAATGACCCATTCACTCCCAGTCTTTATTCAAGCCTAATTTAATGGTGTCCAGTTTGTAAATTAATTCCAATTCAGCAATTTCTTGTTGGAGTCTGTTTTTGAAGTTTTTTTGTTGGACTTTTGCGACTTTTAGGTCTGTAATTGAGTGGCCAGGGAGATTGAAGTGTTCTCCGAGTGGTTTTTGAATGTTATAATTCTTGACATCTGATTTGTGTCCATTTATTCTTTTGTGTAGAGACTGTCTGGTTTGGGCAATGTACATGGCAGAGGAGCATTGCTGGCACATGATGGCATAGATCACATTGGTAGATGTGCAGGTGAACGAGCCCCTGATGGCGTGGCTGATGTGATTAGGTCCTATGATGATGTCACTTGAATTGGACAGAGTTGGCATTGGGCTTTGTTGCAGGGATTGGTTCCTGGGTTAGTGTTTCAGTTGTGTGGTGTGTAGTTGCTGGTCAGTATTTGCTTCAGGTTGGGGGGCTGTCTGTAAGTGAGGACTGGCCTGTCCCCGAAGGTCTGTGCGTGTGAGGGATCGTCCTTTAGGATAGGTTGTAGATCCTTGATGATGCGCTGGAGAGGTTTTAGTTGGGGGCTGAAGGTGACAGCTAGTGGCGTTCTGGTACTTTCTTTGTTGGGCCTGTCCTGGAGTAGGTGACTTCTCAGTACCCTTCTGGCTCTGCGAATCCATCCCCTGTTTTGCACATGACCCAGCACATGCTAGGACAGATGCTCTGTCTAGATGGCCAGCCAAAGTGGATGTGCTCAATAAAGCTGCCGGGAGAGTGAAAAACTGTATCAATTCCAGACTCTTGGAGATTTGGGAAACATACAGGGTTTCCACGGAGACGACACCATTAGATCACACCTGAAGTCTGGAGGAAGCTTGCGGTTCGATCCCTTGGCTGATGTTCCTTGGGTGTCTTCACGAAGAGAAAGCACCAAAATCCATCCCCCGCAATGGCCGGGGGGGATATTTAAGCAGACTCATGCTCAACGCTTTGCTTGGCCCGGGATCAGGCTAGAGAAGTGACCGTGAGATGCCCTGAGCTGAACTTTCCCAGTGAGAAATGGGTGGTTGGCCCAGGGGGCGAGGATCAGGGCTGTCCCATGCAAATCTGGGGTCATCTGAATGGAGCGTCACAGGTGCCATTCTCTGGGAAGTGAGCCTGGGAAACCAAAAACTGGCTGGTGGCAGCCGGAATGGTTTCCAGAAGAATCTGCTGATGCGAAAGGTTTTAGGAGACATTAGCTCCAGAAGGGCCCAGAGAAATACAAGCCAAGAATCTCTGCGAGCGAGCTACGGCTGGGGTATAGGACTTGCCATTCGACCCATCCAACTAATCTACTGTCCTGTCTATCACGATGGCCAATGCCAGATGAGCTGTAATGTCCTCCAACCAGGGATGAGAATCAATGGCATGCGACCCACGTAACTAACCAATGAAGGGCAAGTTGCAAAATATTCTACACTGAACTGTTGGCCAAGAACGATCCTCCGAGGGAATGCGCAAAGCAGGTTGGATGCTTCTGAGAATGTCATGGTCTGCTCGTGACCAATTCACGGGCACGACAGAAAAGGCCGAGATTCATCGAATAGTGTGAATTATTTGCCGAGCTGCAGCAGTACGTACTGTAAAAGACTGCTCTGAAGGACAAGAGTTAGCAATAAGCAAGACTAGAAATAACCGCTTAATGCCGAAAAAAGGGAGACTCGGTTGTTTATTATAATAATTAGCAGAGCCCCACATGCCCCGCGGCACAATGGGACCAAATTCTGCAGCACTGTCCTTGTATTGCATAGAACCGATGAATGTGGCTATCACCACGGCGTGTCCTTTGTTCCCGTTCTCCTGCCAGCCCAAACACACACCCAGCTGGAGCTCAGAGGTGAACATACTCATGGGTGGAGCTCGTGTTGGGTAGTTCTGACATGCTTCTTTCTCAGGGTGGGTTTTTCATTGTACTCTGTGCTCCAGGGCTTCAGCTTCCGTGATGTTAGCCAGGACATCCGGCTCAGAACCAACTGCACCCCCCCTCTGTGCCGGGGGCGCAGGCCCTGTAACTCAATTATCTCCCTTAGCGGGGAAAGCGGTAGAACACGAGGCAGGCAGGTCCCAGAAGGGCGGCGTGACAGACAGAACAGAGGATGCTGGGCACCTGAATGCAGCAAAATGGGGGATTCCAGCATCACATTATGTAGCCGTGGAATTGCTGCGTCTACAGAGCCCTGACTGAGGTGAATGGGGCATGTCCCACCTCTCCGGGCTCTTGTGTCTGTGTCAGGCTCTCTGCAGACACAGGTAGCTGGCACTGCACCGGGTTAATCTCAAAAACCGGAAGTGAGTGGTTCTGTGCAACCATCAGGGCAGGAAACCATGTTTTTTTTCATGTCAGGTCAGGTTCTGGAACACCATCCTGCTGCGAGGGGCTGAATTCTGCACAGATTTCTCTGCCATGGACTCACGGAGCTACCAGCGGGTTCCTGTCCATGTAAGAGATACAATGAAACCATCACCAGGGCAACTTTCCTCCAGGCTACCCAGGTGCCTCAGCCCAACCCCAGAGAGATCATCTCAACGGGAGAGATTGCACGGCCTCTCTCCCGAGACTGCCAATGAGAAGGGCCAGCGAGGACCGGTTGGGCGGGAGGTTCCTGTGACACGGATGATAGTCCACTGGAAACTGGCACGAGGAGACTCACCAAACCCTTTTCACCTAATAGCCAACAGACTGTAGTGCCGTCTGACATCTGTCCATCCTCCCAGGGACTGCTAATGCACCCATCGCTGTAGTAGCTACTGTAGGGGCTAGATTTGAACTAACCCCATAGAGTGGAAGGCTCAGCCTCCTATTATCCATCCATCCCCATTATGGTGGCCACTGCTGCATCCCCAGATACTGGCCATTCATGGGCCCGCCTCCGCCTGTGTGCACCAGCCCCTGCCAGCCGGCTCTCACATGCACGGTGTGTGTGAGGCCACGCCAGTGGGGGCGGGTAGCTCGCGGTTCAGAATGGCTGCATCCTCTGCCCTATGCAGGATACTGGACCAAACCACGTCTGGTTTTATGCCCATACCGGACAGGGGACAAGCCTTGAAAACCAGGACTGTCCGGCTTACAAATCGGACGCATGGCTGGCCTAATCCCCATATATCCTTACATATATCATAGAGTCATAGAATATCAGGGTTGGAAGGGACCTCAGGAGGTATCTAGTCCAACCCCCTGCTCAAAGCAGGATCAATCCCCATACAGATTTTTGTCTCAGATCCCTAAATGGCCCCCTCAAGGATTGAACTCACAACCCTGGGTTTAGCAGGCCAATGCTCAAACCACTGAGCTATCCCTCCCCATCATCCATCCTTACATCTCTCTCATCCATGTTCTTTTATGGCCGCCATCACCAGGCTATCTGGATGCCCTCCGGTCCCCAGCACCATCCAATCCTCACACGAAGAAATTCTAAGAGATGAAAACATTGAATTGGATTTTCTTGGCAGCCTGGCAGCCCCTGGCCTGTCTCCTTGTCAGCAGGGGATGGGTTTCCAAACGTGGTACCAGCAGGAGGGAACCCCACGAATTGGCTTCCTCAGGTCAGAGCTCTCCAAGGATTCCTCTCCAGGGAACAGCGAGTGGTGTCTGCTAGGACAGCCCAGCCTCGAGATTTATGAATTGCAGCTCAGCGGGAGATACCTCAGGCCTTAAACCACTATCATTCTCCGTGCAACGGAGGAGGCTCCCAAGGGGCCATAAATGTAGTCCGAGCACAGGAGAGGTAGCAGCGCCGGGCGAGAGAGACGTAGCCGGCTGGGAGAGCTAGGGTCAGAACCAATGTGGGAAACAACTGAAGCAGGGACTGTGTGCGCAATACGCCCAGGCTACATTAATCAACATCTCCCCTTCACCTAGGTGCATTCGAGAGAGAAGGGATGGGTCCAGCCCTAACATTCTCCTAATCCTTGCCACCGGGCACACCCTTGTGATGGAGTTCTGGTGCCATGCAGCGCACGAGGGCTGGACCCTCGGCTTGCTGCACTGTCCTGGTTAGTGGGATCCCATTAACTTGCCCAGCCATTTGGAAGGACTGAAGCATGGATCATGGATAGAGGCCCACAGGCTGCGGTGTTCGCAAGACACTAACCCAGGAGATGCTAGGATGCTGGCAGGGTGTATTGGCTCTACTGGGCAAAATAACCATGACACCAGAAAGAGGAAGGACAGGTGCAAGTAACATAAGTGTCTTACGGTCTCACACTGTTGCATCCTTTGTCCTCTTCTTATCTGCTCCGCTGCTGGTTTGTCGAGGGGAGAACTCACCCTGGTGTCAATAAATAATTAAGCTTGGTTGAAAAGTTTCCATCCAAACGGTTTGGTGATGGAAAAGTGGGGTTTTGACTAAATGAAATCGGTCCTGAGCAGCATCTGCGTCCGGCGGGAAATTGCAATTTTTCATCCAAAACCTGAACACACAAAAATGAAATATTTTGCCGCCGTGGTGCCTCCTGGGCGCTGTACTTCTGTTGCCTCATGTCCTCGTTCTCGAGGGCCAAGCTCCGCAGCGGGATTTTACATCCCATGATGCACTGCGGCCAGGGGATTAGAGGGCTGCTCGGACCTAATTTTTGGGCCCAACCCAGAGAGGGTCCGATTGGGTTCAGGTCAGGGTGCAGGACTCTTATATGGGGTTCCCATCATGCACCACTTGCCCTCACCAAGATGGGAATCCCTGGTGCATCATGGGATATGTAGTCTGATGTGGTTGCCTGGCCTGTAGAGCGGAATGGGAGCGTGCTGACTCTGGAGTGGAAGATGGCA
The DNA here is from genome assembly GCF_027887155.1 of Malaclemys terrapin pileata. Taxonomy (NCBI): domain Eukaryota; kingdom Metazoa; phylum Chordata; order Testudines; family Emydidae; genus Malaclemys; species Malaclemys terrapin. The sequence goes on from NC_071511.1 coordinate 125,048,997, forward strand.
TCTCTTTAACAGCACCCAGCAACACTATCCAATGATGTGGGACTGGAAAAAGACTATTGTATCCAGCAAGGCTAGGGGCCTGCGCTGCAAAGTCCAAACTCTCCCAAGGCACGGGGGTGCCTGAATTGGGCCAGTCTCCAGCATCCAGTAGAAAGCGCACAGGGGATTTTAGGAAGGAGATGCCGTTGCCAGGGCTGTTTGAGTGAAATGCTGAGCTCGGTCTGCCAGTGCGTCATGAAAAACATCCTGGGTTTCAAGTGAACCCCCAGAACCCAAAGCAAAACTCAGCCCCAGGCCTGCTTTCACTTGCAGCCGTCCGTCCGTCCGGATCTGTGTGACAGCAGCAGCTGGCTTTGGTCTGTGCACCTGGAGGACGAACAGCTCAGCCAAGGGGTCTGCAGCTGGCCGGTCTCGGCTGCAGGCGGGGGCTAGCTACATTCCAAACTCAACAGCCCTGGGAACAAAACTCTGTGGGTTTGGCTGCAAGAGTCTCACGGAGCTTTCAGAACCACCACAGAAGGAATGTATCAAGACCCCGGGCTCCCCATTCCTGCTGCGGGGGGACATGCTGTGGGAGAGATTCGATACCCAAGTGGTCAAGACCCCAGCAGTCTAACCCCTCCTCCACATGACATCGCCTCCAGCAGAACAGCGCCCCCTAGCACCATGCCAGATACACCAGGCTCAGAGAGAGGCCTGCCCCATACCGATTCATCCACCTACTTCTTGCATCACCTGGGGGTGGTATATAGGGGGGATTATCTCAAATCCCTGCTTAGATCCTTGGGAGAGCTGAGGGGATTGGTATTGCCACCTCCCTGTGTTGTGCTTGCGATGTTGCTAACCTCTGGGATGCAGCCACGCACGGTCCCATAATAACCAGCCGCCGGCCCTGGCAACGCCCTGCGGGGAAGAGAGAAATGCCCGGCCATCAGCTCCTTTGCCAAAAAAACAGCCCCCGAATGGAAGGACTCTTGGAGGGTGCTGGTCGTGCGAGTGACGTGAATGAACAACTCCCTGGGGTGCCCATCGGGAGGGAGAGATCAGCCCATGGCTCCCCTCTCCTGCCTGCTGGGGGGCCTCGGGCCAGGCCCAGAAAGAAAAACAAACAAACAGGCAGCCCAGGGCGGCTCCCCAGCCCTGTAATTAGAGCTCTGTCGTCTGGGTTTAAGTGCAGGCTCTGGCTGCGGCTCCAAGACGGGGGTGAGGGGGGCTATTTCTGTGTGCCCCCCCTCCCCCGCCCGCTCCTGTCCAGCTGTTCTGATGCAGGCGCTGCTGGAGCAAGGCGAGAGGCTCTCGTGTCTGGCTCTCCCGTAGGCTCCACAAAGCTACCTCCTGTTTCTTTCTGCTGCAGGAATATTGACCCCCTCGGGGCCCCATCCTGCTTCCCCCACCAGGAGCCTGGGTGATTCAGGCCTCTGGTCCTGGCAGGTGTTTAGACTGTCGGATCCCACCTAGGGACGTGTTCCTGTCTGCCTCGCCGGGCTCCAGCGTGGATGTAGATTATATAAACCCTGCCCTCTCCTCACCCCCAATAGCTGGGGAGAGGGATCCTGGGCAGGGGGGTGCATGTGCAGTGGGATTAAAGACACCGGAAGGGTTAGCGATTTCTCTGAGCCGTGGCAAGAAAACAGCGTGTGATGGACGGAAGGCCACTGTCTGGGCAGGCTGGCTGGGCGCCGGAGCTCATGGAGATCTTTCCCCTTTCATGCATTTATCAGAAAATCAGCTGGGGAGGTTGTCCCCTGGGGGAATTATCTGAGATGTTATTTCCTTCAGAGACTTCCATGGACCGGCTCTGGCTGAAGAGGAAAGCCCCAGAGCGAGAGGGACTCCAGACGTTCCTGTCCTCCCCCCGTGCTCTTTCATCGGCTACCAGACTTTTTCTGCACGGCCGCTGTGGGAACATCTCAAATCCTGCAGGCACTCCTGGCACGAGTTGCTTCTAGGATGAGAGTGCAGCGCTGCCATGTGTATACACAGCACCAGATGACCCCATTGTACAGATGGGGAAACTGAGGCATGGAGGGGGATGTGACTAGAGCAAGGACTCGAAGCCAGGACTCATGATACCTAGTCCCCTGCTATACCCACTAAACCATGCTGCTGCCCCGCTGCCTGTTACATTTTAGGGGTGCTGTCTTGAAGCCCCCCAATTGCCATTGCAGTCATCTGTGTTGCCAAACTGGGGGCCTCCCTGTCCCGTCTGACATTACAGCACCGGGTGGAGCTGCTCCGAGGCGCACAGTGTGCGGGGACGGCTCCGAGTCGAGTGTTCACTACCCGCGCATCTCAAGGGAGGGTTGTGCCCAAGGGGCTGGGCTGTGTTTAGCCAGGGGGCCCTGAGCCCACTGCAGGAACTAGAGCTTGGAGGCGGAATGCAAAGCAGGTAGAAAAACACCTTTGTGGCTGGTGGCTTTTGTGGGAATTTTGGCCAGAATCGCTGGGATCGGAAGGCTAAAACTCTTCTATTTTCCATAAGAAACCACGTTTGAATTCTCAGCCTGACTGAACAAACCCATGGGAACGGGGAAATGTGGAGGGGGAGTTGGAGAATCAGACCACTGCAATAAAAGAAACCACGTGACTCAAAGGTTCCAGAAACCCATTCCACTCTGGCTGAAATGATCTTGTGAGGTGAACCCTGGAACTCTCTCCCCTTGGTACCATGGAGGGTGGCAGCCAGCCTGTGATATGTACCCCCAGAGCAGCCGAAGTGCCCGGTTTATGCCCAAGTGAGCAGCCAAAGAATCAGAGAAGCTGGACAAATAATATCACGACTTAAAATTGTTTATCCCTCAATCCCAAAGCACTTGACAAAGAAGGCTGGATTCATCAGCCCCATTTTACAGATGGGGAAACTGAGGCATGGAGCCATGACAGGACTTGTCCACAGTCACGCGGCAGATCAGTGGCAGAGCTGGGAGAACACCCCTGGTCTCTTCAGGCCCAGCCCAATGTCCCATTGCCGGATTGCTCCTAAGAGTCCTGTTTGAAATGTCCCCCTCCCTCGGCAGACTGTTCCACAGATCTTCAGAGCAGGACCCTTCCCCCATCACTAGCCTACATGGCCCCTTTCCCAGTGTCACCCCGTAAGTTCTGGGTAGACTGCCAGGCGTCCTCCTAAGCAAGGCCTGTCCCTCCTTGGCGTTTGGTAGAGATGAAAACCTGGATCTGAACTGCCCCAGACACTGAGGGAATCAACTCTGCCTCTTGCCGCTAACGCCCATTCCCCCGTCACTGCCCTTGTCCCCACCTCCGGACTTCTCAGGCCTCGTCTACCTGGGAAAGTTGCACTGGTGTCCTTTGAATGGTTTTTAAATCGGTTTCATTTAAACAGATCCTGCAGGCTGGATTCTGGTTTGATTTAAGAGCCACTTGTTTCCATTTAGCTGGAGTCAATTCCCGATTGACCTAAAGTGAAGTAAGCGGATTGGAAACTGACAAAAGAGCGTCCACACACGGGTATACACTAGTCTAATGAAACTGGTTTAAAATCCCACCTGCAAACTGGCCTCAGGATACTTTCCTGGCCCTCATTACTGTCGTGCCTGCGAACCTCATAATCTTTACCAGATTTATCCACCCCACCCCTGCGAGGCAGGCCTGGACTCTGGCTCAGGTCTGAGCCCAAACCCTCTTTCTGTCCACACACAAACCAGTCTGACTGAGGTCAGCAAGCACTCAGGGCCCCGTCCTAGGACCCTGTATGGGGGGTCAGAGCCCGAGTCCCGCTGCGACTCAGGTCCGAGCCCCATCAGTTTGCCGTGTGTCCGCATCTCAAGCCGCAGCCCCGAGTCAGGCGGTCTGCGTGGTGCAGGCCAGCGTTCGCACAGTTCTGAGCCCCGGGGCCAGCAGCCGCACACCCAGGGCTAGCTGCAGTGCGGATGCAGTGCCCGAGCCCGGGGCCCACAGCCCTGGGGAGGGGACATACCCACAGCTTGTCTGGGGCAGGGGGACGAGCGGCTGTGGCCTGCCATGGGCTGGGGGTCAGACTGGAGGATCACGGTCCCATCTGGCCTGAGCCCTTTGCCAACAGGGCCAGAGCCCCAGCCCCTCTTTAAACCTCTCCTGGCAGCTGCCCCCGGCCGGAGTCTCCCACCCCCAGGGGCCGGGCAGGTCTCCCCAGCCAGGGGCCGCTTGGCTAGCGGGGTGTCCGGTTACAGCGGGCCGGGCTGGCGGGGCTCCAGGCGAGCTGCTGAGCGCTCGGGCTCCGGCCGGGGAGTCGCGTTTCACTCTGACATCAGCGGGGCGAGCGAGCCCGCTGGAAAAGCCACTCGGCCGGCGGGGCCCCCCAGCGCAGCCACCCGGCGCCCACCCAGGTAAGGACGCGGGAGCGGGGAGTCCGGGGCGCTCAGCTCCCTGCTCCGCCGCGGAGATTCCCCCCGGCCTGCCCCCTTCCTCGCCCTGGAGAGGGGCCCATCTCACCCCCTGGCCTCTGCGCCCGGCCGAACCGGAACCCGGCTTGGAGCCGCTCCGGAGCCAGGCCTTTGCGCTCAGCCCCGTGCCCGGCTGCCTCGCCTCTCCGCTCCGGAGCGCACGGGGCGAACGCGGCTCCGCGCTCTGCCCCTGCTGGGGAACTCGGCAGCGCCCGGCGGAGCAGCGGGGAGCTCGCCCCCGACGGCTCGGGTCACAGCGGAGCTCCAGGCGCTCCGGTCGGGCCGCTGGAAGGGGGTGTGTCTGGGGCGGGTGGGGGGCGCACAGCTGTGGGGAGCCTTTAGAGACCCAGGGTGTTGTTTATGGCCGGGGGGTTGGGGGAGTGTTGATATAACAAGGCCCCTCCCCAACCCCAGGCCTGCCACAAGCGGCTTTTCACTGCCCTGCCCGTGGGGGGTGTTACTGTGGGGGGGACTCAGGAGTTGTGAGCTCTGTACCTGGCTCCTGGAGGGGAGCGTGACCTAGTCCCAGCTGGAGACAGAGCCAGGGCACCGGGTGGGTCCTGTTCTCAGCTCCGGTTGGCAAGTGGGGTCAGAGCAGGGGCCTGGGAGCCAGGACTCCTGGGTTCTACACTCCCCGCTCTGGTCGAGTGGTCAGAGCAGGGGCCTGGGAGCCAGGATTCTCGGACTCTGTCCTTGATGTCATCTTGCTGTAGGGCCTGGGATACCTCCGGCTCATTGCAGTTTGCCCCTCAAGTGGGGAGGGTAGCGCTTCCCCATCTGAGGTGGGTTAATCCATGGACGCTTGCAAAGGGCTTTGAGATCCTCCCGGAGGAGGTGCTAGAGGAAGGGAAAGAACGGGGACTCGCTGGGGAACAGGAGGAAGTTGCAGTCCAGGAGGGGACCGGCTGGAGTCTAGCGAGAGGGAGTGAGTTGCACTGAGAGTTTTTTTCCCTCTGAAGCACTGGGCTGGGGCGAATCGCCAGGCAGGACAAAGCCACCAGCGGCAAAAGTGCCAAACAAAGCACAGGGCAAAGCGTCTGCAACATCCCTGGTGCTAGAGCAGGCCTAGGGATCCGCTGGAGGGATGGCACCGGGGGTGCATGTGGCTGGAGTGCTGCTGGCTGCATTCTGGTGACCCCTAGGAAAGGCCTTCGGGGGGCTCTGCAGCTGGCATGACTCTGGGTGCCTCAGGGCTTGTTCTGTTTCCACATGCTCAGCCTCGGCACCCTGGCAAATGTTTGAGAGCCTCAGAGGCAAAGGGACCATTTCAGCTTGGACATCTGGCCAGCTGTCCGGGGGGAAGCACCAAGGGAAACTGGGGTGCAGTGAAGTCAGAGCACAGGGGACCTCAAGAGAATTAAAAGCCTTGCTCAGCTGGGAGCAATGGTCCGGCTTTGCTCCTAGCAGCTGGTTTTGTCCAGAGATGACCCAGCCCCGTCCCTGCAGGACCAGCCGGCTCCTCTGGGCATGTTTGGATGGGGACAGAGGAAATGGGCATCGATTCTTGCAAGAGCAGCTGCTTGTGGAGGACGAAAGGTCAGCCTGGCTCTGCGGGGTGCATCTCCCCTTTGGGGCTGTCCGCTGCTGCCCGGGGGATGCAGAGATCTGGGTTAGAGATCCCACTGTGGTGGGGTGAGTGGAGCAGACACAGAGAGCGAGGAGGAGAGGTCTGCTCTATGGTCAAGTCCATGCAGGGGGCTGGGCCGCCCCACTTGTAGCTAAACCCAGCTAAGGTCCTGCTTTCCGAGCGGCGCTGAGCACCCAAAACACTCCCACTGAAGTCAATGGAAACAGGTGTGTGGCTCTGGGGAACACCCCTCTGCCCCACTCCCACCTTCAAAAACCACAACAGGAGAGACACATTTAAGGCACCCATCACCGGGGTGGCTGGGCGCCCTCCTGTGTCTCTGTGATCCTGGGGGAGAAGGAATTGCTTCTCCGATGCCTCCAGCTAAGTAGCTGGGTCCATTGATCCTAAGAGAACATTGCAGTTCCCGGGTGATCTCAAAGCTGGCTTCGAGCAGCAATGTGTCCTGGACAGGAGGGAGGTGAAGTACCCCCTAGGTCGCATTATCTCCGTGTCACACATGGGCAAACTGAGGCTCAGCAGGGACGGGCCCAGGCTGCTAGTCGCTTGCACTAACCATTAGCCCACACTCCCCCAGTGCCACGAATCTCCGTCTATTTAGCCTACTGAAGGGAAGATTAAGGGGCGACTTGATACAGCCACGTGCCGTGGGCAGGGGAGGAGGGAAGATGGCCGATGGCAGAAGACGCTTTCATCTAGCGTAGATGATCCAATTCAAAGGGAGATGCACATTTCTAACAGGCAGGGGGATTAGCCATCAGAACAGGGACGTGGTAGATTCTCCGTGGCCTGGAGTCTTTAATTGGAGGTTGGCTGTTTTTCTAAAGGACAAGTTGGAGCTCAGACAGCTGTTTCTGGGCTGGAGATAGGAACCACTGGCTGAAATTGGCCTGGGCGAGGCAGGATGTCAGATCAAGCAATTGTAATGGGCCCGTCTGTCCTGAATCAAAATAAATCTAGGACTGAACCCCAGGGGTGGCCTGCACTGCTAACGCTGGCTGGCCAAACCATTTCAAAGAATTTGAAAGCCCATCACCCGCCCGGAAAGGAAATACACTATTGATGGTTTCCTGAGAACTAGAGGAACTGTGCTCCTGCTACAAGATTGGGAATAAGACACCTTTCCTATCACTTCTCTCTTCCAAACCACCACACTTTCATTTGTCCTCCCCCAGGGGCCCTTCCTCCTTCCCTCTTTGGAGAAGACCCATGGGACACCGTGGGATGCAGGGGCGGCTCCAGGCACCAGCGCTCCAAGCACGTGCCTGGGGCAGCAAGCCACAGGGGGCACCCTGGCAGTCCCTGCGAGGGCGGCAGTCAGGCTGCCTTCGGCGGCGCGCCTGCGGGAGGTCCGCTGGATCGTGGATTTGGTGGTAATTCGGCGGCAGGTACGCTGAAGCCACGGGACCGGCGGACCTCCCACAGGCATGCCGCTGAATCCGTGGGACCGGGGACCTCCCGCAGGCACGCCACCGAAGGCAGCCTGCCTGCCGTGCTTGGGGCGGCAAAAAAGCTAGAGCCGCCCCTGGTGGGATGCTGATCAGACCCAAATGTCTGAATGGCCAGAGATCTGCTCCGTGCTTTGCACCACCCCAGGCAGAAGCATCTCCCTGTGCTCTAGTAACCTAGCTCGCTTTCCTTGCAGGCCTGAATGGCTTCTTGGCTTTGAAGAGGGAGAGGCTGCCCTAGGCTCCAGTCTCTAAGTGATGGTGGCGACCGGACTCCAAGACCCAGACAGCCCGTGAGAATGTCCAAACCTGCCAACCCGACCCCCTCTCCACTCCTCTTTCTCTTGTTGTGTTTGAGCTGGGCCCTGACATGGCCCTGCGGGGCGCTGCCCAGTGCCCCGGACTATCTGCAGCGCGGCTGGCAAAGGCTGCTGGAGGAAGGAGAGAGCTGCTCGGACTGCAGCCCGGAGGAATGCCCCACCCCCCGGGGATGCCTGGCAGGCCTGGTGCGGGACCCGTGCGACTGCTGCTGGGAGTGTGCCAACCTGGAGGGGCAGATCTGCGACCTGGACAACACCAATCACTTCTACGGGAAGTGCGGGGACCACCTGGAGTGCAAGCTGGACACGGGGGACCTCCGGAAGGGCGAGGTGCCCGAGCCCCAGTGCGCTTGCCTCTCCAGCCAGACCCTGTGCGGCTCTGATGGGAAGACCTACACCCAGATCTGCAAGTTCCAGGAGGTGTTTCATGCCCATCCCGAGGCAAATCTCACCGTGGCCCACGAGGGACCCTGTGAATCAGGTAGTGTCTGGGGTCAAACCCCTTTCCCTCCAATGCCTTTCTTTCAGCCTTCCCCTGCATGCCAGCCAAAAAGCCAGGGGTACATTCCATGCGCCAGACCAGGAGTCCCAATAACAATGGGAGCTGTAGGTCTCTTTCAGATGGGAAACCGAGGCACAGAGAGATGAAGTGACACACTCAAGGTCACGCTGGAAGCCTGTAGCAGAGCAGTGATTTAACCGTCCTGCTTCTCCAGTGTAGCACAGCAAATAGTCCCCAGTGGAAATCTGCAGCGACCTTTGCCAAGTTCTTCCCAGAAATTCTGGGAAGATCTCTGGGGGTTTTCAGAAGCTAATACACTCAAAACACATGTGAAAATTTCAGGGAGTCGTTAGCGAATTCTTGGGTTTATTACTGACTAGTTTTAAATCAAGCTGACTTATTTCACCCTCACTTGTCATTGCAAACAGAAATAGCTGCCCTACCCCTCAGTCTTCCTGGGATTTTCCAATCGCTCCTGGAAATGGGAATTTGAGCTGCTTTAATCTGGTTTTCTGACTTGTTTTAATTTACTTTTTAAAAGCCATCTCTAGTTTGTCGGGTAGGTTCTGGAAGGAGACTAGGAGAAATATACACCATTCCACACTATAGCCTGAGGTGAACGCTGTTTTTTTTTTTTTATATTTCCAGTATTTTCTGTCAAATTTGCTTTCATTAAAAAATCCAACATTTCTATCCTTTTTTATTGTGAAGAAAGCCTCCATTGAGCTGTTGCATGCAGATAGACACTGAAACAATCCCGCTAAGAAAGAGATGGGTCTGCCCTCATTTGGTGTAATGGGGTGTTCACTCTGAAACCTAGTGCCAGCAGTTTACACCTCCAACTATACTAATTACTTCACAGCTTATTCCCTTCACAGTACCCTCCCTCTAACATGCTTTATCTTGTGAGATCTGATTTCTTGGCAAGGATACTCCACAGGAATGTGGCTGCATGCTCCAAACGAGGCAAATAACTGACTCTTCTTCCAGTTGCTTGCAGCTGTGTCTGTCCTCAGCATGTTTAGGTAGGTAGTTTGATTTATAAAAATACGAATAAAGATCTGCCGATCTGAGATTGTGAGAGCCCCTGACACAGGCTACAAAAATAAACCAATACCAGCAGCTAACCCCTCACCCCCGGCAGCCTCTTCAGAAAACTGCCCTGCCCACGGTTCGGCCCTTCCCAAGCCCCTCCCATCGTATGTGGCAGAGACAACCCCCGGTCTTGGAGAGATGCAGCAGCCCCACCCTCGCCCTCTGCAAGGTCGCCTGGAGAGCTAATATCGAGTGCGCACACAAGTGGGTTCCAGGGGCCTGACATAAAAACTGGGCTATGGCTAAACACGTAACCCTGAGAGTCTCAGTTCCCCCTTTCCTGCGCTTGGAGCAGGGACAGGAGTAGGGCGGTGCCTTTACGCCACTTTCGTGCTTCCTGCATTCTAGAGCCTGCTCGGTCCTGGAAGTAAGTTAGAGGAGCCTCAGGGCTGCTCTAATTTACGTCTGCTTCCCAGGGCCTGAAGGAGCTGAGAAAAGCCGCAGTCGAGTGTGCTCCAGTCGTGCCCCCAACATGCTTTCTGTGCCCGGGTGCCAGCTCCATGTGGGCTGGGGAGGCCCCTTGCGCAGGGGCTGGGGGATTTGCCCCTCCTTTAAGCAGCCGGAGTCGTATGAAGGGGCCTTGGCATAGCCGAGAGCCTGCGCGTTATTGATCTCGTCCCCTGGAGAAGGAACTCAAATATTCCCCCGGGGGGGCTAGGAGGTGCCACCGAGACACGCCTCCTCCCACAATTCGCCCCATTGGCAGATGGAAGCCACGTCAGGTTATAATGGAGGGGCCGTGCCCCCCTCACGTCCCCTGAGATAGCTGCACTGAGAGGTTTCTGGGCTGGGCAGCCTGCTGGCCCCTTTCCTCTGGGGTCAGCAGGAGCTTGCGGGGGGCTAGGGGGTCAGGCTGGCGTTTAACGAGTCGCTTTCCAAACCTGGTGGCTTTGGAAGAATGGGGCCCTGCGCTGGAGGGAGACGTGACTGAGAAGCCCCAGGCTGCCGGGGCTTCTGCTGGGTTGTTTTTCTGCCTCGTAAATTGGCCAGACAATTTTCAAAACAAACCCACCGAAAAAGCACCCGCGGGCGTCGCTTCCCATTTCCTGGCAGGAGCTGTTGGTGGTTTGATGATCTCATTTCCCTGGAGAACTCGCACTACCAGGCGAGGATGGTACCACGTGTGCTGGTGTCATGGCTCAGCCTGAGAGAGCCTTGAAACACCCCTCCCCTCCCCCGACCCTAACATCTTGGATGGGGTCAAAATCCAACGAGTATTTTCTGCACAGACTCTGTATTTTCAGTCTCAGTCTGACTAGTGCTGGAGATTCAGCAAACCGACAGAGAGAAAGAACCAAAGCACCGTCTCTCGCAGTGAGGCAGAGTCCGAAACAGCGGCTGTCTCCGTGAGCGGGCAGAGCCCCCAGGACTGGAACGGTGCGGCGCACATCCAACAAAGGTGTCGTGGTCTTGGAGACCCCCGCCACAATCTCAGACGAGCTGTCGGGGGGGCGGGACACTTCTCCCCCAGGACCTCAACCCCTGGGGTCTGCAATGAGGCCTGGAGATCAGTTGAGCTTCTGGTTAGGGTGGAAACACAGGGCAAGAAAAGCTCTTTTTGGGGACGTTTTTAACCACGTTTTCCCCCTGTTGGCGCTGTAACCAGAAAGGCCACCCACAGGCTACTGTGACTGTTATCCTGTGTTATATGTATGGTGGGAGTAGCTTTCAGATGTGCTTGGAAAGGGCCTTGCACACAGAATCAGAGAAATGTTGGACTAGAAGGGACTTTGAGAGGTCGTCTAGTCCAGCCTCTGAACATCCCTGATTTACCTCCCTGTGACTGGGTAGGAGTGTGGCCTAGTGGACAGGGGACTGGGACTTAGGGACCTGGGTTCATCCCCTGGTTTACCGGGTGCCCTCTCAATGCCTCAGTTTCCCCAGCTGTACAATGGGGATAATTGATACTGACCGCTTTTGGGAAGCACTTTCAGCTCTAAGGATGAAAAGCGCTAGGGATTAGTATAAGCGCTTGTCTACTACAGCCGGGAGAGTCAGAGAAGTTCCAGCATTACCAGCTCCCATGCTGTTTGATATCTTACCTTCAGCCTCAGCTCCTGAAGTCAAAGGATTTTGGGAGAATCTGAGCTCTCTTTTTTTTAAAGCAAGTTTCTAGCCCTCCTGGTTGCAGACAAAAGCCTTCGAAATGCAAAAGGCGAATGAAAAACGCCCAGCCTTGATTCCTGGTTCAAAATCTCATGATTTTGGGAGAGGTCCCTCAGGATTCATTAACCTTTGGGTTTGTTGGTGCAGCGGGAAGCCAGCCAGCATGTGGCGAGGGGGTGGGGGGCAAAGCGTAGCTGGGGAAGACTAAGGTAAGTGTCGGTCTCCGGGGGCCGGCACCGGATGATTGCAGGGGTTAAACGGCTTGCACTAAGGTAGCGCGGTTGGGTGGGTAATTGAGTCTGCCTGGCCTCACGGTCGGCATGTGAAGGGCGTGACTTTGAGCGTGCGGCGACTCTGCTGAAAGCCTCGTTACAGGGGCTTTGGCTGGGAAGACCGACAAGGTCTTTAATGAGAAAGTGGCACCTGCTGAGCTGCCATCCTAACGAACGGCCGCTCCTCAAATCGCTCGGCTTGCGTTCCACCCTGGGCTTTTGCCTGCTCCCCTGGCACGTTTCGGCTGAGGCTCTCAAAGCACTTTACAGACGTTCACTAGTGAATCAGCACCTGTCTCCCCACCTAGAAAGGTTGTGACTTGCCCAAGGCCAGGCTGGGAGAACTGGGAGTGGAACCCAGGAGTCCGGACTCCCAGTCCGTTGGCCTAGCAGCTAGGAAAGATCCCCTTGCCTGTAGTGCTAACATATTCATGGGTAGACACTGATGGGGCTGAGTGGGGTTGTAACGGCCTCTGGTTCCAAATGAAATGCTCCTGAAGCCGGGAGCGGCATTGCCCCAGCGGGTGCGTTGGCCTGGGATGGAAGCAATGTGCTGCGGCCGTCTCTGGAAGAGGGATGTTCACGAAGGCGCTTCAAGGCTCCGTCCCCCTTCCGGGCCGATGGAGGGAACATGGGCAGGACTTGGGGGGAAATGCAGAATGGGCAGAGCGCCGAGGTGGGGAAAGAAGGAGGCCAGCCAGCCAAGGTGACGCGGGCTGGTGTTTGGTCCTCGGGGTGAGCTGAGCTAATGAAGGGGGGAGCGCTCCCAGCGGCCGTGGGGTGGGTTGGAGGCAGGGATTAGGCCTGGGCCTGATTCGCCTCCAGTGAAAATCAGGAATGGTTCTGGTGGTGTGAGACCGGAACGGTTCCTGGAGCAGCTAGGTCTTGGCGCTCTGCCGTCTGAGTGGGATGCTGGGCTGGGGCACGTCCGTCTGCCCTGAGGAGCGCTACGGAAGTGTCTCTGTCAGCCTGCGATCGGACCATGTATCTCCCACCCGGACGCTCTGCTGTGGGGCTGGGCCGGGCCTGCGAGGGGCTGGCCAATCGTCTGAACCAACGGGTCCCTCATCTCATCTCTCTCTCCCGCCTCCTTCCCCAGAGCCCCAGATCTTGTCTCCTCCCTACGACGTGTGGAATGTCACCGGGCAGGACGTGATCTTCGGCTGCGAGGTCTTTGCCTACCCCATGGCATCCATCGAGTGGAGGAAGGACGGCGCGGAGATCCTGCTGCCGGGAGATGACCCCCACATCTCTGTACAGGTGAGCTGCTGGATCGGAGCTCCGGGCAGTGGCTGGGGTGGGTCGCCCTGTCATCAGAGGAAACCCCAGCTCGCTGGAGGGACGGCGAACCCCTGAGCTGCAGGGCAGTGTTTTCTACCTCTCTCCTCGGCATCTCATCTCTGTACCTCCTGCCTGCAGCCGGGCTGTTGTATCCCTCTGTACTGCCACGTCCCCCGTAATCCCTTCTGTTGCTCCCCACTGGGCCCCTCGCAGCTGTCGGATTTCCCCAGGAACCCAGGTCCAGGTCACTCGCTGCTGGTTGGCTCTGTGCCTTCTCCCCCAGCGGTGCCCCCATATTTTTGTGCCCTTTGGCCAAACTGCCACGTAATCACCTGGCTGTGACGCTTTCTGTCCCCACGGCTCCACTGGCGGCCCCGCGCTTACCAGCCCAGCGATACGTCTTCTGGTGCTCGGGGAGGGCGAGCAGCCGGCTGACATTCTGTTCCCCGTAGCGCAGCAATAGGAGAACAGGGCGTGGTCAGCTTTGTTGAACCCAGTGATTAAAAGGACCACAGGCTGGTCAAACCCTAGGCCAGGTACCGGAGTCACAGGGGGGTGGACTGAGCGTGCCAGACAGGGGGAAAGTAACAGGAACAAAATGCAGCACAGCTCCAGCGGGATGTTTGGGCATTATGGGGAGAGCTTGAAAACGGTCCCGTTTCTGGGGACGGCTGAGTTAAGGGCCACGCCAAGCGAGATTGTTGGCCTGGCGCATGGTTCTGCTGAAGTTTTGCCTCCAACTGAAGCAACTCCCGTTTGACGAACGCATAGGGTGCTAGCCAATCCCACAGGCAGCTTCGTTTCCCTTCCCGCCAGAGGGAGGGGCCATGGCTCTCTGCCACAAATCGCCGTGTTTAGCAGCGGCTGTGGCCTGATCGGGTCATAACTAGACATCTGCTTCTTGCCTGAGAAGGAGAGAAACAACATGCTCTGAGCAATCTCATCACCGGGGTATCTGCCAGGTCTAAAGGATGGTTTTCATAGATTAAGGCAGAACAGACTAGATTTAACAGCCTCTCTCCTCACCGGCCACTTGCATTTCACCCCGTTAACCCCATTTGCTGCCCAATCTCTTGTGTTTGATTAAAGCATCTTCCAGCAGGCAGCCAGTCTTGATCTGAAGACGCCAAGAGACAGTGAATCCACAAGTCCCCTTGGTAGTTTGTTGCAATGGTTCATCACCCTCGCCGTTAAAAACGTGGGCCGTATTTCTCCTTTGAATTTGCCCGACTTTCATTGTCAGATTGACAGATGTTCAGGTCCAAAGGGACTGTTGTGATCCTCCAGCAAAGCAAAGACCAGAGCCCCTCAGGCTGTGGGTCCTGCACCGAGCCAGCGATCTGCGGTTAAACCTAGCCCATCTCTGGAACGTGGCTGGAGCATGTTCTTTTCTTCCACCTCAGGCAAGGGAAAAAAACCCAAACCCACCACTGGGCCACAAACGTATGCCACAGGCAGGTGAAATCAGGTCTTTTCCTGGAGTAGAGGTGGGAGCTGCAAAGCGGGGCCTTAGAGGGAGAGGAAATAGGGCCTAGTTTGGGGGGATCTCAGGGGAAATGAAGTTCTGATTCGCCCCCGTCAGCTTTGAATACCACACGAGCCTGTCTCACAAGCTGCCTGGGCGCAGAGAGGAGGACAGTGCCTTGCGGGGCTAGTTGCTTTCTTTAAAGGAGACGCGTGTGGGACAGAGAAGCGTCAGATCACTGGAAGGCCGCGGAGATGGGGGCAGGCCGGTTTCTGGGCTCGTTGAGGTTTTCCCCTCCTTGCTTGTCCAGTTTAATAGCTCAGTTGTGTTAATGACGAGCGGGAAAGGCCCTCGCCGGGTGAGAACAAGACGGGTTGCAGTGGGTAGGCAGCCAGACAAGGAAAGGCAGCGCCACGCCAAGGCTGGCCCAGACCCGTTTCCTCAGGGCTTCAGCTTTATTTCAGCCACGTGAAGCTGGAGACACTGATGTCACCTTCCCCTCATCTGGGATCTTCTGCAGGGGCCGATCGGTTCCCTCCAGAGAACATGGCTGCTGGTCACGTTGCTCTGGGGCCTTCCAGCCTGTCTCCTGGAGCTCTCCCCAAATGCGCTCCCGGTTGGCGTTTGTAATCACCCGCGTCTCAGCTGAGAACCAGCTGAGCCGCCACCGGTGAGGCTGGGCCTAGCTCCCTTTGAAGGGCCAGCTGCCCTGGGAGACTTCACCAGGCAGGGCCAGATCCCCAAAGGCATGTAGGCTCCTAACGCCCATTGAAATTGCCCAAAGTCCCCCAGGGAGCCTGTGGCAGATCAGGGAGTTGAACCCATGTCAGCCCAGTCCCAGGTTAGTGCTGTAATCACTGGCCCATCCTGCCGGTGTGAGGCCATCACGGAGATCCGGCTCAGCTTTGTGCTGGGCCCTGGGCAGTGACAGGCCCTGCCCAAGCAGCTGACAGTCTAAGCAGGCAAAGGGTGAGAGAAATGAAGTAATGTTACAGATGGGAAACTGAGGCACAGAAAGATTCAGTGACTTAGCCGAGATACGTGACAGAGGCGGGAATTGAAACTCATGAAACCCAATGCAGAGCCTTAGACCTCAGTTGCTTTTTTTAAATAACCCCTGGACTTCAGGAAGTCCTCCATGCGTTCCACTGACTGTATTTGTATCAGCCATGCACACACACTCCTGGATTTCCATCTCTGCCATGGGCAGGTAACCTGCTATGTACAGGACCTCAGCGTTGTGCACCAGAATTCACCCGGAAGCTGGTATATATGTGTCAGACAATAATAAACTGTGCATCACCAGTGAGATGCAGCCACTTCTGGGGTGGAACGCAGTGACCTTTCTGCATCATGAAGACTTGTTTAGGGTGGGCCGTGGAGGTAGAAGTAGGAGTCATGGGAGGAAATTAAGCAAAGGAAAATCGAGTCCTGCGAGGAATTACTTGCTCTCATTGAGGCTAGGTCTATACTACCCGCCTGAATCGGCGGGTAGAAATCGACCTCTTGGGGATCGATTTATCGCATCCCGTCGGGACGCGACAATCGATCCCCGAATCGGTGCTCTTACTCCACCAGCGGAGGTGGTAGTAAGCGCCGCCGACAGAAAGCCGCGGAGGTCGATTTTGCCGCCGTCCTCACAACGGGGTAAGTCGGTTGCGATACGTCGAATTCAGCTACGCTATTCACGTAGCTGAATTTGCGTATCTTAAATCGACTCCCCCCTGTAGTGTAGATGTACCCTCAGATGTTAGCCCACGGGAGGGTCGCCAGAGATAAGTGATGGATCCTTATCATTTGAGCCTCTCTTTGTGCAAGGCACTGGTGACAGACTAGCTAGAATCTGATAGGAACCGGAACGCTGGTAACCTTACGCCACTAACTACAGGCTAACAGCCGTCTGCTTCACTGGTCACCTACAGCCGCATTGAAACTGCTGCAATTCCCGGGTCTCGCTGGGATAGGACAGCACGAGGTGGGTGGAGGTGCCTGTGTCAGATAAAGTTGGGGAAAGTCACAAGGGGATGAAGGAAGGGATGCTATGGTACGACAATGGGAAGTGGGTGAGGGGAGTGCAGGGTGGTTCCCAGATCAGATAAAAATGCTGGCTGGAGATAGATGGCTCTGGACTGTCATGGAACTGGTAATCAAAAGCAATTCCAGCCTTCCCTCTGTTTGGTATCTCTTATTCCCTAGCGCAGTGTCCTGAAGGCAGCTCAGAGGCCCTGGGTTTACAGGCAGGGCAGAGCAGGGCCGACACAAACGTTCGGAGATCGATCGGTTTCTTCTGGCTTTGTGTATCCTGTTTATGCAAGGGCGGGGGGGAACCCCGGCAGAAAACCAGACTGCTGGGTGGGTTTTGCCCGGGCCCTTTTAAGTGTTTGCAGGGTTTTGGTTTTTTTAAAAGAAAGCCTCAGATTTTCACATCTGAAAAGAAATGGGCATAGTCCAGTTTGGATCCAGAGAGTCGCGTTTCCCAGCAGGCTGCGATGGAGGTCTCTGGATAGGGGTGTTGCAAGGGAGCTATTCCTGGAAACATGGCTCCCTGCCTGGCCCCAGTTACCGTTAAAGAGCCCTTCATTCGCCTACGTCCTCCAGAAATCCCCACACAATTGCTACTGCCTGCGGCTGCCAGCCAGGGGCTCTGTTTTGTAGAGCCACCACCTTTACCAGGCCACTATGCTAGGGCTGAAATGCCAGGCCTCTGCCTAGGTCTGCCTTTTGTGCTGATGCCGATGGGCTACATTCACCCTGGGGGTCACATTCCTGCCTGCCTCCGAATTACACCGGGGAGGAGGTTGGCCCCAGGAGGCTGGCCGAGACCCCTTTCCCTCGGCGCTGTCCTGGGAATGGTCTGGCAGATTCCCACAGCTGGACCCCGGCAGCCGCCGGCTTCTCACTCTGCCGTACGCCCGGCGGACGCTAGCTGAAAGTGTTTGACCCCAGTTCAGGGGCGGCCCCCAGAAGTACGAAGTGACCGGCTGGCTGCAGATCCAGGGCGTCCGGGTGACGGACGAGGGCACCTACCGCTGCTTCGCCAGGAACAGGGTTGGGGAGGTGGCTGCGCTCGCCAGCTTGACGGTGCTGACGCCGGGTAAGTGAGACGCCCCCCCGGCCAGCCCCTGCGCTTCAGGGAGCCGGGTTCTGCTTTCCTCTGGACGCTTGGCCTTCCCCAATCACCAATAAAGCTACACTGGGGGCTCGCTGCGCAGCTCGGCTAGGGGAGCTGGTGGGGGAGTGGGTTGTGGGTCCACCCTTTGTGTGGTCAGCAGGGACTTTCAACACCGCAGCAGCACTCTGCCACCTGAGATAAAGGAGGAACTCCATTCTCTGAGGCAGCCACTTGAGGGGGATGCAACACACCCCTTGCCTGGTGTCTTACCCACTCTTGACCCCTAGAGACAAGTGCGGGCTCTTAGGCCAAACTACAGAAGGATGGAGACGTGGGGCTCAGGAGAGCTCGGGAGGAGGGGGGTGCGTGCGTGCAGGAAATGTGCACACTCTGAGCTGTTGGTTCCTTTAGACAAAATCAGAATGAATATGTTATTTTTGTTTAGAAGGGCTAGAAACCCGCCTGCTTCAGGGCATCCCCCAACCACTTGCTGACAGGGGTCAGGAAGGAGCCACCCTCAGGGGCAGGTTATTCCATCATTGGCCATTGTGGGGGTTTCTTGCACCTTCTTCCGGCCACTGGGCTGCTTGGACCCATTGCTGTGAGTTAGCGGAAGCAGCTTCATATTGGGCTTGGCTTTGGGCACTAATCGACCCCGGTCGAACTTCACTGTTGGCAGCGGGATTAGCCCAGGGGTGGATTTGGCCCATTAGGATTCAGGGTGTTGAGTGGTTGGGTTAATCATCCCCAGGGGCAGGGAGAGGCGGAGGGGCCCGTGGCCCATACCGCGGAGGTTAGGTAGAACTGTACCCTTCGTCTTCTGTGCTGTCTTTCTAGATCAGCTGAACATGACGGGGCTGTCCCTGCCCAGGCCGCGCCCGGGGCCAGAGGATGACATGGAGAGTGAGGAGTCGGACGATTATTACTAACGGCTGCAGCGGGGAGGTGGGATCCAGGAGGGAGTCGTCGTCTGCCAGCCTTCCTCCTCTCCGGCAGTCCGAGGCGTGAACCTCTGGGGTGGCGTTTGGGGAGATCACCGGAGCAGACTCCTCCCCCCCACATGGAAACTCCTTCTGTATAAACAGTTTTGGGTTGAGATCTTTTGGGGTGGGGATGTCCATCTTTCAACATATCCCTTTGCTGGGTGAAGGGGGCAGCAGGAGGGTGGGGGGAGGGAGGGCTTATTAGGGGTTTACCGACTCCCAGGAGAGGTGAATGCTAACGGCACCTGGAACCGTGCAAAGAGGGTCTCCCGATTCAGAGAAGCTCAGCACACGTGCTGGCTTGGCTACGGGGGCCCAGCAAACAGGAGCTTGGCTAAGCTCCTTTCTGGCTCACCTGGTACCAACAGACCGTGGGGATCTGATCAGACACAAGCGAGCCTGGCCACTAAATGGGGATGCCACTAATTGTCCGCTCCGACGTCCGGCTACCAGCTGGTAACCAAATCAGGCCCTGACGGACCTAGCCGGGAGGTGCTCTTGGTAATCCTCAGGTGCAACTGGGCCCTTGGTCTTGGGGAGATTCGGAGCCACTCTCCTAAGACGGAGCCACCCCGTGCCAGCATTATTGGGCCCTCCGGGAGCAGAAGGACTCGCTTCCAAGGCTAGGTGCTGTCATGGTAAGGACCGACAGGCTGGTCCCCGCTGCTGGGGGGCTGGAAATGGGATTCAGATTCCAGCCCCATGCGGGGCGACACAGAGGGCTTGTCACTAACACGTGAGGATGACCACGCCCCCTTCCAAGCAGCCTGCATGTTACCCCCTCTAGCCCCCCGCTGCAGTACGGTGACAGCCAGTCCTGGGGCCACGCTGGGGCCTGCAGCTGGAATGGGCTCTCGGAGTGCTTTGATCAGCCTCCGGGGTCAGCACCCAACCGTAGAAAGGTTCCTCTCTCCTGACTCTGGGTGAGACTCTCTCTCCGGTTTATTAAACCTTTTCTCGTCTCCTCTTGTGCGTGCATGGCTTTTCTTCTCTTCCAGCCACGCTGTGGCTTCGGGAGAGAGGGGCAGGGAGGGCCAGTCCACTGCACCAGGGCTGTCCCTACCCTCAATGGTCAGGGGTTCCCATTAGAATGGCCAGTGCAGCCCTCCACCCTGTCCTTTATGGAACCGGGCCCCCCTTCTAGTCCTGGTAGAGATACTGTCGCCAACCGCGACACTGCATGGCCACTGCACCACAATGCAACATGGCCACTGGGCGACACTGCTGGAGCAGAGGGATACAATTCACGTGGTGCAGGAGAGTCCCGCATGCCAGCCTGCCTGCTGCACATGGTACCGGGACGACACGAGAGCACCCCCCAGCACGTGTTTATTGCATTTACACATGCCTAAGGGAACGCGGGTGCTTCGGCTCGTTCCACATAAGGTAGGGCTCAGGGTCTGGGACAGGTGGGGGTGGGGCTGCTCTCTGGAGGATCTTCTCCCCTCCCCACAAAGAGGTCACTGGACAGGGGTGTCTGAGGGCTAGAAACAAACTGGTCTGTGCTGGGCTGGTCACTGGCAAGTGCCGGACCCCGGCACTTCAGGAGTTCAATGTCCATTGACATCCAAAAACGCCCATTTCTGTTCACACCAGTCCTGAGCTCCTGCACCGACACATTGCTCCCAATTGCGAATGGAGATGCCGCCTGAGCGAGGACTGAGTGGGCAAAGGGGACACGACGGCCAGCTGTCCACCCAGCGCCCACTGACTTGCAATAGCAGTGAGGAGCCACTCTCAGCATGGCCAGCCCCAGGCGTGTACACACACACACACACACACACACACACACACACACACACACACACGCGCGTGCCTTCGAAGCACTCAGGGTCACATCTTCCACCTTTTCTCTGCTACCAGCAAGGTTAGAAACCTATGGTTTTTGGGGGGTAAAACGAAAATAGAGATTCTCACAAGATCACATGACTCCGGGAGCTGGGGCTTTAAGCAAAACACCCCTCCCCCACCACGAGACTTGGCAATGCTGCAGCCCCTTGCACTTTTGAAATGTGCCCCTCCCTCCGACTGGCGCCGTCAGGCAAGGTGCAGGGAGCCGGGCTGTGGCTGTCACGGCAGAAGACAGGCAGCAGGGGTGCGAGCCCTCAAGTTTCCAAACAGCAGGATCTTTTGCCAGGCCAAATTCTGTCCCGGTTTCCTCCAGCCAAGCTCTCAGTGACAGGGCTTTTGCCTGAGAAAGACTTGAGTGAAAGCTATGGGCCAGATCCGGAGTCCAGACACAGTGGTGTAAACCTGGAGCCACTCCGGAGCTCAGTGGAGTTACTCCGAATTGACACCAGTCAGGACTGGGCCCACAGGACTGGCCCTCTGCAGGGTCTGGCTCCGCAGTCTCCCCCCGGAAAGTGACTCGGATGTTGGTGCTGGTTGGAGCTTCGCTTTTCTCTCGCACCTCTGGGCTTTTTTAAGCCAATGCAGATGACGATTCCGGAGTCAAACCCGCCCAGGCAAATAAAAGAGTTTTGTGTGCAGCTGGCAGGGGAACAAAATTCCTGCAGTCAGAGCGGCTGGGCCAGCCCCGGGCCTCTCTCCTCATCCCGGCCGGGGGGGCCAAAGTCAACAGCGGCGGCAGTTCTGCCTGACCGCCGGACGCTGAACAACGCCACAGCCCCCAGTGAGCTAATCCCCCCACTCCCCCTCCGGCCCCTCTTAACAATCTCATGTGATTCAATCCGAGGGAAGGCGAGGGCTGGAAGCAAGGGCCGGTGTGCACAGGTGCTCTGCAAGATTGCCTTTGCTCATCTAGCCCTGCTAGGGCCCTCCCCATTCTCTCCCTCCGCTACGCCAGCTCTGGACTCCCCCACACCAGAGTCTGCCGATGCCCCTCGATCCCAACCAACAGCCCCCTGGCTCCTCAATCCCGGCCCGCAGCTCCCCTGCAATTCCAGCCCTGGGCTGCCCCCAGAACTTTGCCACAGCACCCCCTAGCGATGCCAGTTTCGTGCCCTGGAAACGCACCCTGCAGCCTGACTTGGGTTCGGGCCCTGGTGAGCTGGCCAAGACGGTGGCCATCACCCCTGAGAGGCCCAGCACCACCCCCTCCCTGCGACGCGACCTGCTGGGGGTCAAAGGAAACCCGGGGGAGGCTTTCCCTGGACGTCAGCGGGCGCCGGAGCGGGCTGGCCTCCTCTGAAGCGAAGCGGCTGGGATGAGGGGAGGTGACTGGCTCGCGAAGCCGGCTGCCGAGCCTGTGACTCCCCGAGAAGGAGCCAGCAGGAGCGGGCTGGGCCTCTCCCCCGGCATTAGATTGCGGAATGGGCCTCGCTGAGGTGCCTTTGATTGGAGGGATGGCTCCAAAAGCCCCCCCTCCATCCCCCCAATTCCCAGGCCTCTCTCCAAGCCGTCAGGAGTAACGGGTATGATTCATTGACAGGGGTGGGGGAGGAAGGGGAGGAGGGAGCCAGCACGGTGGGCCGGAACCGGAACAAAAACCCAGATTAAAACAGTCTGATCCATGGCTGATGGCAACAGCTCAAGGCCAGGCCTTGGTGCGAAGGGGAGGCAGGGCTGAAGGAGCAGGGAGAGAGGAGTGGGAGGATGGTTCAGTGGTTTGGGCCCTGACTTGGGACATCTGGATTCAATTCCCTGTTCTGGCATACGATTCCTGTGCAGCATTTCACTGCTCTGTGCCTCAGCAAGTGCGGGCGGGGAGGGGGGGGGGTGGGAGGGGGGGAGAGTGTTACTATTGCCAGAGGTGGCGCTAGATGCACTGGGGATTGTGATGTAGGTTCCTGTCTCCCCACTGACGTTCTGTACAGCTGCTCTAAGGCTCACACTCGGTCATTCGAGCTGGCCGAACATTTCCCGCCGGAAGGGACTGGGTGGTTTTCGTGGATGGAAAATGGCGCTTAAAGAACAACATTCCATTTTCATCCCCAACGTTCAATGAACCCTACCAGGCGTTTGCAGGTGTAAGGTAAACATTTCAGAGCTGGGATCTTTGCAAACCCCAGACCACGTTGTCAGAGCTTTCCCTTCACTTCCTCAGCGCTTTCCACGGGGGAAAAGGCCATTTCCCACCCAGCTCTGCTTATTCCATACACAGGAGGAACAAGGGCCTGGAGGCTGGATCCGACGGACCATCACCTTCTACCCCGACCAGGAGGCTGCCCTATTGACTAGGAACTGCCAGACGCTCAGAGTCTATTGGGGCACCACCCACCCTTCCCACAGGCCAGGAAGGAGGGAGAGCCTTGGACCAGTCAGGAACCAGGGCCTGCAGCAAAGCCAGGCTCCGGGCACTGGACAACCTAGGAAGTGCAGCTGGCCTGCCACAAGAGCCAGACTGACTACACTGCCTGCCTGGCTGCCGCCTGCGTCTTAAGCCCCGCTGCAGTTTGGTGGCTGCTCGCTTGTTCCCAGTGACTTGCCTCACTCCATGTCCTCGGATTCCGGCTCTGACCCCCGGGCGCTGACGCCTGCTCCAGCCACTAGGTCTGACCACCCAGGTCCCACTCATGTGACAGGAACCATCAACCTCTGTAGCTAGCCAACTACCTGGGACATGTGTGTCTTCCTCCGCCAGCCCTGTCAGTCAGACACAGCTGGTCTCTCTCCCGCAGGAGAAGAGGCTGGCCGTGCCTAGGCCGAGTCTCCATTGGGAACCAGTGTCGGGCTGAGCAACGTCCCAGCTCCTGTGGGATGGGCTAGTGGGTGGGGCACTGGAGCAGGAGCCGAGAGAGGCAGGTTCAGTTTTTGCCTGTGCCGTGGACATCCAGCATGACCTTGGGCAAGTCACGCAGGCCAGGTCTGCACTGTGCAGGACGCCTGGGTCTAGGGGATTCAGTGTTTCCAAGCCTGCATTCGAGTGTCCACACTGCATTAACAACAAGGAGTCTGGTGCCACCTTAAAGACTAACAGATTTATTTGGGCATAAGGTTTCGTGGGTAAAAACCTCACTTCTTCGGATGCACACACTGCATTGTTAACCCCGGTTTACAATTGCTGGACCTGGGTCCCACACCTGGGCGAACATGGCCATGCTACACTACAAAGACCTGCCTTGGGGCTGAGGCCTGAGCTGCGTCCACACTGCAGACCGACAGGGCTTGGACCCACATCACAGCAGGACTCGGGCTCTGACTCTCCCCACTAGAGGGGCCCTAGGTCCCAGGCTCTGAGTGACCCGAGTCAGACTGATGTGTGTGTGGACGGAATAGGGGCCCGGGCTCAGACCGGAGTCAGAGTGTGGGCTTGGGGAGCAGGGTCGACATCCCCTGAGTCGTCCGTGTGGCTCAGCTTCCCGTCTGTAACGTGGTGATAATACGTCCCAGCTGTGAGGATAAATCCATTAGTGAGCACGTGGGGCTCAGATACTATCGAGAGGAAGAGCAGCTAAGTGGATAGGCATTGGGAGGCATGTGTTATAACGGTTTGTGATTACAACCCTTCCCATCAGTCCAGCTCTTCTCCTTCCGCCGTCCCCAAACACATGGTGCGCAGCAGTTAACGTTCACCGAGCCAGGATATTCCTGGAGACCAGTGGAGACAACTTGGCTCTTTAATCTTCCTTATTGCTCCATTGCCTTCTCCGGTCCAAGTCCTTTGCAGAGGTCATTAAAAAGCAACGAAGCAACCCGAGCACTTTGTATCCTTTGCAGACAGGACCGTCAGGCAAAAATTGTGGGTCCCTCACTGGGGTTGAGAGTCAAAGGCAGTAGAAACACAATCCGTTACCGACCGAGGGTGAATCCAAACAAGGGGTAATTCTCATTGTCTCCTGAAAGGAGCTGCCGGGCGGTTTGCATCCTCATGGAAGGATTGTTCTCAAGTCACCAGTTCTCGGGAAGGGATTAGTTTCTAAACAGGCCTGAGACACCAGACCCAGCGGACCGAGCAGAGGAAACGTGCAGGAGGAACGCGCCAGCTGAGTCTAGGAGATAAACATTCCTCCCGCGATTATTTATTTATTGCTCGTTAGGTGCTGAGGAAATAACTGACCCATGCCCTGTGAGTCACAGGCGCTGCCGGCCAGCTATGCAATTAAGAGGGCAGGGGAGGGGAGGTGGAATTTTTCCACTCACAATTTTTCACTCAAATCCAGCTCAGGTCGCTAGTGACCAAGATTTGGCCCTGCCACCACAGACGGGGAGCTGGGTCTCTGATAAGGTTGGCGAATGGATGGCTCCTGTCCCAGTGGAACTACAGCTGGATTGGCCCGGTGTTAGCCAGGAGCTGGAGGCTGAGTGGGTGAGGTGAGGTGAATTCCTCCGTCATGCCCAGAAGCGACCCCTGGTGAGACGAGAACTCAGGGGCATGATCTGTGCAGGGGGAAGGTTGCATGCAGTGCACAGAGCAGGTCGCAGTCCCCAGGCGCCAACGCCAGCCCCTTTCACCAGCACGAAATTCACTTCAGCATTAAACGAGCCAACAACGTGCCCCAGATCCAGGGGCCGGTGCCCAGAATCAGTCACTGCCATGGGACTTAATTAAAGTTATTTGTTGTAACTTTCAAAAATGGTTGTTCAGCACTTGCCTGGGATCCTGCCCAGATGTTCCTGTTAACCCTTCTGCTGCTGGTTCTCCCCATGCCTGCAGTACTGCTACTGCCCACTGACGAGCCGTTGCACACCTGGGGCCCAGGCCAGTGCAGCAGGGGCACGCCCCCTGGGTGTGCCTGGCATCTTTCTCAGCACAGCAGGGGCACGCCCCCTGGGTGTGCCTGGCATCTTTCTCAGCACAGCAGGGGCACGCCCCCGGGCATATCTAGAATACTCAGCAGCCACCTAGTGGGCAATGTAAGTTACACAGGGCGCCGTGGGTGGACATTTCTCCTTCTGCACCTCTGGGAGGCCTCGATGTGTTTCTTGACGCTGGACCTTCCCGTCACGTCTCAGCTGGGTGACAATTTCCAAAGGTGCCCGGATGTGTCTGGCCCTGGTGCAGCAGCTCTCTGGGTAGAGCGGTCACCTATTCAAAACTTCCTTCCCTGGACAGATAGTCCCAGGCTAGCTGTGGGGTCATTTGTGGTGGCAAGTGAAAGCCAAGCACCCAGCTTGCCAGCCCAGCAGCCTGGAGCCAAAGCAACAGCTATGCCCAGATGTTGTGATGACGTAATGGACAGGGGTCAGGCTGGGAGCAGCCGGGGGGCGGTGGTGGGGTGGGAAAATCAATCTAACTCCCCATTAGCACTCTGCCAGCCAGTTCTGCAGAACAGGAAAATCTCCCTAGTCGGATTCAATCATATTTGCCTTGATCATGGACAGATGGCAGAGAGCGAAGTCCTCTGTCTCCCCGGGGTTGCTTAACGGGGTCGGAGATAGGCCCTTGTGGATCTAGATCATGCCAGGGTTTGGGGCTGACCCATTTCTAGGTTGCATCTCTCTTTGCCCGAAGAGCGGGACTACCCCCAGTGACAAGGTTCCCGCAAGACATGGGTTTGAGCCTCGGGGGGTGAGAGGGAACCAAAGCTGTTAGAGCTGGCCCAAGTTTTGCATTCAAAACGTTTTCGCCCCGAAAAGTGGCTTTTTGGTCACAATGAACATTTCCACTGGAAATGTTGGCTCTCTCTGAAATTTCGGGGGCTTTCACTGAAAACCCCGAAGTGACCAAATATCCCAACTTTTAGGGCCAACCCACCAAAGGTTTTTTGGTTTGGGGATTTTCAAGGGAAACCCAAAAGCTTTGGAAGACAATTTTTGATCAAAAGCAAAAGAAAAACACGGTCACTTCCATCAAAAATGTTCACAGGAATAAAAGTCACTTCCCGAGTGGGTCTGTGGATGGAGGCTCGTCTGGGCCAACTGAACCTCATGGTGCTGGAGAATTCACCCAGGAGACAGGAAAATGGGGGGGAAGGGAGGAGGTTAAGCCACTAACAAGCCACCCAAGGTTTGACTTCAACAGAAGCATGCAGGGAACCAACCCTCAGAGTGTAACGGAGACAGCAGGAGGGGAAAGTCGAATGCTGAATAAACACGTAGCAGTGAGCCAAATCCAGAAACTCAAGTGACCCCTTCTCACCCATCCTCAAATAAATCGGGGCTCGGATCCAAGGCATCCCATATTTGCAGACCTCTCATAATTAACCGGGAGGCGAGCAACAGCAGGAAAGACAGATGAACAATCCTAGTCAA
Source organism: Malaclemys terrapin pileata (assembly GCF_027887155.1). Lineage (NCBI taxonomy): Eukaryota > Metazoa > Chordata > Testudines > Emydidae > Malaclemys > Malaclemys terrapin. The sequence goes on from NC_071511.1 coordinate 125,075,642, forward strand.
GAAGCAACTGATGAGAGGAAGAGAGGAAGAACCACTTCCGAGGCATCACTTAGTCTGTGATCAGCAGGGGCTGCAAACCCACCAGGGGTTAGAACCTGACCTTGCAGCCTCAGCGGGAAGGGGAGTGCACTGCAGAGCGGCTGTGCCTGATCTGGGCTTCGTCAGCCACTCGCTCCAACAGGACAGCGTCACCGACGGGCAAGTCGCTGGCCAGACATACGGATGGGCTCTGGGGCTGGGAGTCAAGAGCCACCTTTCCGGCTGCTGCTGCCTGTCTCCTCCTGCGGATGGAAAGGCTGTCGATTGGGGTGGGGGTCATTGCTGTGTGGGGGATGCTGCTGTGATTGAAATGCCAGCACCTGCCAAATGACACCCCTAACCAAAGGGCACTGAGAGAGTCGCAGAGAACGCTCCAGCCCAGCAACCCAAGAGCTGTTTCTGGTTTCCTTCAGGCTACAACCTCAACAGCTAGGAGGGATTGTCGGGCTTGGGTCCACCTGGGCTGCTGAGGAACGTAGGCATTGCCTGATTGGATTCAGAGGAAGGTGCCAAAAACCTTGCAACAGGCAGACGGGGGATAATCTACCCTCCTGGATAGTTCCTTCCTGACCCCATGATGAGAGATTGGTTTATGCCCTGAAGCATGAAAGTTAGCCTCTTTCTTTATGTTACCTTGGTCCTGTATGAGTGCCCCAGGGAAGGGGAGAGAGAGGATTTACTCCCCCTGGTTGAACACACCAAGGAAATCCATGCCTTCTAATTTACATCAGATGTTCCAACCTGAAGGATCCCAAAGCACTTTATAGCCCATGGACCTAGTTTTCCTCTCTCACACATTGGTGTCCATCAGGAATGACTCTGCTGGAAGGGACCCTGAAAGGTCATTGAGTCCAGCCCCCTGCCTTCACTAGCAGGACCAAGTACTGAGTTTTGCCCCAGATCCCTAAGTGGCCCCCTCAAGGATTGAACTCACAACCCTGGGTTTAGCAGACCAATGCTCGAAGCACTGAGCTATCCCTGCCCCCCATGTGTTCTCCCACCCAGGGGATTTGCATTAGGAGTCAGGGAGGGGAGGCGAATTTCTATTGCAGCCATTACAACATGCCTAAAACCGCCCTTCAGTTATTGCCTGCTGCTGGGATGTAAATGATTGGCCGTTAAATAGCACCACCTACTGGCCAAGTCCCCACAGCACACTGCAACTTCATAGCAAGGGGGTGTCTAGAGAGCACCCTTGCTCTCCGGGTCTCTCCCAGCTCTTTACAAGGCAACGCATGGGACACGGACAGGGCTGGGACTGCGTTTGCATTCTCCTGAGGAGCTCTCACATTGCGACCCAGGATTATCCTCGACGTGCTACGGGACACTTAACTTCCACTGGCTCCTGTGGAACATGGCGCCTTTAACCCCGCAGCGTCTCTCTAGTGCCTCCCCCCGGGTACGTCCCAGGGACAATCAGCGCCAGGGCGGGTGTGCTGCGCCTGGCCACGGGCGGGGGGACTTCGGTTTAGCAGCACAGCAGGCGCACTCCACCCAGATGCGCCCCTGCGCGGCGTGGCAGGGGAGAGGCACCTGGATGTATTCCTGGAACGTTCCCCCACGTGGCGTGTGCCCCTGCCATGCTTGGCCGCACAGGGGCAGTCTGGCTGAAGGTTTCTAGGGTACCGAAGGCTGAGGAAGAAACCCCACAGATGGAGAGTGACTGAGCACCCTACCCCATGGGGGATAACCTGTGTGGGGCGGATAGGCCCCTTGGCTAGCTCCACACCCCCCGTTCCCAGCCAGTAGCCCCCAGACGTCATGAGAAAGGCCCTGCACATGTTATTCCAAGCCAGAAATCTCCCGAGGAAGGTTCCTGAGCTCTCCAGCCCTGAAACACAAACCCTGGGGCTCTCCCGGGCTCTCCGGTTCCCAGAGAGTTTGGAGGAACAGAGCAAATTTTCGGTGCTGATCTGATGCCAACTCAGACCCTTCTGCAAGTTGCTCATCAGTAGCAACGGGGTGAAATGTACCAGGGTACACCAGCTGCTCAGGCACCAGAGGAGGGATGGGCCCTTGGCTAAGGCTGAAGAGACCCCTCCCCACACCCCCGCACGCAGGAGCTGCAAAGAGCAAACCAGGCGCTTTCAGCGTGAGCGACTTTTTAGATCAAGGGACGGGCCATGAGACAAGATAGAGCAAAAATAAAAATCAGAGACAGACACACGTGTGTGCAACTCCTCTGGAGCATACGTCATTGCCTCTGCTTCACAACACGGCAGCTGCCCCATCAGGTCCCCTAGGAACGTAAAGGAGCAGTGGCCAGCAAACAAAATCATCACAGCTGCATATGCCACAGGTTCTATTCCTGCTTCTGCTGCCCCACTTCTTGTGAAACCTTGGGCAAGACATGTATGGGCCAGCCCTGCAGCCTTTCGTTAGGTGAGTAGCCCCGTGGATTTAAATAGGGCTACTTTCCTGAGTAAGTGCTGAATGACTGAGGGGATAGTCTTCGTGCCTCAATTTACCCATCTGCAAAGTGGGGCTAATAATACTTCTCTGCTTTGCAGGGGGGTGTATGTGGTTAAATTCACACATGAGTGTAAAGTACTTTGAGGTCCTCAAGAACTGCAAACCCTTATCCTCCATGTGTACAGCACTCACATGACATGGCCCGATCTATGGGACTTCTCTGAGCCCCTCACAATCTCCAATAGATTGATCCTCGCACACCCTGGTGAGGTAGGGCAGTGCTATGAACTCTGATTTAGAGAGAGGAAACTGAGGCACAGAGACTCACCGGGACATAATCCCAGATCTCCCAAGCAGAACACTCATGCCCTAACACCCAGACCACCTTTGCAGGCTAGGGATCACATCCCAAGAGGTGCTGCCTATATTTTAAGAAGGGGGGGAACCCCCCAAAGTTTCCCTCCCTCCCCTCAGTCTTCCAGGGAGACAAATGCTGCAGAGAGGAGTTTAAGGAGGAGTAGGGACTTGCGCCAGGGTCTCCCAAGTCCTAGGATAGTGCTCTAACCACTGAACCATTCTTCCTGACGGTCACTGCCCCTGATCATTCCACTGGTCTGACATAACCCCTGTAGTTCAAAACTAACCTACTTCAGCTCTGCCTCCTCCCTGCGCTTATTCCATCGTATCGATAACATGGGGGCGGGGGAGAACCCCCCAGACCCTCTTGTATTTGAAGCAAGCAGGCCCCTGCCGGGGCATCTGCTTTAAATAATTCAGGCACGGTGCTGCCCGAGCAGCACGGAGGCGTGCGCTCCGGTGGGTTTTAATAAACACAGCCATAATGTGACATGCAATTTATTATTAAACTTAAAGCAGAAAGAGGCGGGGAAGAGAGGAGTTTAATAAAACCGGCCGGATTCCCAATATTAGTCACAGCAAACAGATGAGGGTCTTCGGGTTTGGCTGGGCTGTTTTAATGAAGAACAGCTACGTTGGTCTCCTGAGATGCCGAGGGCCGGGATCCTGCACTGGGGAGGGTGAGCTGGCGGGGTCTGCGTTGCTGGGGGTTTCTTTGCTAGACCATCTGTTTGCAACGAGCCCCTTTGCTAATTCCCCCATTAAGCTCCTAGCAGACCTTCACCTCATGCTCAAAGAGATGAGCCTATACCAGGCCTACAGCGCCCAGGGTGGGCCTGAGGGAGCGTCCCCCAGGGGATCTAAGCGGCACAGGCAGGTCATCCAGGGCTAGAGAGAAACTCAGGGCCTGTCTGTCTCCAGCCCCCTCAGTAAAGTCAGGCCTGTGTAGTAACCACAGCTGAGATAGGCATGTTCTTTGCAGTGCAAAACAGCAGAGACTCAAATCCCAGGATCAAGCCCCACCCCCCAACTATGATTTTCAGAATTCAGATCTAGAGAGTTGGGGGGGGGGGGGGCACTTCTGCTTATTAGCAGCAACTTCCTCCAGCATTGCAGGGACACCCACAGTCAGTCTAACCTTAGCTCCCATGACCTCCACCCCCCATTCTCTAGGGGGTAGAGAGGGGATTTTATAGTCCTTCTGCTCCCACAAAGCCTTGAGCCTCAGGCCAGCAAATACAACTAACCCACCTGACCTTCCCTTTATAAAAAACCTCCCACTTTAACCTGTCCCCTCCCAAATCGGTGCATTTATAGGCAGGACAATAACAGGAAACAACCCCCACCTTTCAAAGCTGCCCCCTTCATTCAACTGAACCAGCCCCGCCCCTGCTAAACCCAGCCCCACCCATCCTTATTCCCACTGAGCATGCTCCGGGAAGGCTTTAAAAGGGGGAGCATGAGCACCCCAACCCCTTAAAGAAAATCTAGAGGGCTGGGTGTGTGCAAGGGGGGAGGAACAGGCTTCTTAGAAGGGGAGGATATTCCTTAGTGAGATCCTGAATTTAGTGCTCCCTTCCCTAAAATTAGCTGGAGCAGTGGGGGTGTCTGTCTGTCTGTTTCCCTGTGCACATTACAAACTCACCTGCAAACCCTCATGTGCTCTGCTCCGCCCGACGGCTCCTGGCTGTGCAGACGCGGTGGCAGGCTGGCATAGAGGGGGCTGCGGGCTGGGATGGGGGGCAGCTGCAGAGCAGTGTGTGCGGAGAGCCCAGGACTGAAAGAACTGCTCTTAGGGGGTGTTGGCCGAGCTGCGGGGGGCCCAGAACGCCCTGCAAACTAGAATTGAGCTAATAGCAAAACACGCCATGGGGCAAGGGCTAGCATATAGGGGTTGCTTCAGGCTCTGACTGAGGGGCCTTGGCAGATCCTGTAGGCTTCAGAGCAGGAGTAGCCAGTGTGATGCAGGACAGGTTTGAGACCCAGGGGAAACTAACACAGTATCTACCCAGCAGTGCACGGCCCTTCTGCTGAGTCCTAATCCATCCACACAAGCAAGGAAATAGTATTGCTCACTCCCTCTCCTCAGCGCCATCCCAGCCCAACACACACTCTCAAATGGATTTAGGCTGGGGATCAGCTGCCAGGCGCGCCGGTGTCTGGCAGTACCAAAGCTGCTTCCATTACGTGTAACACCGAAACGTGACATTGGCTGGTTCTCAGGACGCTAGTAGGGTGACCACAGTTACAACATGGGGGTAAGAAGAGTCCAGGTTCCCCCCTGTGGGAGCCCAGTGTGATTCCAAATCGTGCCCCAGGCCTCAGGAGGGTTTCACTTAATAAGAACTGATAGCGTGCACGGTGCTGTATGAAGACATAGAGGGGGCCAATCTATGGTCTGTGGATAGTACAGGGAAGTAGCGCCATCCAGTGGACAGGCTATGGAACTGGGGATCAGGAGGAAAGGTGGGTTCTAATCCCGGCTCTGCCATAGGCACATTTGTGTTTCTGGGTATGTCACATTAATGTCTATCAATTGCTCCCTGCCTCAGTTTCTCCATCATTATAAATGGGGATAATGCTGCCTGCCCTTGTGATCTGCTTATGTTTTTTACAATCTCTACTCCCAGGGGAATTCTGCGCCAAAAGATTAAAAATTCTGCGCACTGTATTTTAAAATGCCTCCTATTTTATTTGTCAAAATAACACAATATACTCACACTAGTTTCAATTATTTTGGTAGTTTATTTCAAAATACCCATCAGCAAGTCTGTCTGTAACAATATGGACACAAAGATTCAGGAAATGTGTTTTGACAAATAGATTCCTTAGTAGGTATATTAATAGAGAACTTTGAGTAATAATTCATTTAAACTACAATACAGAACTGTATTTCTTGTACCCCTCAGAAGCAGTGCAAAGGCTTGGGGGAGTCAGGAGCAATGGAGGAGCTGAGGGAGGGGGGAGTAATTGCTGGGAAGGAGCCTGGGATAGTTGTTGGGTGTGGGTGGGAGAAATAGAGAACAGTTTTTTTGGAGGGGGCAGGGATTGTTAAGGAGCCTCCCCATGCAGACCCCTGGCTTACCCCTCGCCTCTCCCATTCAGCTGCAGACAGGAGGAAACCACCCCCGCATATGCCTGTTGTAGCTTTGCACAATTGGCCAGGTGTGGTGTGGGTTATTTCCAGAACTGGGCCCGCCCAAATCAAAATTCATTTGGGAGCGGGAGGCAGGGTTGGATTTGAATCTCCACGGCCAGTCCCCCCGCCCAGCGGTGCCAGTTCTGGTTCACATGGGGCTGCAACCTCCACATGAACAGTTGAGACAGGAGAGTTTCCATCATTTTAAAAAATCCTTCATTGCCAACATTTCAGGTGACTAATTTGAGGCTTTGGTGTCATTGATCCTGAAATACGAACCCTCAATCTGATCCCTCCTCCCAGCCCAAACCCCACCCATTGGCCAGTGGGGGAAGGGGGATTCCAAGCTTGCTGGGTGGATAGGCTCTGGAGATACAAAGAACTCTCAGGGTCCCTCCCATCCAGTCCATCTTGCTGGGATTATGTTGCATTCATGGCATACAGAGAAATTAGATTTTAAAAAAAATCCCCCCCTCTTCCTGGCAGTTTGCAACATCCCAGAACTTTTATTTCTTAGAATCTAGAGCTCCTAACATATGAACCCAAAAGAGGAGCGCGACAAAGCAGGCTGCTCCCTAAAGCAGAGGTAAAACTTGCCCGCCAGGCACTAGGCTGGCTTTTGCAGCCTGCTTGCTGAAGCCCCAGATCTCATGCTTCCCTAGAAAGCCTCCTCGGCCGTGAACAGAAAACCCCGGAGAATTAAAGTGATCGTCTTAGGCAAAGGCTGGGCCGGCCACCTCCCTGCTGAGGGAGCATTAGCGTCTTGCGCCATCTAGCGTCCTTCCAGCGAGGACTCACAGACAGTGGAAGCAATTCTACTAAGCAGGCCTCATCCCATAGCTTAACCAGGGCTCTCGAGCTAGATAAAGCCGTGTAAACGGCCTTTTCCTCCCCTCTTATCTGAAGGGCTGGCGGTGTCGCCCGTGAAGTGGCTTTTCAATATTTTCTCAAGCGGGCTGATAGCCGATGTGTCAAGACTGGAGTTTGCTTTGCACACGTTGTGTGTTACCTATATAGAATCATAGAATCATAGAATATCAGAGTTGGAAGGGACCTCAAGAGGTCATCTAGTCCAACCCCCTGCTCAAAGCAGGACCAATTCCCAGCTAAATCATCCCAGCCAGGGCTTTGTCAAGCCGGGCCTTAAAAACCTCCAAGGAAGGAGACTCCACCACCTCCCTAGGTAACGCATTCCAGTGTTTCACCACCCTCCTAGTGAAATAGTTTTTCCTGATATCCAACCTGGACCTCCCCCACTGCAACTTGAGACCATTGCTCCTTGTTCTGTCATCTGCCACCACTGAGAACAGCCGAGCTCCATCCTCTTTGGAACCCCCCTTCAGGTAGTTGAAGGCTGCTATCAAATCCCCCCTCATTCTTCTCTTCTGGAGACTAAACAATCCCAGTTCTCTCAGCCTCTCCTCATAAGTCATGTGCTCCAGACCCCTAATCATTTTTGTTGCCCTCCGCTGGACTCTTTCCAATTTTTCCACATCCTTCTTGTAGTGTGGGGACCAAAACTGGACACAGTATTCCAGATGAGGCCTCACCAATGTCGAATAAAGGGGAACGATCACGTTCCTTGATCTGCTGGCAATGCCCCTACTTATACAGCCCAAAATGCCGTTAGCCTTCTTGGCAACAAGAGCACACTGTTGACTCATATCCAGCTTCTCGTCCACTGTGACCCCTAGGTCCTTTTCAGCAGAACTGCTACCTAGCCATTCGGTCCCTAGTCTGTAGCAGTGCATGGGATTCTTCCGTCCTAAGTGCAGGACTCTGCACTTGTCCTTGTTGAACCTCATCAGGTTTTTTTCTGCCCAATCCTCTAATTTGTCTAGGTCCCTCTGTATCCGATCCCTACCCTCTAGTGTATCTACCACGCCTCCTAGTTTAGTGTCATCTGCAAACTTGCTGAGAGTGCAGTCCACACCATCCTCCAGATCATTAATAAAGATATTAAACAAAACCGGCCCCAGGACCGACCCTTGGGGGACTCCACTTGAAACCGGCTGCCAACTAGACATGGAGCCATTGATCACTACCCGTTGAGCCCGACGATCTAGCCAGCTTTCTATCCACCTTACAGTCCATTCATCCAGCCCATACTTCTTTAACTTGGTGGCAAGAATACTGTGGGAGACAGTATCAAAAGCTTTGCTAAAGTCAAGAAATAACACATCCACTGCTTTCCCCTCATCCACAGAGCCAGTTATCTCATCATAGAAGGCAATTAGGTTAGTCAGGCACGACTTCCCCTTCGTGAATCCATGCTGACTGTTCCTGATCACTTTCCTCTCCTCTAAATGTTTCATAATTGATTCCTTGAGGACCTGCTCCATGATTTTTCCAGGGACTGAGGTGAGGCTGACTGGCCTGTAGTTCCCCGGATCCTCCTTCTTCCCTTTTTTAAAGATGGGCACTACATTAGCCTTTTTCCAGTCATCTGGGACCTCCCCCGATCGCCATGAGTTTTCAAAAATAATGGCTAATGGCTCTGCAATCTCACCCGCCAACTCCTTTAGCACCCTCGGATGCAGCGCATCCGGCCCCATGGACTTGTGCACGTCCAGTTTTTCTAAATAGTCCCGAACCACTTCTTTCTCCACAGAGGGTTGGTCACCTTCTCCCCATGCTGTACTGCCCAGTGCAGCAATCTGGGAGCTGACCTTGTGCGTGAAGACAGAGGCAAAAAAATCATTGAGTACATTAGCTTTTTCCACATCCTCGGTCACTAGGTTGCCTCCTTCATTCAGTAAGGGGCCCACACTTTCCTTGATTTTCTTCTTGTTGCTAACATACCTGAAGAAACCCTTCTTGTTACTCTTAACATCTCTTGCTAACTGCAACTCCAAGTGTGATTTGGCCTTCCTGATTTCACTCCTGCACGCCTGAGCAATATTTTTATACTCCTCCCTGGTCATTTGTCCAATCTTCCACTCCTTATAAGCCTCTTTTTTGCGTTTAAGATCAGCAAGGATTTCACTGTTTAGCCAAGCTGGTCGCCTGCCATATTTACTATTCTTTCTACACATCGGGATGGTTTGTTCCTGCAACCTCAATAAGGATTCTTTAAAATACAGCCAGCTCTCCTGGACCCCTTTGCCCTTCATGTTATTCTCCCAGGGGATCCTGCCCATCTGTTCCCTGAGGGAGTCAAAGTCTGCTTTTCTGAAGTCCAGGGTCCGTATTCTGCTGCTCTCCTTTCTTCCTTGTGTCAGGATCCTGAACTCGACCATCTCATGGTCACTGCCTCCCAGGTTCCCATCCACTTTTGCTTCCCCTACTAGTTCTTCCCTGTTTGTGAGCAGCAGGTCAAGAAAAGCTTTGCCCCTAGTTGGTTCCTCCAGCACTTGCACCAGGAAATTGTCCCCTACACTTTCCAAAAATTTCCTGGATTGCCTGTGCACCGCTGTATTGCTCTCCCAGCAGATATCAGGGTGATTAAAGTCTCCCATGAGAACCAGGGCCTGTGATCTAGCAACTTCTGCTAGTTGCCAGAAGAAAGCCTCGTCCACCTCATCCCCCTGGTCTGGTGGTCTATAGCAGACTCCAACCACGACATCACCCTTGTTGCTCACACTTCTCAACTTTATCCAGAGACTCTCAGGTTTTTCTGCAGTATCATACCGGAGCTCTGAGCAGTCATACTCCTTTCTTACATACAACGCAACTCCCCCACCTTTTCTGCCCTGCCTGTCCTTCCTGAACAGTTTATATCCATCCATGACCGTACTCCAGTCATGTGAGTTATCCCACCAAGTCTCTGTTATTCCAATCACATCATAGTTCCCTGACTGTGCCAGGACTTCCAGTTCTCCCTGCTTGTTTCCCAGGCTTCTTGCATTTGTGTATAGGCACTTAAGATAACTCAACGATCGTCCCTCTTTCTCAGCATGAGACAGGAGTCCTCCCCTCTTGCGCTCTCCTGCTTGTGCTTCCTCCCAGGATCCCATTTCCCCACTTACCTCAGGGCTTTGGTCTCCTTCCCCCGGTGAACCTAGTTTAAAGCCCTCCTCACTAGGTTAGCCAGCCTGCTGGCGAAGATGCTCTTCCCTCTCTTCGTTAGGTGGAGCCCGTCTCTGCCTAGCACTCCTTCTTCTTGGAACACCATCCCATGGTCGAAGAATCCAAAGCCTTCTCTCCGACACCACCTGCGTAGCCATTCGTTGACTTCCACGATTCGACGGTCTCTACCCCGGCCTTTTCCTTGCACAGGGAGGATGGACGAGAACACCACTTGCCCAGTCTCTGTACGTATCGATGTAATGACCAGCCTGAATCAGTGCACAAATGCCCCATGAGGTTTACTTGTGAGTTTGTTATGAAGGGACTTATTTTAATATAGGTTTTTTTGGCAGATTCCCCCTCCTTTCCCCCCCCCCCATTATCTACAGCCACATCCACTCTAGGTGTGATGGGGTGATGGTCCTTGAGAGAGCCTGGTATGGGTCCATTAAGGGATTTTAAGACTAGGAGCAGGACCTTGATTCATAGATTCTAGGGCCAAAAGGGACCAGAGAACTTCCCCCAAATTCCCATTTGAACTAGAGCGGATCTTTTAGAGAAAACAGCCCAGCTTGATTTAAACATGGCCAGTGATGGAGAATCCACCACGATCCCTGGTAAATTGTTCCAGTGCTTAATTACGCAGTTGGACCCCATGAAACAGTGGAGGAATCAAAGCACAGCTGGGATGTGTTCCCTGCTACTAGGTCTGCTCAGGAAGTGGCCAGCTGTGTGTTGGACCAGCTGGCGTTTCCGGCTGGCTGTGAGTGATAATCCAAAGTAGGGACTTGAAGGGACAAATTCCTGGTTCATGGTGGCTTAGGAGCCTCATCTCAGAGGATGGGGAAGTCTCCTGGCAATTGGGTGGTAGAAGCAGTTCCTGGTCAGTTGTTGCTTGCGTCTCAAGAATCGGGGACATGTCTAATAGAATGCCAGGTGCCTCCGGGACAGGAACTGTGTCCTGGTCTTTGGAAGCAGATCAAGCCACTTCCTTCTTCCTACAAGCGTTGCTCCTTTCTTGCCAGCTGCTTATCATCCCTCGCAGGCATGATGACACCCGTGAGAGGTCGAATCTGCTTGAGGATAAGTGGTACAGCTTGGAGATCTCAGCAAATTGGTGGCAATGGAACACACTGCGGGGGGGATGGGGCACGAACACCTTCTCCTAAGGGTCTCCTGCATGTCTTGAACAGGAAGGGACATGACAGAACCCTGGAGGACACCACATGTGAGGGCTCTTGGAGATGAGGAGCATTTGGGATCTGTTGGTGAGAAATGACTGGTTCCAGGACTAAGCGGTACCCACAAGCCCAGCCTGGTCACGTAGGCTGGGTCAGTGCCCCCTGGTGGTCTGCAGAGAAGTTCAGCCTGATTGTGAGCCATGGATGGGGGCTATCCGTGTGAAGTTCCTGCCGCTCTGTCTATGGCCAGAGAAGGCACACTGATTTGCAAGACAGTTGCTTCCCCATGGTGTGTGTAGATAGCCTTGTCTGTAGGGCTTGCTAATGGCAGCCGTTAGTAACAGTCCTGTTATCACTTTCCACTGGCCACGATTCTGCAGGGCTTTGACTCTCACTTGTACATGGGAACTCATTCAATGAAGTAAGCAGAGAACTGTTTGAAGGGGCAGGATGTGGGTCTGAGAACTGATGACGGCAGTCTGGGTTTATGGACCGGTTTGTTTATTCATGAAACAAAAACAAGTACAAACCAGCCTATCCGATCTGTCACTCACAAACAACCACAGGGTAACACACCTGGGCGTAGGGGTACCCCAGAATTCAGGAATAACCGCAAAAACCCAGCCCAGCCCTGAAACAACCCTACAAAAATGATGAGTTTGAATAATCTGGGGTGTGTTTTCTGAACCACCTGCTGGCCAGTAATGTGAGAGGACGCCATGTTGGTAAAGCTAAACTGGCTCTTTATTCAGAGAACAATGTACAGAGATGTTGCAAGTGCAGCTAGCATTCCAGCCATGTGCACACAGACTGACTTCCTGGTACCTCCTCCAAAGTCTTCCCTGCTGCAAACCGTACTCCTCCCTCCAAGTTCCAGGCAGGTTGGTACATCCTGCCCACTGTACTCTCACAAAAAATCCAATGAAGCAGAAAGTAAACAAGCAAGTATTGCATGCCAATCCGGCATTCAGAAACACCCCTACAATAGCAAACCGGTGTGCTCTTAGTTCCTAGCCAACAAAACATTTAAGCATGTGCTTCAAGTTAAACACATGCTTACGTGCTTTCTGGATTGCGACCTGAGCCAGCTCATGAAGACGGTTAGAAGGAAGATGTCCAGGATCACGGGGACAGCTTTTTAACTCTATATGCTCTGTTTCTAAACAATTAAGGGAGTGACATTAATATTGGTGAGGTAATAAGATGGTAGGACACGGGTTGTGGGCCAGGTCCTTCTCGGCTGGAGGCACTTGCCCTAGAAAGGAGATGCTCTCAATGAATGAACAGTCAGTGAGCACTGAGAGTACAGTTAACAAATGAAATTCCATTGCATGGCAAAGATTTCCGCAAGGACCTGCCGCTGCCTCTTGGCTCGTCCACTTCACGTTAGTGGGGAGGCCGGAGATAAGATATGGAGCTGGTGTCTGTTCTTCCACGGGGGACGACGGGACCAGAGAAGTAGTCCACGTTTGTGTGTGAGCTGGCAAAGAGCCTAGGTAAAGCCCCCAAGAGTGCTGGCTTCAGTCATTTCTGACACCCGGCTTTGGGTTATCTCCCGGAGCTCTGCGCGGTGAAACGGCTTATCAAACAGCTGCTTGGCTGGCTGCTGTCTCTCCTCGCAGCGATTCCCAGCCCGGAGCTGCTCTCTGTCACCTTCCTCCTTTGTGACAGCCAGAGGCAGGCGGAAATCAGAGCCTTGCAGCTGCTCTCTCACAAACCAAAGGTGATTTTGGTGCAATGGATCCAGATCCCAGCTAGCCCCGGACAGGGATCGCTGCAGCTTTATAAAAGTAGAACCAAAATCCCAAGGAACCTGAAGAATCCTAGAAATGTAGGGCTGGAAGGGACCTCAAGAGGTCACCTATTCCAGCCCTCTGTACTGAGGCAGGCCAAGTCAACCTAGATCATCCCTGACAGGGGTTTGTCCAACCTGTCCTTAAAAACCTCTGATGACAGATTCCACCACCTCCCTAGGAAGCCTGTTCCAGAGCTTAACTAGCCTTGGACTTAGAAAGTTATTCTGAATATCCACCCTCCATCTCCCTTGCTGCAGATTAAACCATCCCTTCTTGTCCTACCTTCAGTGGACTTGGAGAACAATTGATCACTGTCCCTTAAGATATTTGCAGACCGTTACCAGGTCCCCCCTCCTCAGTCTTCTTTTCACAAGACTAAACAGGCCCAGGTTTTTTTAACCTTTCCTCACAGCTCAGGTGTTCTCAACTTTCTATCATTTTTGTTGCTCTCCTCTGGACTCTCTCTGGTTGTCTTCGTCTTTCTGTAAGTGCGACGCCCAGAATTGGACACGGGACTCCAGCTGAGGCCTCACCAGTGCAGAGCAGGGCAGGGCTGTTGCTTCCCGTGTCTTCCGAACAACACTCTTGTTAGTATGCCCCAGAATATGAGCCTTGTTCTCAGCGGTGTCACATTCAATTTGTGATCCACTGGAGCGCCCGGCTCCTTATGCCTCAGTACTTGGGAGTTCTGTGCTGCTTGATTTGATTGACATAAAACCAATTTCCCAAAAGGGTCAAAGGGATGGGATGCTGGTTCCCATTTCCCAGTTTGGGCAGTTACCTTGTGGCTGCCTAAATTCCCCCTGCAGCTTCAACTGGAAGAATAATTCTTCACGTCCAGTCCTTACCACTTGGTGCAGCATCACTGTGTATTGGTAAAACAGCTGCTCCGCTCCACCCCAGAGGTGGCTACATTGCCATGTAACGGGTGAAGTGAGTCCTGTATGTGGCTTATAGTTCACCTGGTGATCTTTTGGGAGTTCAATGTACATGGTTTGGAGTCACAGTTGAAGTGATTTTGCTGTCACAGATTTGATGATATTTCACCCTGGGAATCACATGGGCTGTGAGAAGGTGATGTGGGGAACGAAAATGATTAGGGGGATGGACCAGCTTCCATATAAGGAGAGATCAGTAAAACTGGGATTTTTCAGCTTGGAAAAGAGACAACTAAGGGGAGATATGATTGAGGTCTATAAAATCATGACTGGTGTGGAGAAAGTAAATTAGGAAGTGTTATTTACTCCTTCTCATAACACAAGAACCAGGGGTCACCCAATTAAATTAATAGGCAGCAGGTTTAAAACAAACAAAAGGAAATATTTCTTCACACAATGCACTGTCAACCTGTGGAACTCCTTGCCAGAGGATATTGTGAAGGCCAAGACTATAAAAGAGTTAAAAAAGGAACTAGATAAATTCATGGAGAATAGGTCCATCAATGGCTATTAGCCAGGATGGGCAGGGATGGTGTCCCTAGCCTCTGTTTGCCAGAAGCTGGGAATGGGCGACAGGGGATGGATCACTTGATGATTCCCTGTTCTGTTCATTCCCTCTGGGGCATCTGGCATTGGCCACTGTCGGTAGACAGGATACTGGGCTAGATGGACCTTTGGTCTGACCCAGTATAGCTATTCTTATGTTCTTAACTAAGGGGTGAATTAACTAGGGGTGTGAAGTTGGTGGGGTTTTTATTTCTGTACTGAAGCAGATTGTCTCAGGGTATTTGGGTGTTCTTATGTGGTAACCATATCTACCAACTGCATAAGGCAAGGCGGGAAGAGTCCCACCCACAATCATGCTGAGTAATCATGTGTGATGAGCCCCAGCATGGGTCGGTCATCAGCAGGGAATGAACCTGGACCTTCAGCACCAAAGCATCTCCCTCTATCACTTGAGCTAAAGGAGTAAACTCCCTTAACAGTTAGCAGTAGAAGGCTGTTATCCTATAGCAGAGCAGCCACTAGTGAGGAATCCGGCAAACACACTGCCAGCGTGTTACACACGGTGTGCAACATTTTGACAACTGGGAAGGGCGGTCCCGTAACCTCTTACATTTCTATAGCACTGAAGCCATTCACAAAGGATGGTAACATCCAGGAATTGTTCCACTGGTGACTACTGGGAATGGAGGGTTGGGCAAAAGTTCTTATATTAGCCAAACATTCATCCTTATGTTTACAGGGCCCTAGTGGAATTCGATGTGTCAAATCACTTCCCTTCCTCCTTTCTTACAGCAACCGAGAGGCAGAACAATAGGCAGAAAGCTGCCCTAGTTGTCTTTCTACACCGAGGTCAATAGGATGGGGAGGGGGTCGGGAGATCTGATTCAGAGATTATTCCGAGAGTCAGAGAGTTTAAGGCCAGAAGGCACCCTAAAGATCATCTAGTCTGACCTCCTGTATATCTCAGGCCAGAGGATTTCGCCCGGTTACCCCACCGTTAAACTCAACAACTGGTGTCCAATGAAAGCACATTGTACAGTCTGGATCTGAAGCCATCAAGAGAACCCACCGCTTCCTTTGGTAGCCATGGGGGTTGATCGACCGCTCTGTTCAAAGTCTGCACCTTATTTCTAGTCTGAATGGGTCTGGTGTCAGCTTCCGGCCGTTGGCGCTTGTTCTTTTCGCGCTAGATTAAAGAACTGGGTATTTTCTCCGCATGAGAGTACTTCTACCCCATGATCAAATCACTGTTGGATCTGCCTGGGCTGGTAAGGCCCTTGATCAGAGCAGTAGATTTCCCAGTTTGTCTTGGGCCACAGCTGTGTAGAAATGGGCTCCCCTCGGAGCCTAGCAGTGCTGCTTCATGCACGGGCCAGAAAGAGTCGCTCAAGAGAAATGTAAAAAGCCTCTCTAAGAGTTGAGTGTGTTGCCTCCACAGTGCGCTTAGCTCCTTCCCGCCTAGGAAGAAAGGCCCCCTGGAGCCCATCCCCTCCCGTAGCCAGATATTGCATAGCTACACCAAGGTTTCAAACAGCTGGACTTGGGGAATGAAGGGTTAAGCTTTGCAGGGTCTCAGAAGATCAGATTAAACCAAGGGCACTAAACAAAACCCAAACACCGCCCCCCCCCCCCGCCCCCACCCTTATCCACCTCTTTTATCTGCAGCCCTGAAGAGGAGGGAAGTCAGGGCACTTCCCCTGTTAGCATCTGATGGGGAACAGAGCTAGCGCCAGGCGGAAATTGGTCATGACCATGTGCAGGGATGGGGAATTGGGCTGGTCAGCGCGGACAGATAAGGCTGAAGAGTAATGAGCCCAGGCAAGTCCTGCACCCTTGGGGAGGTGGTTTTCCTGGTGAATGCTGCAGGTTGAGCCTCTAGGCTCTTTAAATGCACAGTGGTCGTGTCACAGAGACTTGGGAACCCGGAGGAGCAGGTGGGAAAAAGCTTAAAAACCGTTTTTCCTCCCAAGGTGACTTTGACCCAAATTCTGCTCTCAGCCAGACCCGGGCGATCCCACTGACTCCCCGTGGAAGTCCAGTGAGCTGTTTGGGAAGGGACCCTGGATTGGGGGAAACAGGACACGGAAAAAGACATCTGGCAAGAAATGGTTGATTTCACTGGAAATACAATTTACTGTGTATCCAGGGGCTGCGTGTCTTGGGTTACAGGGAACTGGAGCCTTCCTCTTAGAGCTGGCCCTCACACCAGCAAGCCACTCCCATGTGTTTGGTAGCCTGCTTGTCTCAACCCCTTCTCAAGTGGGCTGGTGTCCAATTGCTAAAAGTTGGGAGTCTCAGCACAGACGCTAAGGGTGGAACAGGCCTTGGAGTTTCAACTGCCCTGTGGCCCTAGAACCAGTCCTGCCGGGGCAGTGTTGCCAATCCCTCTGCCTGCGCTTGGACCGGTTCTGTGGCTAGAGAGTTTGCGATTGTTAAAGCCCAAGGGGAGCGTTACGATGATCTAGTCTGACCTGCAAAACGCAGGCCTAAGAACCTCGCTCAGCGATTCCTGCCCTGAGCCCCATCACTTGTAACACGAGGGCACCTCTCCGCAAAAGACAGCCGCCCTTTCAGGTTGTCAATCTGGCGCTGCGTTCGTTTGAGGGATAAAGGCTTGCAAACGTGCCGTGGGTTTTGGCTCCGTGTTTAATTAACTTTGAAGGGCTCCCGCTGATCTCGGGCTCTGCAGCCTTGAGTGACTTTCTGAAAAAGAGCTTTATTAAAAAAAGGAGAATCTTGGCTCTGACAAGCCGCATTTCAAATGGGAAAGTCATTATTTCAGCTCGTTTGTGTGCAGAGAGGGAGGCGAGCTCGTGGAGGTCTTAAATGAGTCATTTGCATATGGGGAGTGTGTGTGTGTGCTGATCTGTGATCAGATACATAAGCCCTGTGATGAATCTGGAGCTGCTGTGGAATAATTTATGAATGTTGTATACTGACCTGGTCCTTGGAATGGTCACTCTGTGGCTATATTGCTTTTGTTTAATAGGAGCCTGTCATGAAACAAGCAGGAAGGAAAAAACAGCTCAAGATAAGCCACCCCACGCTAAACACTTGAGGGCTGTTATGCGACAACGGCTCTCAGGAGTCTGGCTCGACCTTCTCCAGAACCTACCAGACTAGTTTGGACGAGCAGGCCCGGGAACGGACAAGAACAAAGGGACAGCTGGCTTCAATGGGCTGTCTCTAGGGAGGAGGTAATTTGTTGCTGGGGAACTGTTCCAGGAAACCAGACTGAGGCAGGCACCCAGGTTAGCATCAGGGGTAGGTAAGAGACGTGGGTGCGCAGGCGGATTGCAAATCCTTTGTTCTCTCTGATGCTTGGTTCCTACGTGCGAATAAACAAGGCTTTGGTTTAGGGTGGCTGGCGGGTGTTTCTAGCCACGGCTGGTCACTGGCTCCCAACGGGGAGAACGACAGGTGCCGAAGCCCTCTAGATACACAGGGGACGGTAGCCTAGGGCTTGGTCTGGGTGGGAGAACTGTGGCATCCAGCCCATGGCTTCAAGCCATTGCAGGGTGTGGATGGGGCGGCACTGGGAAACTTGGTTCCTGCTTCCACGCCACTTCAGCCGCCCATGGGCTAAGCAAGGTTGGGCTTGGTCAGCACTTGCAGGAGAGATCTCCAGAGCATGCCATTGCCAGGGCATTTCAGGCAGAGGTGTTGGTGCACTGATTGGGCGAGCGATGGGGGCTCGTCTGCCGATAGCAAACTGTGAGAGCCATTGGCCCCGCAGAGCGGATGAAAGACCCTGGATATTGACTTAGGCGATGACTAGCCTTGGACTCACAGGGCTGCAGTTTGCTGTGATTTTTGGCTCCAAGCAGCCTCCGGGCTCTGGGGTCGCATGGGGGGATGTGCAAGTCGGAGCCGAGCTGGGCCTGTAGTATCCACTGAAATGAGAGGAAAGAATCCTTGACAATAAGAGGAAGGCACCTGGAAACGCTCAAGTCCCTCATCAGCAGGAGAGTAAACGGTCAATGCAGGTCGTCAGCCTTCTGCTCCTCCAGGGCTGCTTGTGTCCCGCTGGTTTCGCTGACACGCTCTTGCCAGGTAACCCGGCATGGGGGCATTAAAGCTGCTTTACAACCAGGATTTAAGAATGTGGGAGAGGCAAGGAGCTTGGGCTAGGCTCCAGCTCTCAGCCCCCCCGCTCATATTGTGCTATTCAGCGGAAAGGAGGGTTGGGAGCTCACGGCCTCCCGCCATCAGCCTACTTGGAGATGGCTTCTTCCTGGTGCTCACAGAGATCCATCCGTTCTGCCAAGGCCAGGTATTTCCAGATAACTCCCCTGGGGGAAGGTGTCTCCGGTCACCTCTCTAGCTCTTCCCCGGCAAGGCTGCCTCACTCATTTCCAGGATCTGAGCCTTCGCATCCAATTGCGCTTCCTAGATCTCTGCCACATGGGGCGGCCTCCCTCCTGGCTTTTGCTCAGGCAAAAGTCTGTTTATTTCAACGGACAAGCAAATGAATGGATTCCTCAGTCAGACCCCCACAGCCCCTGCACTCCTGGGGCCATCACAGGTGAAGGGGCGTGTGTGGGGGGAACCCCTTTAAATAGAGGTAGCGCATCTCAGGGGGTAACCCCAGACAGTGGTTCCCGCACTAGCTTAGGACTTGGGAGTTCTGCTCTGGCACAGTTCCCTTTGTGTCCTTGGGCCAGTCACTTAGTCTTGCTGTAGCTCGGTGCTGCCTCTGCAGTGGTGGCAAGAGCCCTGCCTTGCAGTCCTGGGGTGCTGTGGGAGTAAATACCTGGAAGATTGTGAGGTGCTCAGACACTGCAGTAACGGACCATAGAAATGGCCAAAAGAGGGGTTAAAATTAAAGCCCGTCACCAAAAGGCCCTGGCTGCCCCTCCTGTTCTGAAGCCATAATGAAGACAGACATTGCACTGTGCTTTGGCAGGCGTCCTTGACATCAGCCCCTCCGCACATGCAAGAGCTAAACCAGATCCCAGCCGGTCTCCTCTGAAAACGCCAAGGGGAGAGGAAAGAATCCATCTCCCTGAGCGTCGCCCTTGGGATGATGAACAGTTCCGAACCGTCCTGGAGCGGAAAACACTGGCCCCCGCTGCCGACGTCACTGGGAATTCCAGAGTGGGGAGGGGGAAAGCTGAGGGAGGAAGGGAAAACAATCCGGGCTAGAGCAGTGCAAATGGGTTTCAGCAAAACTTTTTTTTTTTAAATATTGGAAAACGGCTTTTTGGACCAAACGCTCATGAAAGAAATTCTGTGGTTAGTGAGAAAATGCAAAATTTCACGGTGGGTTTTGACAAACATTAAAAAAAATTTTGTTTGGGGGGTTTTCAGGGAAACTCCTCCCACAAGTGGAAGCAAAATTGGATGGACACGAAAATATTTTTATTTCATCAAAAATTTGAGTGGTAGAATAAATCATTTCCCAGCCTGCCCAAACTTCACCCTACAGGAGCTGGTCAGGGCCACATTTTCAGAGTGTAATTTTTGCAAATCACTCTTTTCCTTTCTGCACATTCTACAGGCATCAATGAACCAATGTCTTAGTTCGAGCTCTGCAATGTATTCTTAGCCAGCAATTTATTAGTTAGCCATTAGCCCTATGGTTCTGTTTGGAAATTGTCTGTGAACGGATCACGGTGTGAAACTGCTTCTCAACTGTTTATATTTCTACCTGCGAGTCAGTCGCTCGTGAGCTCTTTGCCACAAATATTGCTTTTAAGGACCAGATAGTCACAAATCAACCCCTGATGTGTTTTGATTGGACATATAAGTCACGTGGTACTTTTCTGTTTCCCAATTGGAACTCTTAGAATGAGGTTTCTGGCAGAGGCACTCACCATTATGAGTCTGAAATTTGGTTTCTACAAATATTCTCCAGTGGTCACTTGGGAACGTGTGAGTTTTGCAACCAAGGGCTAGACACTAGAAAGCTAGCTCAACCCAGTTACATTGCTCAAGGGCGTGAAAAATTCACACCCCCTGAGAGCTGTAGTTAAGCCGATCTATCCCCTAGATCAGTTCCTGGAGGATAGGTCCAGCAATGGCTATTAGCCAGGGTGGGCAGGGATGGTGCCCTGAGCCTCTGTTTGCCAGAAGCTGGGATGGGCGACAGGGGATGGATCACTTGATGATTTCCTGTTCTGTTCATTCTTTCTGGGACACCTGGCACTGGCCACTGTCAGAGGACAGGATACTGGGCTAGATGGACCTTTGGTCTGAGTCAGTCTGGCTGCTTTTATGGTCAGTGTACACAATACTAGGAGGATGGAAGAATTCTGCCGCTTACCGAGCTACCACCTGTCAGAGGTATATTTACTGCCGTGTTGGTGAACCCCTTCTGCTGCTGTCTTTCTGCACTCCAGCTAGGGTGATCAGATGTCCCGATTTTATAGGGACAGTCCCGATTTTTGGGTCTTTTTCTTATAGGCTTCTATTACCCCCCAGCCCCGTCCCGATTTTTCACATTTCCTGTCTGGTCCCCCTAACTCCAGCACTGTAGCATTTTTAGTGTGGACGTAAGTGAAAACAATGGGAGCGGCAGATATTCAGTACCTCTGTGACGCAGGGCCATGGTGTCTCAGGTGGGGCACCCAAAAATGGAGCTGCCCAAAACCAGTGGCCATTTTGGAAAATGTTGGCCTGAGCAACTTTTCAAAGGTGACTTTGGAAGTCTGTGGTGGAGGTAGGAATAGAAGCCACGTCAGCTGATTCCCGGGCCTGTGACTACGCTGCCGCACCACCGTTCATCCAACTGGCGTTAGCATCTTAGGATAATTCAGCCCCCAAATATGGTAATGGCATGCTCCCAGGTTCCACCGCTACCATCTACACAGGCAGTTAGCCGCTGGTGCTGGCTGAACGTTTGCTGTCAAAACATTGTTTGAATGATGGATCTTCTTTGGACACAACAGCAACTTACAAAACCCACAAGCCATGTATCCCATGTTGAAAATCTGTCCCATGGCCTGTCTCTGTCCGCCCTGAGCTAACAGAAACCCTTCATGCATAAGCAGAACCTTTCCCCACACCAGTGCGGGGTAATGCGTTTAATCGTGGCACAGAGCAAGGTCTGTATACGGCCCCCACGGTATCAATTATTTATCTGATCAGCGATTCCTCTGGGGGTAAGGAGGGGGAAACCCCTCGGATAAAGGAATGTAAAACGAGGCTGTAGATTAACTCCTCTCCCTAGTTAATTCACTAGCACGCACGCAGAGCTGCAAGGGTTAAGACTCTTGTAGCTCAGAGCCCCCCCCCTCCGCCCTCCCAGCTGCTCTCGAATGATATAGTCAGGCCCAGAGTTCATGGGAGCTGTACCTGCGCTTTGTCTTCATCTGTCACCCCTCCTGACAGTCAGATCCATCTTAAATTGGGAGAGAAGGAGGGGAAAGCAATAATTAACCTCTGGGCAGCCCGCTCCCGAAATACCGCAGCCCGGTGATGCACAAGGAGACATCCCTGACACTTTTATTGCTAGGCCGAGCTCCCGTTCTGTGTGGAGGAGTGAATTCTGCAGGGCTGGGATACCTGAGACTCTCATTCCTGTCGGAGAGACGCCGGCACTTGCAGCCTGTCCCAGCTGGAGTGCATTAATGAATGTTCACCGCCACAGCCCGAGTTCTCTGGGCCCAGGCGGACCTAGGAAGGATCCCCCGCAAGCAGCAAGATTTTTGTGCCGATCCAGGTTTTTTTACACCCTCCCAAGTTCAAGGTGTTTGGATCTGGGTGTCTCTTTGGTACCCAAATGGCCAGGATTTAGGAGTAAAATTGCTGTCTTCAAACAAGCCATTCTCTAACAGGGCTCTGGGTAGATGTCTAATTGTAAGAGAATTTCTTATTTATTACTTGTTGGCATTGGCTATTACCAGAGTGCCTGGGAGCCCTCATGGTGGAGCATTGTACTAGGCCCTGACAGAACAAAAAAAATCCCAGCCCTAGAAGTTTCCAAGCTATATTTTTATATCCAGTTTCCCTTTGTATTGCTCCACCAGTGTCATTCCCCAGGACTTGAAGGGTTTCTGCTCTGTGGGGCAAGGGCGTGTTCGTGACCCAGTCAACCCAGGGAAGATCGGGGCCCAACTGTGTTTGGTGCTGTCCAAATGCACAGGGAGAGATGATCCCTGTCCCAGCGTGCGTGCAATCTAAACACACGAGACAGAGACAGGCACTATCATTTTCATTTGCATATGGGGAACTGAAGAACAAAGGAGCAACGAGATGATCCATCTGGGAATAACGCCAAGTAGGGAATAGTTCTCACAGAAGAGGGTGAGATGCTGGCCAACCAGGTCACGCCAGAGTGAATTTGGGACAATACACTTGTGTTAGTAAGGATCAAAGTGATTGTCAAAGGTAGACGAGTGTATCTGGTGTTGAGACTTCGTAAAAGGAAGGGCATGTTACTGGCATTGTTTTCACTTCTCTGGATCCTGTTCTGATGTAGCAGCAAACATTGACGTTGTGTATGCCCCGTCACTAAATAACCCATCCGAGAAGCCTTGTGGGATGCTAATGAAGGACGTTAACAAAAAAAAATGCTAATTTCAAAGCAAGTGGCCATTGTGCATGAGAACCGGAGGTCAGAGATTCAAAGTGCATTCCTCACTCACTGTCATCAAAGGCAAAGCCCACCTGGACAGAGACACTGTGTCACTTGTTTTCTGTCAGAAGAAGCTGTAAGTCTGGATTCAAGGGGAGATCCTGGAGCTCTGGACTGTCTGGACTCTTACAGGGAAGTTACTGGATGCAAAGCAGAGATCCCCAGAGACAATCTGGGTATCATGCAAAGACTTTGATTACATTACTGCCACCCTTGGGAATTACAAACTGTGACTCACCTGTGCATACATTTGACCTGCTTTAATCTCTCAGTAACCCTCACTTCCTTTTCTTAGGTAATAAACCTTTAGTTAGTTTACAATAGTCCTGGCTTTGCTGCCGGTGTTGTCTTTAGTGTAAGAGCCAGAGGACCCATTGATCTGGAGTAAGTGACTGGTCTCTCTGATGGAGTGTGATTTTTGGTTTGTGACCTTTTAGCCCAAAGTCCAGTTTGTCTGGGTGGGCAAGACAGGCTGGAGAGTCTGAGAGGACTGTCTGGGACTCCATGGCAAGACTGGTGCAGTCATCCAGGCTTTGTCACTGGCTTGGTGAAATCAAATTACAGAACCCGCCACCAGCCTGGGGGTATCTGCCCTGGTTTCTGCACTCTGCCCTGAGGCAGGCACTCCCGGTTGTGAGCTGTGACAGAGGCTTGGTTATTCTAGCAGACAAAGGCATAACAAGATCCAGTGGTGGGAAGCGGAGGCTAGACACATTCTGACAGGCAGTAAGTTGCAAGCTTTTTACAGTGAGGACACCTAATCATTGCAACAACTTACCTAGGGGCATGATTCTACACCACTTTAAGTCTTCAGTTCAGACTGGCTGTCTTTCTAGAGGAGATGTTCTTGACGGGGCTTGACACAGTGACTGCTAGGGGGAATTCTCAGGCCTGGGTGCTGCAGGAGGTCAGACTAGATGATCGCAGTGGTTGTCTCTTCTAGCCTGTATGTGTGTCTGAATTGATGAAGTCATTGGTTCAAGATCTGCGGTAGAGCTAAGCATGGAACCCAGGTGTTCTGAGTCCCACACCAGTGCCTTAGTCACTTGACCTCCAGCAAGGGGGCTAGTTCAGGACAGCAGAGGGTTTAAAGAGCGGCTTGCTATGAAACGAGCTGAGCACTATCAATTCATCTCACAGATGACATCAATGTGGCTCCTAATTACTTGTGGTTGCTACTAACCTTGTCTTAATTTGAGCTGGTGACTTAGAGGTTGGAAGGATACAGATACAGCCCGGCCCTCCTAATGACACGTGTGAACATGCACCCTGTATAACTAACTGCATAGCCATGGAAAAGGGCAACACAGCTAACTACTTGGATTCCTAAAATCTTTTGGCTTTTATGGCCAAATTGTTTCCCCCCAGTAAAACTCTGGCTAACAATGGGTGATTTACGCAGAGCCGGCAGCATCCTGATCCCTCATTGAGCTCCTCAGCAGCTCTTGAATTTCAAAATAGGGCCAATTTTGAATTAAAAATTAAAAAAAAAAAACCTAGGGAAAATGTTGACAATTTTTGTGAAAAGCTCTCCTCCCCCAAACGGCTATAGATCTGGTTGAATTTTTTCAGATTTTGGACAAATTTCAGATTTTTACTTTTTTTCTAAAGAAAAAAAAAACAAATTTTTAAAAATTGGGCAAAACATGTCCCCCTCTCTCCCCTCCCCCCAGCTTTGTTCCCTCGGGGCTAGATCCCGGGTTCTCCACTGAGCTCTTACTCCGTTGCCTTCATGTGGAGTGAGGGATGCCGAATTTGGCCCAGTGAAAAATGTGTATTTGTAGCTATTTTTAGAGAAATGTAAATGCCATGGCACAAGTGTCCTGGGCTGTTTGAACAGGTTTTGTCCTAATGCCTCCCGTCTACACACCCAGCATCCCACAGCCACCTCTGTGACTAGCCGTGGGCTGGCCTTTGCAGTGTTGGGGTTCTGAGTTTTCCCTTGTCCTTAGGGAATGGGTCTTTTGTCTCTACAGCTGAATAACAGGGAAGATGCTCTAGGTCAAGGCTGAGGTTCACTGCAGAGCTGTCGAGGGGGAAGGGTGGGCTTAGCAGGGACAGAGCAAGGGGTGCTGCTGTTTGGGACCAAGGTCAGTGACAGAGCTGGGGGGCAGTGGGGGAAGCCCCTGGGACTAGGATAGCAGGGCTGTTGCAGGGCAGGACTGAGGGGCAGGCCCATATTGCACTATCCAGTATATGCTATATGCATATCTCCATGTTCCCGTATAACCCCCTTTGTGGACTGGTCTGAATGAGTCCCAGGTTTTCCTGTGTATATATTCCATTTCATAACAGCAGAGGGGGTCATGTGACACAACACGTGTCTGGGCATCTATTCCATGCCCCGTGTGGTGAGATGGGGCACCGTGAGGCATTAATACACACTAGTTATTGCATTGGGAAGCTGCTATCAGGTTGGCTGGTTACCTTGGGTGTGCGTGAAATGCAGCCGCTGTTTAACAGTGCACTACAACTCAGTCGGGGCTGCTGGTGGAAATCCCATATCCAGTCGAAACTGCAGGAGGAAACAGGGCGGCACAATGGGATTAGCTGCTTTGGAAATTGGCCCGCATTCTGGGTTTAACACCATCTTGTGGAAACCATTCGGAAAGGGATGGACAATAAAACTGAAAATATCACCATGGCATTATGCAAATCCAGGGGACATCCACACCTTGAATACTGTGTGCAGTTCTGGTGGCCCCATCTCCGAAAGGATTCTGCATCATTTCCAGTTCTAATGAGAAGGGCAACAAAAATGAGCAGGGGGATGGAACAGTTTCCATACGAGAAAAGATTAAAAGGACTGGGACTGTTTAGCTTGGAAAAGAGACGACTCAGGGGGGATATGACAGAGAGCTATAAAATCATGACTGGTGTGGAGAAAGTGAACAGGGAAGTGTTATTTGCCCTTGTATAACACAAAACTTCATCACCTGATGAAATTAGTAGGTAGCAGGTTTAAAACAAACATAAGGAAGTACTTCTCACAACCTGTGAGCTCGTTGCCAGGGGAGGCTGTGATGGATATAACTGGTTCAAAAGAGAATTAGATAAGTTCATGGAGGATAGATCCATCGGTGGCTATTAGCCAGGATGGTCAAGGAAGCGTCCCTTGCTCCAGATGTCTGTAACCCTCCAACTGGCGGAAGCAAGGAGTGGGCAATAGAGGATGGATCATTCGATGATTGCCCTGTTCTGTTCATTTCCTCTGAAGCACCCGGCGCTGGCCATTGTCAGAAGAGAGGACACTGGGCTAGATGGACCATCGGTCTGACTCAGGGTGGCTGTTCTTATGGAAAGTATCATGAGATTTTATTGGCCAGGGCCTTGGGATTTCCACTTTATCGACCTTCTGTAGCAAAGTTTCCTTTGGCAGGAAAGTTGTTCGTTTCAGTAGTGACTCAAAGAGCAGAGAGCAGCCTGCACAGCCAATCACACAGCTCCCTACAACACAGCGCTTCCTGGCACGGTGATGGGACATGGGGCCAGGACTGCCCCAGGAGGGGGGAAGTGCTCCCCCTCCTGAGTCACCCACACCACTCCTGGCAGCACAGTCCCCAATTGCCTCTGAGCTGGGACGTTAGGATAAGCATTGACACACACTGTACCAATGGAAAGGGATCTGGGGGTCAGAGTGGATCACAAGCTAAATATGAGTCAACAATGTAACACTGTTGCCAAAAAAGCGAACATCATTCTGGGCTGTATTAGCAGGAGTGTTGTAAGCAAGACACAAAAAGTAATTCTTTCGCTCGACTCTGTGCTGATTAGGCCTCAACTGGAGTATTGTGTCCAGTTCTGGGCACCACATTTCAAGAAGGATGTGGACAAATGGAAGAAAGTCCAGAGAAGAGCAACAAAAATGATTAAAGGTCCAGAAAACATGACCTATGAGGGAAGATTGAAAAAATAGTCTGGAGAAGAGAAGACTGAGGGCGGGGGGACATGATATCAGTTTTCAAGTACATAAAAGGTTGTCACGAGGAGGATGGAGAAAAATTGTTCTCTTTAACCTCTGAGGGTAGGACAAGAAGCAATGGGCTTAAATTGCAGCAAGGGAGGTTTAGGTTGGACATTAGGAAAAAACTTCCTGTTGGGGTGGTTAAACACTGGGATAAATTGTCTAGGGAGGTTGTAGAATCTCTGTCACTGGAGATTTTTAAGAGCAGGTTGGACAAACCCCTGTCAGGGATGGTCTAGATCATACTTAGTCCTGCCTTGAGTGCAGGGGACTGGACTAGACGACCTCTCGAGGTCCCTTCCCATCCTACACTCCCATGATTCTGATTCTATAAACCAACAGCACCCCGCTCTCTGCAGCACAGCACCCCCTAGTGTTGCATGCAGGCATTGGGGTCAGTCCTGAGTCAGAGGCAACCCTGACAGTGAGTAATTGACAAATGCAAATACATACCTGTCTGCTCAGAATCCTGCAGAAAACAAAAGGTTAAATTTGTTTGGCATTACTGGCCAAACTCCAATCAGATGTGAAGATAATGGCATGTTTTCAATAACATAACAGAGCAGGTTGGCAGGTACATTCCAGCCATATTCAGCTGCATATCTGTTTATGCCTCTGGCTTTTTTATATATATATAAACTAGAAAGAAATCTGAAGCCTGTTTTCAATTCTTCCTGAGTTCTATTAAGTAAGATTGCTGGGACAGTCAATCACAACGATTGCATTTCATTGAAGGCCATTTCCCGTTCAGCAGATGTTGCGCCCTCATAGCATATGAACGAGAGAGGAAATCAATGCCAAAACGGTTCAGCAGAATCCTAGGCGGTGCTGATGAAAGGTGGCACTCCACTGTAGTGAGCAGAGATGGGGATTTTGTATCAAGCAATTGTTTCATCCCACAGGGGAAAACACATTTTAAATATTGAAAAGTTCGCCTTGCAAGCCAGCCTGAGCCAAGTCCCGGGTTTTCTTTTCAAAGGAATAAACTGTAAAATGTCATTTCTCCCTGGGAAGTGCTAGCCATAAGGGATGAAATCCTGGCTCTATTGAAGTCAATGGCAAAACTCCCATTGAGTTCAGTGGCACCAAGAGTTCACCCTAGTTGGTGAACGAGGCAGCTGTCCAGGGTCCTGAAATATGAAGATTGCACGTCGTAGGGAAATCAGAGGGTTCTTTGAGTGAGGCTTATTTTAAGGGGTACAAGATATCTCCATTTTCTTATGAAAGACATGTGAAATGAAGTTGTCCTGCCATTGCCCTGTGGAGCAGGAAGCAACAGCCCTGGATAACAGAGCAAATCCATAAGAACGGCTGTACTGGGTCAGACCAAAGGTCCACCTAGCCCAGTATCCTGTCTTCCAACAGTGGCCAATGCCAGGTGCTTCAGAGGGAATGAACAGAACAGGGAATCATCAAGTGATCCATCCCCTGTTGTCCATTCCCAGCTTCTGACAAACAGCCTAGGGACACCATCCCTGGCCATCCTGGCTAATAGCCATTGATGGACCTAACCTCCATGAATTTATCTAGTTCCTTTTTAAACTCTGCTATAATCTTGGCCTTCACAACATCCCTTGGCAAGGAGTTCCACAGGTTGACTGTGCATTGTGTGAAGAAATACTTCCTTTGTTTGTTTTAAACCTGCTGCCTATTAATTTCATTTGGTGACCCCCTAGTTCATGTGTTATGGGAAGGAGTAAATAACACTTCCTTATTTACTTTGTCCACACCAGTCATGATTTTATAGACCTCAATCATATCCCCCCTTAGTTGTCTCTTTTCCGAGCTGAAAAGTCCCAGTCTTATTAATCTCTCCTCATATGGAAGCCGTTCCATACCCCTAATCATTTTTGGTGCCCTTTTCCAATTCCAATATATATTTTTTGAGATGGGGCGACCACATCTGCACGCAGTATTCAAGATGTGAGTGTACCATGGATTTATATAGAGGCAATATGATATTTTCTGTCTTATTATCTACCAGTTTCTTAATGATGCCCAACCTTCTGGTCGCTTTTTTGATGGCCGCTGCACATTGAGTGGATGTTTTCAGAGAACGATCCACAATGACTCCAAGATCTCTCTCTTGAGTGGTAACAGCTAGTTGAATTCAAGCAAATGTCAACCCCCGCAATAGTCTGGCATCTGGCTCCATGAGCCAAATCCTCATCAATTAGCATCAGAAATATATTGGGAAACATTGATGGGGTGTGGCTTTTAGAGATGCTGTGCTACCAATGACTCCAAGGGATGTCAATTAGAGCTGCAGGCCCTTGGCATCTCTGTAAAACAGCCCCACAAGAAATTCACGTGGAATGCTAGAAGTGAATGTGCAGAATATTTACCTCAGTGGCTGCTCTTTTGGGTTTTCCCACCCATGAGACACTTATTTTACCCTTGGCTAGTACATGGCATTGGTGAGGGGGATCTTGGAACGCCACGTCCAGTTCTGAGGTCCACGTTTTGAAAAGGATGTTGAGAAATGGGCAACAGTGCAGAGAAGAGTCACGGAAATGAACCAAGGGCTGGAGAATGTGCCTTGCAAAGAGCTCAGTCTACTTAGCTTATTGAAAAGAAGATCAAGAGGTGACCAGGATGGTGTAGGAGTACCTTAACTGGGAATAAATACCAGGTCCTCAAGGGCTCTTTAAGCTAGAGAAGAAAGTCATAAGAAGAACCAATTTGAAGCCCCAGACAAATTCAAATTAGAAATAAGGCACAAGGTTTTAATGAGAGTGGAGTGGATTCTCCATCTTTTGATGTTTTCCGATCCAGCCTGAATGTCTTTCTGGAAGATCTGCGTTAGTCAAGCACAAGCCATTGGGCTCACCTCAGCGGTAACTGGGTGTAATTCTATGCTTGATATACAGGACGTCAAACCAGTTCTAGCCTTAAAATCCATGAATCTAGCCTGAAGTCTTCATTGGCTTTCTTACCTCTCTTTCAGGCACCTAGATGCCATGGTGCTGGGCACTTTAGGAATGCACACACAGAGACGCTGGTTCGCAGATGACCTCCTAAGGAGTGGAACAGCAGCAAACCCAGCCCTGCTACCCTCAACAGAAGGTTGAATCCTGAGGGTAGCAGTTTTTCCATGTGTTGTAGAGAAGTAAAGCGGTGACCTGGCGCTAAGAACAATAAGCTTCCAGGTACCAGGAAAACTGTAAGGTGCTAATGAGCCTATTTTGCCTAACGAGAGAACTTGAAAACCAGGGGTCGAGGATCATTTCTTCTCTCAGAGGTAAATGAAAAATCGGCACCAGTGAAAGATGCTGGGTGGACAGTCTCTGGAGACTGGATGCAGTATGGACTGCAGCAATGCCAACTTCCCTATCACCTGCCCATATGCCTCAACCCTATCTGGAGTGGAGTCTCTCTAGGGATTTCTAAGGTGGGTTGCATCACTGCCCCTTTAACCCACAGCCTCTGTGCTCAGATGGCATCCAACGGGGCTGGGTTTGGTGGACTGAGAACCACCAACTCAGCTAAACCACCAAACACCCTCACTGGGGATGACTTTTGGCCCCCGAGTCCATGGTCTTGATTTGAACCTGTAACCGAGAGAGAACATGCACTCATTCTGCCATTCCCCAGCCCCTGAACCATGCAGTTCATTTGAATTAGCCAGGATCGCACGTTCACAGGTCACCCTGTTCAAAGAAATATGCAACCCGACCACCCAATCAGCTGTGGAACCAGCCATCCAACAATGGGGCTTGAAAAAGAAGGGGCCTCGGACTGAAATGATTCTTCAGAATAAAAGGGCCAGAGACTCCTTTTACTTAGGAGGAGAGAAATCAGAACTAAAATGGGACAATCGGAAGGAGGAACATTTAACTAGCAAAGCCAAGCCGTTTATTGCTTCTGAAATGCGCGGGGGAGGGGGGAATCTAGAAGTGCTTCCCCCCAGAAAACATTTAGTCTTAAACATACACGATCTCTTATCTTTCTGCCAATCCCCCATTCCAGCCCCCATTTTCCTGCTTTTCTCATCCTTTCTCCAGAAGAGCATCATTATTATTTTCACTGCAGCATTTCCTAGAGGGCCTGACTGAGCACGGTACAAATTCATAAGCAAGACACAGTCCCTGCGACGAAGAGGATGGCTGAGTGTGAGGTGGTGTATAAGCCACAGTAGGAGAAAAGTTTCAGATGGGAAACGGAAACACAGAGATTAATTGACTTCCCCAAGGTCGCACGGGAAGTCTGTGGCAGAGCTGGGAAAGGAATGAAGGTCTCCCGGCTGTGTGTGTCAGTTGCTTTAACCACACGATCATCCTTCAGAAATGGCAAAACAAGGCTGATGAAAATTCCTGCCGTCAGCTAAAAGTTGTTCAAGACGTCCCTGCTCGATATGCTGGGGATTTTCTTTGCTTTGGGGAGAAAAGGTATCTAACCTTTGAAAACGCCTAACAGGCTGTAGATAAAATAGTCCATGGTTTCCTCCCACCTCTCTGCTTTTAAACCCCAGTCATCATAAACCCTTCAGAGGCTTGATCGGCACAGATGGGGGTTTAATCAGGCACCGTTTAAGCACATGGGTGTTCAAAGTTAATCCAATTTCACTCTGTTCATTAGGGCGGATATTCATCATCTGAAAATTGACGAAAGGCCACGAGTCAACGTGTCTCCCCATTGGAATTCATCAGACGGAGACATGGGGCCAGCCTGTACGTTCCTTCTGCCCACCACACACAGGCCAGAACTACCGGGGTTGGGTCAGTTCTTCTCATGGAGCAATGTGTTGGTCCTATAATAGTCATGAATTACCCATCAGCAGGTTACGATTTGTACAGCTGGTTTGTGGTTTCTTTCTCTTGGCTGTTTAGAGGGTGAGCTTTCTGGGGACAGGGACTGTGTCTTGCAGTGTGTACCTTGCATGATGAGGCCCTGACCTTAGCGATACTGTATAAAAACAATCAATAATAATCCAGGATGTTGGTTCACACCCAGCACTACTAAAGTAAAGATGTCATGTTAGGACACTACCAAGATTGTACTGTAGGGGACAGGTATTTGTAAATTTCCATCTAGCCAAATGCTTTGGGATACAGTCTAAACTCCCCTGTGTGCTGAGGCCAATGGAGTGGAAGTGGAATAGTCCACCTACTTCAGAAGAACCCTGCAATTAAGAACATAAGAACGGCCATACTAGGTCAAATCAATGGTCCATCTAGCCGGCATCCTGTCTCTGACAGGTGCTGGTGAGAGCTTACATTACCTGTAGACTAGAGAGTTTCAGATCAATTACAGGTAATAAATCCTCCCCCAGAATCTTTCCCAATATCACGCAATGGCAGGAAAAAACACAATCAACATCAGCCCTCTTCGAAGTATTTAAGTCTTGACTTGGTCCTAGTCTGAGTACCTACCAGGGGAGTGGGCTCTTTAAAACTAGCAGATAATGGCAGAACAAGGTCCAATGGCTGGAAGAGGAAGATATAAGATGTGGGTTTTTAATAGGGAGGGTAATTAACCATTGGAACAATATCCTGAGGGATAAGTGACTTCTCCATCACTCGAAGTCTTTAAACCACAAGATACGGGCTTGAGGCAGGAATCACTAGGTGAAATTTTCTGGCCCGTGCTATGCAGGAGGTCAGAGTAGATTATCAAAATAGGCCCTTCTAGCCTAAAAATCTATGTGAAAAAATGTGTAACACCAAGGCTAATAATGAAACAGGTATAGGCCCAAATCAACCCCTTCCTCTGAACACTCTTACATCTTCTGTGTGCGCAGAGGAAATGGCACACTGAGTCCTGGCCAGTTCTGCTCCTGTACACAAGGAATGAAACATGCACTTTCTACCTAAAATGATCTTGATTTTAGGTGAAGGAAAAACGAGAACAAAAGTAAAATCTTTCAGCGAGAGCACACTGTGTGTATCTCCTTTATAACGTGCTGCACAACTCTGAGAACAACATGGCTGCCGAGCTCATGTTTGGGGAGAGTGGTTGGAAATTTAAAGGTGCAGGGCACAGAAAACAAAGCATCACAATTCCATAGTCACACCAAATAGCTTCTGTAGTTGTATGATGGGCCAAACTAACACCCTACTTCCCTTTTGCCCCTAAACTTGGGGGACATTCAAAATTGGGAGGCAGAGCAGAATTTTGAATCTTGGGCCCATCTCTAGTGGAATCTGGTAAGTCCCTCCTTTCACCTCTGCTCCGTAAGATGAGAGCAGGGAGTCACTTGATGGAGCTAATCATAAGTGCATATCAAATAAACAAAGCTAAATATTCCATTGCACAGCATGTAGTCAGCCTGCTGCAGTCACAGCTGCAGGGAGCCCCAGCATGAAATGCTATTGCGGCTGGATTCCAAGATGGCTGGGAAGTTTCATGATCAATAATAGCAGACTGACGTGAGCTAAGAGAAGTGGAAGCAAATTTCATGCTTCAGGGTATTGAATGATCACTGCAGAGAAAGGGTCAGGAAGGAAAATTGCACACCATACAGCATTGCAAGGTTGACCAGGTATATTACGGGATTTGGGGTTCACCCTTCCCTTTAGCATCAATGATGCTACTGTTGGAGACTGATGGATTCCTCCGGTATGCAAAATCCTAGGACTGGTGATTGGCATCTGCACTAAGAGGAGGACAGTCACTAAACCACCTTTTGGCTCTGCTGACCTTGTAGGCATTAGGTCATTGGGTGTCAGACTTCTGGCTTATCTACAGCGGGTGAAGGAGCCTTGGATGCTGGAATGGTCATGGAGGTAGCAATCGGCAGAGCTGTGGGCAGCATGCTCAGGAGGAGAGGACGTCAATGCTGTGAGAAGAGCTGACCATTTAATTACATGGTAATTACCCTGGA
Organism: Malaclemys terrapin pileata; assembly: GCF_027887155.1. NCBI lineage: Eukaryota > Metazoa > Chordata > Testudines > Emydidae > Malaclemys > Malaclemys terrapin. The sequence continues at coordinate 125,109,384 of NC_071511.1, forward strand.
GCGGCTAGGGATTCACATGGTAATTACCATGCAGTTAGCAGGTGATAGCTACTGGGGGGATATTCAGGGTAAATGTATCACTTGTCTGGGGAAGCCGGGCAGCCACTTTGATGATCACAAATTTGCTCATTCCAGATTTACTCTGCAGAGGGCTGGGCCAAATGCACCTCAGCTGCTGGGCTGCTTGCAAGCCATTGCTTTGTGCCTGTGCCAGGTGCAATTCTCTAGGGTGATACCCACTCCACCAAAGCTAAGGTGGCAGGGCGGGTGGGGTGGAGTAGTTGGGAGGCCCAGGATGCCGCACCCAGGGGCTGGAATTACAGCTACACTCCTTCCATGCCAGGCCTATGCTGTGACCATGGCATCCAAGGAAAAGCAGGCAGATCCCTTCACCTCGTCCATTCTCCTCCCTCCTTTGGCCCCTATATGGGGCTTAGTAGGTGAATTTCACCTTACTTGTGCTGTTCGTTCACATGATATTCTTTCTGCTTCCTGATTGGATGTCTCCGGAACCCCAAAGCGATTTCAAGATGGCCACCTAAGCCCTTTTGGAGTGAGTGATTGTGCAGCTCACTATTCGCACGAGTCTTTCTCTCTCTGGCCAAGAAATGTGCTCAATGTCTGTGGAAAGGAAATGACAGGGTGCAAAGACCGCAAGTGAATTTCTGTCTCCTAATCAAATGTATCTTCATGAAGACTTTACCGCTATTCCTTCATCTAACCTAGTGAATACCAGGAAGCGGCCTGGGTTATGCTGGGTAAGAATTACTATCCCATCCCTCGGGATTTACAGGGAAAGTACCAATTAGTGGCCAGAGATTTATGGGGTAGCTCTAATTACTGTGGAGCCCTGGGGATTTACTGGGCAGGGATCATCAGTTCAGAGTAAATCAACATTATTTCTAGCTGCTGCTTCTGTTTACGTTAGATGGTTACGTCCTAACTCGGGAGAAACTCCCAGTGACGCAGGGCCCCCACGAGCGTGAGCTGCAGGGTGCCGGATGAGCCCTGGGCAATGGGGAGCGGAGGGGAGGAGAAGGGGGCTCCGTGTGCTCACTGGACCCCAGGAGCCAGATATCTGCCCGTTCCTCTGTCTGCAACGGCCCCCCTCCAGACCCAGCTGCTGACGCTCCTCTTTGGGGGCGTCTGCCTGTGCATCGTATGGGGAAAGTGCCTCATGATGGCCAAAAAGGGACCCCGGCTCTCTGCCACCCCAGTGATTCCACTGCCTGCCTGCCTGTGCTCAATGGTCTCCCTTTCTTCTCCTCGGATTCCCTTTTCCCTTCCTTTCTTCAGGCCCCTCTTGCTTTTCATTCGATCCCCCACGCACCTGCCGCCTCCGGCTCGCCAGGTCTGCTTCGCAAAGCGGCGTTTTGAGCCGCTCCCTGCATCTTTTTCCCTCTGCGTTCTCTCCTCTGCGGTGCCCAGTGAAATCCCCCCACAGCCCGCTCTGAACCCCTCCCCTCCTTTCCCAGAGCTCTCTTATGAAGCCTTTCACACCAGGGCACCCCGCTACACTCCGAAAGGGGATACCGGTGGTATCTTGATGGGAGCAATCCATCTCCATCACTGTAATGACCATCCCCATTAATCGGCGATAAACTAATAAAGTAAGCACTTTCCCCTCCCCCCCTCCCCCCAACTTCATTAAGTCTTTAGTACATTAATATGTCTCACTTAGTGTCTGTTAGGTCTCTTTTCCGGGGCGGCGCATGGAATTACCCGACAATGTATTCCCCACAGGCCGGCTGCAGTCTTTGACAGCTCAGGCCTTCGGACCCGTCGCCCGGCCCTCCTCATTACGGGACCGCCGCGCGCGCATGGGAAGAATGGGACAAGGGGGGGAGGGTGAAAAAGATCTCCCGCCCCCTCCAAATTAAATTTGTGATGCCAGGCGTCAGATGGGCCCGCAGCCAGAGATTAATTCGACTGATCAAGTTATAAAGAGCGCCGAGGCTGGTAATCAATCTTGGAGCTGTCAGGCAGATAGACAGCGGTTTTAACCTGGCAGGACTCACACATACGCAGGCCTTTTTAATTCCTTTCACATGGACTGTTATTTCCCTGGCCTGTTTGTTCGGAGGGGGGAGGCGGTGCTGCTTACCTCTCTCCCCATCTACCAGAGCAATCGCCCTCGAAGGCTAGGCCTTCCGGTCCCCCCTGTGTTCGATCGCCCCCCTAAATTGGAGGGGCTGCTTGTCGCGGGCCCGTCGGGAGCAGGGGATGAGCTGGGTGATGCCACTTTTGTGACCCTTTCGTGAGCGAATCATGGTTATTTGGAGAGGAGAAGTTAGTGGCTGGGGGCGGGGTGTCACAGCAGCAATATGGGGTTAATTAGGAGCTGTAATGAAGTGTGTGGCTGGGGTGGGGAATTGGGCAGTGCTATGGAATGGGGGAGCTGGGAGACAGTGGCCCATAGACTTGGAGCCTTTAGGATTAGCATTCTGAGAGGAAGGATGGCCCAATGGTTAGGGCATGGTCCTCAGATTTGGGAGTTGTGGGTTTGATTCCCTGCTGTGGCACAGAGGTCCTTGGGCAAGTCATTTAATTGCTCCATGCCTCAGTTCTTGCTCTATACGATGGAAACAGCAGCCCTGCCGTACCTCACGGGATTGTGAGATAAACACATGAAGGACTACGAGGTGTTCAGATGCTACAGGGCCAGATGAGCACCTGACTCTCCCCATCCGATCTGTCCAAGACACCTCCCTGAGACTCCCTCCATGAGGTCCTCGGGGAGTGATCTAGACAAACCGACCAAGCACACCTGGCTGCCCGGTGTTACTCCTGCTTTGTCTCCACTGTGTCCTGTCTGTTAGATCTAACTCCTTCCGGGCACGGACTGTCCTTGTTTTATGACTTGCACCGGATTGGATACCCCATCCAGGAGGGGTGCAGTCAATTGCATGTCTTGGAGGTGCAATGGTTTGCTAGGTGGCGTAGCTAGCCGGGAAGCAAACCAGTAGTGGGAGAATAATGTAAGCTCCTCTGGCCAGGGACTCTCTATGTTATGTGTTTTTGCAGCTCCTGGTCTATGATTGGATCCCCGAGAGCAGGTCACGAATAGTCAGTTCGTAACTTCGCTAGTTAGACACGAAGACAGACATTTTTATAAACAGAAATATTCAGTTCCGTTTGCTATGATTCATGGGTAGGACAAGGTCACCTGTGCTAGTATAATGATCCCACTTTGGCAGGCTGACAACAGCATTTGAACCTGTGACTTTCAGTGCTAGAAGCATAACTCTTTACTGCTTATATGCAACAGGTTACTCCATGAGCCTGCTGCTATCTACTTACGTGGATCAGCCACTAGAGGGGGACAAAGATCACAGTCTGTTAGTGTGGGTTGCACTAGAACACTGTGCAGGGGTGCAGAGCTCTTTTGCTGACTCACCCTCTCATCCAGATTAGGTGGATCCTATTAGCTCCAACCCAGGAGTATAAAAAGGCTTGGAGTGCCTCTCTAACGAAGAGGGAGCTACAGGCAAGGACAGAGATGATCCTGCATAGAGAACCCTAGGAACTACAAATCGCAGGAGGAAGGTTAGCTTAAGACCAAATGGTGGTGGTGGTTAAAATTAGAGGAAAGTCCCCAGAAGAGGGAAAAATTTGGGACATTAACCCGGCATGTCTGTGCTGTGTTGAGAGTGGGCTGGTGGACTTTGTCCACACCACTGTGGGGGTCAATATTTGTTGTCTGTAAATATTCAGACAACCACAGGGTATTCAGGAAAATGTTCCCAAGCCCAGAAAGTGTCCTGAGCTGTAGCACAAGAGACTGATCACCTGTCTGGAAAGTCATACCAGAGAGTGTTCTTCATCACTGTTGTTCCCTATTCATTCTTCTCCTGCTGTAGCCAACCAATCAGGGAGCTGACAAGCGCTTAACCGATGGCTTAAATGACCAGCCACGGCACATGAATAATGAACAGTGAGTGGTTTAAGCTTAATAGTTCGAGGGCAGCCCAGGGCATGAATGATTTCCTGACCCGAACTACTTGGCGAATACTTCCAAGTACTGAATGCATCTGAAGGGCACCAGGGCTCACACACCAGAAAAGGGGCTAAATTCATATTTAATTTTTTTCTATTAAAGCTAATGTTAAAATTACATAATACACAGGTTAAGGAAAGAGTGTCTGTACATCTGGGTATAATGCTTAAATTATCCAAAAGTACAAAGTTTGGTTTAAAAGTAATAAAATGCATATAGTACATAATCTGTAATATCCCAAATTAAAATGAATAAATTCAGTGACACAGTTAAGGTATTAGCATCCAAATATTTGGGTACATCACTCATAAAAGGTTATACTAAGGGTAGTTTGTGGAAAGCAAATACAGCAATGAGTGTAGATTGTCCCTCAGTAATTGAGAATTTAGGGTAGGTTGTCCCTCAGTAAATACAATTCAGTTATTTTCCCCACTTCGCTTCTCAACGGCACTCCAGCCCATCTCTCCTGCGATTGCCGATGTCCAGTGATATGTTCCAAATAGATGTGCCTCAACCACCTGATGGCGTCCGATACCATGAGTTGCCGCATCCGCCAAGCGTAGCGCTGGCCGGTTCTGCATTCCTGCAACCCTCGCTTGTTATATTTTATTAGTTGATCAGCTCTAGGAAGGTCAATTTCCATGGCCTCTGGGGTACTTGGCCTCTCTCTTGAGACAAGGGGCCCAGCGACTGTTACCTGTGGTGGGCGGTATGCGTTTTGTAACTGTGATTTTAGTGGGGTTATTGGGGGGAGGTTGGGCTCACGAAGAAAGCTTTTTTCACGGTCACTCTGATCCCATCTGGAAGGCAGCCCCGTAACTGACAAGAAAGCTGTGGGATGAATTTCCCCTGGAGGCTGCCACATTCCATTGTCCCACTGGGAGGTAGCATTGCAGCTCATCACTATCACATGGGGTGAGATGGCCCACTTGGGTAACTGGACCAATCCACCGGCGGGCTGGAACTGTGACTTTGACCCACTGTTCAACAGGGAGCCATTGGCTGATGGGCTCTCAATGGCCTCTGTTGTTTAGCTTGTGAGCAGGGACTGTCTCTAGCTAAACTCAGGGTTGTGAGTTCAATCCTTGAGGGGGCCATTTAGGGATCTGGGGCAAAAATCTGTCTGGGGATTGGTCCTGCTTTGAGCAGGGGGTTGGACTAGATACCTCCTGAGGTCCCTTCCAACCCTGAGATTCTATGATTCTATTTACAACCCTTAGCGTAACAGCTCCCTAATGTCAGCTGGGGCCTCTAGTTGCTACCGTAATACAAACGGTGAATAACCCCGATGAGCAAACGGGCTGACGTGTTCGGACCCATTTGGAGCCTTTCTAAAGGTACCGGGGAGCTGAAACGTGCATGGCAATCACTCGCTTGCTAGATACTTTGCTCGTGGATTTAGTGGGGTATTTTTGTTTCAAGCTCCCACAAGTTTTTCCATCTTCTAAGCAGCACCGCTGTCACGATGGCATAGGCCAGTCCGTGTGGGCTGGGCTTGTGGGAATGCGGCGTCCTTTCCAAGCTGCATGATTCTGCTTCAAGTGGGTCCTTCCAGGCTGGAACATACTGCGGGGGAGGAGGTCTGTTTTCTGAGAAATGGTTTAGGGAGAGGGCCGGGGTCTTTGGGAAAGGAGCCAGTTTCCAAGCGAGGTCCATTGGTGAATCTTTTTAAAATCCTTTCCCCTCCCACAGTTTCCCTTCAATTAACTCCTAGGAGCTGTCACTCAGGCTATTACATCCCTTCTGGGTTTTTCAAGCTCCGAATCTCTAGGCACGATAAACGCTGGGATACAAGAATTTGAGCTTGCAGGGCACGGTTTATCGCTCTGTAACTGCGTGACACAGATTGGGGACCTCTAGATTGATTACCCGGGTCTCCGGAATTCATTGAGATGCATTGTAGGAGCATCAGCATCACGGGGAGCTGGTTCTGTTACCAACACTAACATTGTGGCCTCGGGCAAATTGCTTAAACGCTCCAAGCCTCGATTACTCCATCTGTAAAATGGGGGTAAAAATATTCCCTCGCCCTTTACAACACTGTTTGCGGCCTCCCTGCAACTGTAGGAGACTGATGGCTACTCCCGAAGGAAGATGATCAACCCTCTAAGGCCCCACTGGGGCTGGTTTCATAGTTTTAGCCCCTTGCTCAGAAGCAGAGTGGGCATTGAGACTTGGACACCTGCTTTTGGGGCAGGGGCATGTCCTAGTTCACTGATGGCAGCTGGAAAGGGTGGGGGAAGTGGGCGACAGAGGATGGCACGTTTTAAATCATGCCACAGGGTGATAGAAAAGCTTGATCCATTATTGCTAGCAACCGATAGCCATGTGCAGGGCATGGCAGGGGGTAGCAGATGGGTGAGGGGCAGTGTCAGTGCCTTAAAATCTGTAGGTATTAAGTAGCAAAGGACCCAAAGTGCTTTTGGAGCTGTTGGGATTTGGATTCAAGCTTTGCAGCTGGGCACCATGTCCCCTGCCAGGCTGCCCCAATATCCTGGATCCCAGACACTCCTGAGCTCTGGGGAAGCCCAGAGCTGGATCCAAATGTTCGGTTCCTCTAGGTACGTACACGGCCTCCCTGTAGTGCCTGTAGCAGCATTTCTAATCGTTGTCATGATTCCACACACAGAATAGGCAGAGAGCGCTAATTCCAGAATGGGACCGTATATACCCAGGGCAAGGGGGTCACACCCCACGCATCAGAGTCCAGGCCCCTGTTACTTCAGGCCTCCCCGCCAGATTACCCCATTCATAAGGGTATCATTGCAGCAGCCCTGGAAGATGGAGAAATATCATCGGCCATTGTACAGACGGGAAACTGAGGCACAAACTCCGTGACTTGCCCACGGTTACCCAGGGGAGTTCAGGACACAGCTGGGAACTGAACCCCACATCTCCAAGGCCCCCGTCTCGTGCCACAAGCCCATCCTAGCACCGAGGCGAACCAGCCACGCAACGTGGAGAAGTTTCAAACACCAGAACAGAAGCAGAAATAGCTGCTACCCCCAATCTCCCCCCCCCTTGACTCTGAACATCTTTGCTTTCAGCCGAGAGCTCTGATTAATGGGTTCCGCTCCTTCCTAACCACGGCACAACCCATCAAACACACACCTGCTTTCTAACCTCACTGTGTACACCGCTCCAGCTCCACGGGGCCCCGAGGCAGAGCGCTGCTCTGGAATGACGGGGTATCTCCAAGTGCCAAGCGTGTGCGGCTTGGCCCCACTCCAGTGTATTTTGCAGCAGCTTGGTGCCAAAGTATTTGCTGATTAATCTTCCCCCCTCACCGAGCCACATCTTGGGAAGGTTCCATCCATCTCCAAAGAGTCCAGCAGCCGTTCTCCTCACACCTTCTCCCTGCTTCCAGGTGGGGAGAGAGCTGGTGTTTTCATCATGTTTGATGGGATTATTAGGGGGAAGGAGCTAATGGAGCCGGTAATAAAGTTAATAGAAGCTCTTGTGAGCTCGGCCATTAAGGATAATTAAGAAACGATGGGTGGAGAAGAGAGCTGAGCCAGTCAAAACCTCAAGGAGGTTTGGGGGAAGCTGGATTATCGGCCTGGCATGGAGCCCCCCAAAACCCCTCCCAGCTCCTCACATCTACCCTCAAACTCTCTTGTCCTTGTTCCCGCACAGAGCAAGTCTCACTGTGCGGCTCTGCTCTGAAACGGCATCGTCTTAGGCTCCACTGACTTCAGGGACAATAAGTGCGAGGTTTGGCAGTGTTTCTCCACCGTTATCGTGGCACAGCCGGCCTAGCTGAGAGAGAGGCAGTTGGATTCTGTTCTGGCCTCGTGCATCGCCAAAAGACTCAGTAACTAAGGCCATGTCTATGCCATAGGTGCCGACTTCTTGTTTAACGCCTGGGGGTGCTCCGCCCCGAGGCCCCACCCCCATTCTGCCCCTCCCCCGAGGCCCCACCCTTGCCCTGCTCCTTCCCGTCCCTGCTCCACCCCCTCCGTGGCAGCATGGCACCCCTGATTAGCTCCAGCCCCAGAGCACCCACTGAGTCAGCGCTTATGGTCTACACTACAAAATTGTCACTCTAATGTACGTCGGCATACAGCCGCCGCGGTAGTTACATCACTTGGGTGCGTCTACACTCTGCTCCTTGGGTCGGCGGTGCATGTCCTACCCAGGAGCGCTTGTATCGATTGCACTGCCAGTGTGGGGCATTGTGGGATGGTTCCGGAAAGCCAGTCACAGCCGTCATCCGCAACGCAGTGTCTACACTGACACTGCGTCATCCACTGTGACTCTATGCCGCTTGGGGAGGTGGAGTTATTACGCCGGCGTAGCAGGGCAATTACATCGGCGGGAGAGACATTTCAGTGAAAACACTTCCCTAGTTAGGTTGACATAAGCTGCCTTGCGTCGACCTAACTCTGCTGTGTAGACCAGGCCTTGGACCCAAATGCAGGGCCATATTTTGTCTATCCTGAAGACAGCACTGAGGGTCCAATTTTCAAGGCAACGGGGCTGCCTCAGTGTCACTGAGGACACAACTTAGTTTTCAGGATCTTGATCGCCGGTTATTACACAGGAGTCAGAGAGAACCCAGCTTGACTCTCAGATCCTGGGGTGAGTTTGTGACGCTAGCAGCCAGAAAAACCCACCTTTCCCCTTTTGAACTGAGCACATTTCGTCTGAGACTCACTGAGCGTAAATAAATCTGGAAATAGCCCCATCTGAGCAGGGGCACACTTCGGCCCCTTCCCTGCACGACTGGCTGAGGCCGGATCCCTGTGCATCAGGCGGGAACTGGAGCCGGGCACTCAGCTCACAGACTAATCTCCCTCCCACTGAGGAAAAAATGCTCAGTAAACACAATTGTTGAGAGAAAAAAAGCAACACTCAGGGGTCAGAGGTTAATGCTGATAGAGCTACTAGGACAAGCGGCAAAGAAAACAAGCAGGATTTCAGCAGCTGATAAGGAATCCGCAGGGAGCTGATCGTAGCAGGAAGAACAGGAGCTCGGCCATAGAGACTTGATTTGTCAGCGCCGTCCCCGCACATGGGGAAAGTCACCCCGGATTTCCACCTTCTAACCGGTGCGACAGGACAGCGTTGCATTATCAGTGCTGCCCCTCCCGTTCCAATGGAGCAGCGGGTGGGTTGTATTCGTGTTGCTCTTGAGACCCAGCTGAGAGCAGGGCCCCAGTGTGCTGTACAAGACAGTGAGAGACAGGCCCTTTCCCAAAGAGCCTCCAGGTGAAATAACCAAGACAAAGGATGGGAGGGAGAGGAGAGGGCAGTGGCAGGAAAATAACTCAGGTCTCCTGGCTCATAGCCGAGTGCCCGGCCTCTGATTGACCCACTCTAGCTAGTTAAAGCTAATTAATCCTCACAACCCCCCCTCAGTGTTGGGTTTTATAGTCTGAGCCCCACTTTACTAACGGGGAAACTGAGGCACGGGGCCATGACTCATCAAGTGAGGAACTGAGATGTCGTGGCTTAGACATGGGAGTAGATATTAGGAGACTGCCTTGTGTGCAGAATCCTGTCTGGGTTTGCCCCAGGACCTGACGCATACTGGGTCAGGACTGTGCGCTCTGTATTCCCCAGCCAGGCTGCATTCGGTCTAAGGCGGTGATCAAAGGGCCAACTCACCAGGAGCTGACACAATGCAAGGATTCAGTGGTTTAAAAATACCCCCCCGTCCCCACCCCCGCCATGCCTTTGTAAAACTCCCCCCCAGGAAGCTGGCTCTAGGAAATACCTGAGGGCCCAGGACTGGTGGAAGGAGGCTGAGAATTTACATACCTGCTCCTTCAAACTGGAAATCCGGCTTTCTTGTGAGACGTGGGGCAGGGTTGTAATCCAGGGCGATCCTGGGAGGCTTTGCAATGGTATTAAGAGCAAACCGAGCCCCATGTGGCAGCTGGAGACAGGTCAGGGAGCGCTTGCAACATTCCAAAGCATTAACTCTTCAAACCACCGCCCACCCCCCGCCACCCTTCCTGGGCTCTGTTAGCACCACCCTGCTTCTCCCTGCCTTGGGGGCCTAATTGCAGGTGTGTCCTTTGGTAGGGGGGCCAGGACGGGGCTGCAAAGGTCATAGGTACCGTTAATGGGGTTGTAAGAAGACGGGCTGGATAACCAAAGCAAACAGGGAATTAAGGGGATGAGAAGTAACTGCCCTGCTGTCTACAGCACCTAATCCTCCCTGGGCTGGTCATGGGAGCCTGAAATGACAGGCTGAGGTCGTGAACACATCAGTAGGGGGTTGGGGCTGAATTCTCGCCAGCTCGCCACCAGCCCCCGTCTGCTCTGCACCGGGAATGGAGGCCGGCCGTCCCTAGGGCCGATCTGGCATTGCTTTACTGCTAGTGATGGCAGATTGACTTGGTTGGCTGTGCAGGTTCTTAGCTACTCAGTTAAAAATGTGGATGGGTCTCGCTAGTGATAATGAGAGTGAAGCTCCAGGCCAAAATCAGCTTCCCATCTCTCCATTCGCCTCTCTTGAATGAATCCAGGCCTTACTGTCAGCCCAGTCCTCGTGTCCCCCCGCAGCTCTGCCGACGACCCTTAGTCGGCTAGGCCAGTTCTGAACCCCCCTCTTCTAAGCTTTGCTGATGCACCTCGTTTTGACCTAACTACTTGAGATACTCCCAAGCCACCCAGTACTATAGCATCTAGGTCACAGCTTGTCCACGTCTTTAAACAAAGGCCCTTTTGCACCAGAAGCAAGACTGCTGTCCCAGCCCCAGCCCTGATCTGTCCCATACCACTCTGCAATCATATGCAGCATGCCAGGGTCGGAGAAAGACGCTCCGTTCGTCTCTCCAGGAGGATTACACATATGAACCCATGTTCTGACCCGGCGTTTTAGGTGGGTTGCAGCCATCTGGGTCCTAGCAGCCTGCCAAGGTAGCCCTCCGTGTTGCAAACCCTGGGCATCCTTGGGTTTCGAAGGCCATTTCTGAAGCCAGCATGATCATGGCTTCACCCATGTAATCACGTGGGTCGGCTAGCATAAAGCTCGCACCGGGTGAGATGCAAATCTGGTATTGTTATTATTTTAACCCTTCCCTTTAAAAAAACAACAACAACAAAACTGCTTAGCTGAAAAGCTGCTGTGAATTTGGCGGTTGATTGGGAATGAAACCAGATCGGCTCTCGCTGCTGCTGCCCCAATCCAAGCAGGTCTGAACGCAGCATTTTGGTGGCTGCTTCCAAAGCAAACAGTAGGAAGTTGGATGACTGGCACCTCTTCACTGGAGAAGCCGGTTCTCTGTTACACAGAGGTGCCTTGGGCCATTAAAAAAAAAATGGTCCGGGGCAAAGAAGGGGAGTTCTTCTTGTTCGCCTTCTTCCTGTCCCCGGTGGGGAAGGGGAGAGTGGGCCTGATTCCAGAGAGAGCTGGTGCAGGGAAATCCCTTCCCTGGCCTGGCATTGACCTCAGTTGCAATCACAGGCCCCGAATCAGGCGGCTGCTTTGGAAAACGTTTGGCCGGAGCGGCTTTCCTAAGCGAGGGTCGATGGCCTCTGCTAATCCCATCAAACTAGATCCTGAAATATTGGCCGGCGGCTTAGTAATGGCCTGTTTGCCTCCTCGACTCTGTGGAGGGGCAGCGTCTGTCAGTGCCTCCAGGGACAGACAATGCCAAACAGTGATCAGGGATGGGGCTCCTGAAAGGCCGCCCCTTACAAATAGCAACCAGCCATACACACCTAGTGCTTAGGCTTTCGGTGTGTTGCCCCTCCCTTCCTGTCTCAGCAAAGCCCCTTACACGCAGGCAGTGGTACCCAGTGAGAAAGGGTGGCTTTAACTGCCCCCCGCCCCCAGATAAAAGCTCTGCAGAGGGAAATCACTGGGGGAAGACGTTTTCAGGGAATTCCCTGGCCATCCCCTCTTCACGGGGCTCTTTTTGAGCAATGCTGGCAAGTGATAGCTTTTGCAGCCCAGTACGAGAATGACTGCAGCTTCGTCCCATCAATGCAACCTCCTCTCTGTCCACACTGCCAGGCCCTGGGCCAGGGTGGAGACCAGGAGAAGCCAGGGGTAATTGTAGCTTATGCTATAGGTAGACTCTGACAGCGTGGAGTACAATTTGTACTTTAGCCTTCATTTATTCTCCATCATCTTTTTCCCCTTTGGAAAGATCCTAGTTACACTGCAACCAGCAGTGCCATTAGAATGGACACAGATTGGTGATGTCCATCAATAACGTGTACCCTTTAAATATAGACAGGTGTGAAATGTATAGAATCGATTGGGAGGCATTGATGCTCAAATCCCGTGTCCTTCTGCCCCTTAGGGGTGATCTGCAGGCACGTTCTGCCTCCATTTCCCCTCCATCAGGTACAATCCATACGAACAACCACACTAGGTCAGACCAGTGGTCCATCTCGTCCAGTGTCCTGTCTTCTGACAGTGGCCAATGCCAGATGGTTCAGAGGGAATGAACAGAACAGGGCAATTTCGAGTGCTCCATCCCCTGTCGCCCATTCCCAGCCTCTAGCAGTTGTGAGGTTTAGAGACACTCCGAGAATGGGGTTGTGTCCCTGACCATCTTAGCTAATAGCTATTGCTGGACCTAGCCTCTATGAACTTAGCTCATTCTTTTTTGAACCCTGTTATATTTTTGGCCTTCACAACGTCCCCTGGCAACAAGTTCCACTGGTTGACTGTCCGTTGTGAGAAGAAATACTTCCTTTTGTTTGTTTTAAACCTGCTGCCTATTAATATCATTGGGTGACCCCCAGTTCTTGTGGCATGAGAAGGGGGTAAATAACACTTCCCTATTTATTATTTATGGTTTCTCAACATCAGTCTGATTTTATAGACCTCTAGCATATCCCCGCTTAGTCGTCTCTTTTCTAAAACCAACAGTCCGAGTCTTTTTAATCTCTCCTCATACGGAAGCTGTTCCACATCCCTAAATATTTTCTTGCCCTTCTCTGTACCTTTTCCAATTCTAATCGATCTATGTGTTCTGAGATGGGGTGACCAGAACTGCAGGCGGTATTCAAGGTGTGGGTAAACCATGTTATATAATAGCATTATATTTGATCATCTCTCCATTTCCTAATGGTTCCTAACATTCGGTTCGCTTTTTTGACTGCCGCTGCACATTGAGTGGAGGTTTTCAAAGAACGATCCACAGTGACTCCAAGATCTCTCTCTTGAGTGGTAACAGCTAATTTTGTATGTATAGTTGGGATTATGTTTTTCAATGTGCATCACTTTGCACTTACCAACAGTGAATTTCATCTGCCATTTTGTTGCCCAGTCACCCAGTTGTGTGAGATCTTTTTGTAGCTCTTCGCAGTCAGCTTCAGACTTAACTATCTGGAGTAATTTTGTATCATCCGCAAATTTTGCCACCTCACTGTTCGCTCCTTTTTCCAGATCGTTTATGAATATGTTGAACAGCACTGGTCCCTGCTATTTCCCCCTCGCCATTGTGAAAACTGACCATTTATTCCTACCCTTTGTTTCCTACCATTGAACCAGTCACTGAGCCATGAGAGAACCTTCCTTCTTATCCCAGGACTGCTTACTTTGCTTAAGAGCCTTTGGTGAAGGACCTTGTCAAAATCTTTTTAAAAGTCCAAGTACGCTATATAGACTGGATTACTCCTGTCCACATGTTTGTTGACCCTCCACCCCTTAAAGAATTCTAATAGATTGGGGAGGCACGATTTCCTTGTACAAAAGCTGTGTTGACTCTTCTCCAACATATTGTGTTTATCTACGTGTCTAATAATTTTGTTCTTTACTGTAGTTTCAACCAGTTTGCCTGGTACTGAAGATAGGCTCATTGGCCTGTAATTGCCAGGATCGCCTCTGGAGTCTCTCTTAAGAATCTGCACTACATTAGCTACCCTCCAGTTATCTGATACAGAGGCTGATTTAAACGATAGTTACATATCACAGTTAGTAGTTCTGCAATTTCATATTTGGGTTCTTTCAGAATTCTTGGGCAAATACTATCTGATCCTAGTGACTTGTTACAGTAAAAGTTGTGTTATCCAGCCCTATATCAACTGGAAAGCTCTATAAACTGGCATTTCTAATCTTCATAGAAAGTCCGGTTTATAGTCTGGCTGGCGCGAGGCCGGCAGGCTCCCTGGAAGCGGTGACCTGTCCCTGATGCTTCTAGACCAGGGGTAGACAACCTATGGCACGCGTGCCAAAGGTGGCACGCGAGCTGATTTTCAGTGGCACTCACCCTGACAGGGGGAGGGATAGCTCAGTGGTTTGAGCATTGGCCTGCTAAACCCAGGGTTGTGAGTTCAATCCTTGAGGGGGCCACTTAGGAATCTGGGGCAAAAAAAATCAGTACTTGGTCCTGCTAGTGAAGGCAGGGGGCTGGACTCAATGACCTTTCAGGGTCCCTTCCAGCTCTATGAGATAGGTATATCTCCATCTCCATATATATACTGGCCACTGATCTGGGGGGCTCTGCATTTTAATTTAATTTTAAATGAAGCTTCTTAAACAATTTAAAAACCTTATTTACTTTACATACAACTATAGTTTAGTTCTATATTATAGACTTACAGAAAGAGACCTTCTAAAAACGTTAGAATGTATGACTGGCACACAAAACCTTAAATCAGAGTGAATAAATGAAGACTCGGCACACCACTTCTGAAAGGTTGCCGACCCCTGTCCTAGACAGAGGCGCGGCAGGCGGCTCTGCACACTTCCCCTACCTGCTGGCGAAGCCCCCGCAGCTCTCATTGGCCATGATTCCCAGCCAATGGGAGCTGCAGAGCCAGCACTCGGGATGGGGCATTGTGCACAGCCCCCTGCTGTGCCTCCACCTAGGAGCATCAAAGACAGGTCGCTGCTTGTGGGGAGCCGCCCAAGGTGAGTGCCGCCCAGATCAGGCATCCCACACCCCCTCCCTCACTCAAACGCCCTCCCAGAGCCTGCGCCTCGCACCCCCTCCCATGCCCTAACCCCTAACCCCACACCCAAACACCCTCCCAGACCCCGCACCCCATCCCGTGCCCTAACCCCTAGCCCCACACCCAAACTTCCTCCCTCTTAGTTAACCGGAATTTTTCACTTTCCGGCACCGCCATTCCCCCAACATGCCGGATAAAAAAAGCTTTTATTGTACTGTTTGATTTATCAGTTTGTTCCAAAACCTCCTGTCAGTACCTCAGTCTGGGACAGTTCCTCAAAATTTGTCACGTAAAATGAATGGGCTCAGGTGTGGGAATCTGTCTCGCCTCCTCTGTGGTGAAGACCGATGCAAAGAATTCATTTAGCTTTTCCGCAACGGCCTTGTCTTTCCTGAGTGTTCCCATAGCATCTTGATTGTCCAGTGGCCCCACTGATTGTCTGGCAGGCTTCCTGCTTCTGCTCTACTTAAAAAAACCCACAGTGCTGATAGTTTTTCTGTCTTTAGTTAGTAGTTCTTCAAATACTTCCTTGGCCTGCCTTATTACACTTTTACACTTGACTAGCTAGAGTTAATGCTCCTTTCAACTTTCCTCAGTAGGATTTGACTTCCAATTTATAAAGGATGCCTTTTTGCCTCTAATCACCTCTTTTACTCTTTTTTGTTTTTTGGTCCTTTTAGTGTTTTTTTTTTTATTTGGGGTATACATTTAGTTTGAGCCTCTACTATGGTGTTTTAAAATAGTCTCCATGCAGTTTGCAGGCATTTCACCCTTGTTCCTTTTAATTTCCTTTTAACAAGCTTCCACATGTTTGTGTAATTCCTCCTTTTGAAGTTAAATGCCACTGTGGTGAGTTTCTTTGGTATTTTTTCCCCTACAAGGATGTTAAATGTAATTACATTCTGGTCACTGTTACTCAATGGTTCAGCTAGATTCAGCTCCCAATCCAAAGCAGACCATTGTCCTTGAACGCCTCCTCCGGAGGGCCTCATTTACTGACAACGGGAGATGACCTGAGTAAATCTGACTCTTAGAAATGGTCTCTGGTTACTTTTGAACTCTTGTCCCTACCACCTGGGACCAGGTGTCTTCTTTCCAGAGTCCGGTTCTCTTGTGGAAACTGTTTCCAGCCCCTTGTCTTCTGGGTACACTTGTTATTCTCCTGACAAGCTACTCGTCTCCAGAGATTAGACGCCTCTTCTCCCCAGAGACTTTCTTCTTGTTGTTCCCATTTGGACTGCTTAGACAGCCTTCATATAGGGAGCAAGTGCTCCACTACTAATTGGCCACTAAGCAGTCACCTGGAGCACCCAATTACCCATAGGTGGTCTTCAGAGGTCCATCATGGATAAACTAGGCCCTGATTCCCCATGAAGGGCCATTTGCCCCTTGACAGGAAGTATAAGAGTTTTGATGATTGTGATGCTGGTAGACCAGGTGCCAGCTCTCACCAAGGCTGTAAGCGCCAGCTGGGCATTGACTAATTCATAGTGGGAAACCAGACCAGCTCACTGGGACGTTAGTATTGTTCAAGATCGGTGTTAGACTTGTAAAGATGTATTAAGTGTTTAGACTCCATAAAAGACTTGTAAGTTGCTACATGTAAGTTGCTACATGCATTCATCTTATTTGTAACGTCTGTATCCCATGCTGTAAGGTGAGGTGTAAGTTTTTCTTTATAGCTGTGAAAATTACCTGCTCTGAACTTGTGAATCCAGGCAGGAGGAGTGGTTCCCATCATGAAGGACTATCAAAACTAAGTGGGCCATTGCAAAGTAGGGAAGACTGGATTAAGAGCCTTTCCACACACATGAAGGTGCTACGTGCAAGGAAGCTCATCTCGGCTTGAATTCTGGAAGAAGGAAATAAAGACAGCCGACATGAAAATTCTTCATCTCTTTGCTGTTTGGACTCTCACAGGGTTGGAGCTAGGAAACAAAAGTGGAGATCCCCAGGGCCAGCCTGGGTTAGCTCTGAAAGACATTTGGTGCTGACAGATTGCTACAACTGTCACCTTTTGAACCCATAGACCCAGGGGCGGCTCCAGGCACCACCGCAGCAAGTGCATGCCTGGGGCAGCAAGCCGCGGGGGGCGGCCTGCCAGTCACCATGAGGGCGGCATCGGGCTGCCTTCGGCGGCATGCCTGCGGGAGGTCCGCCGGTCCCGCGGTTTTGGTGACACTTCGGCGGCGGGTACACCAAAGGCGCGTGTAATCAGGCGCGGACTCACCCCTGCGGCGCCTCCTGCTGGTCATCTCGGGGAATTAGCTCACCCAGCATCCAGAGCGCCCTCTGCAGGCCAGGTGTCCCACCTGTTGTTGGCCCCCGTGTCCCTCCCGGACCCCGGTGCCCTTGGCCTGGGTGCTGCCCCCCTGGCAGTACCCCACTCTCTCTCTGGGTCTCTCCATCCAGGGGAACCCCCACCCCCTATCCCAATGCTAGGCCACAACCTGGGGCTTTCCAGGCTGGAGCACCCCAGCTCCTCTGCCTTTCCCCAGCCCTGCTCCACTCAGGTACCCTGTCTCAAGCTCCCTGCAGCCAGGCCCTTCTTTCTCTCTGAATACAGAGTGTGTGTGTTTGGGCTCCTGGATCACAGCCTTTTTATACAGGCCAGCTGGGGCCTGATTGGGGCGTGGCCCAGCAGCTGCTGTTTCCCCAATCAGCCCAAGTCTTTCCTTCCACAACCCCAGCCCTCTGCAGGGCTGGCTTTAATCCTTCCCAGGCAGGAGCGGGTGTCCACCCCTCTACAGTGTGGCACCGGCGGACCTCCCACAGGCATGCTGCCGAATCTGCGTGGCCAGCGGACCTCCGGCAGGCGCGCCGCCGAAAGCTGCCTGACTGCTGTTCTTGGGGCGGCAAAATACATAGAGCTGCCCCTGCATAGACCTGTCAATAACGCTCACATTTCCTTTTCCTAATTAATAAACCCTTAGTTCGTTTACTATCGGGCTGGCTGCAAGCTCTGTCTTTGGTGTGAGATCGGAGGTACAAGCTGACCTGGGGTACGTGACTGCTCTCTTGGGACTGGAAGCAACCTGAATCTTTGGTGTAAGTGACCATGTATCACTTAGTCCAGCTCGCTGGGTGGCAAGATAGACTGGAGTGCCCGAGGGGACTGTCTGGGACTCCATGGTGAGACTCCGAGCGCTGCTGGAGTTCCCATTTTTTACTGGGTTGGTGAAAGCTAATTACAGACCATACCGCCAGTTTGCGGTGTCTGCCCTGCTTTTTGACAGTCTCCCCTGAGGACATGAACCATTTCTGACAGTGTGACAATGATTCTTTCTCTCCACCCATCCATCCTCCTATGGCCCCACATCACTGTTGTCCCTGAGTGCCAGAGAAATGGTTGGTTTCAGAGTAGCAGCCGTGTTAGTCTTTATCCGCAAAAAGAACAGGAGTACTTGTGGCACCTTAGAGACTAACACATTTAGCATCTCTCGTGGTGCAGAGGAGATGGAACTCAACTGTAGTGAGGGGATTCTTTATTGAGGCTGGTGGACGCAGACAGACCTTGTGACTCTCTTGCTCCTTGAGAATTAATGTGGCCTGACTAATACACCATATGATCTGTCTATCTGTCCTTTCAGGATCTACCTTAATCAATGTCATCACTTGAAAGTTTCAGTTTTCAGCAATTACTTCAGGCTCCTTGGCCGGGAATCATTTTATACCAGGCCTGACAAACTGGTAGCGGTAGGCAGTTGATTGACTTTCCCAGGAGCTGCCTGGGATGGACAGATATTGGGTGAGTTGATTCAGGTAAATAAATGATTACAGCCGCATTCAGACGGGAAGTCACCCCTGAGACCTGCAGTGAAAACCGTCTGCTTTAGAAGTGTCACTCTGAGCAAAGGATTTCAAAGTCCAGTCAACCGCCAACACGCCCCGTGTGTGCTGGGCCTTTCGGCATGTCACAGGCTGATGTTTCAATGGCATCTCCCCAGTCGCTTCCTATTAATACTTCCAGGGTTTGCCTGGCTTAGATTACCTCGCTGTTTTCTTTTTTGCCATCAGTGCTTGATTTATAGCCCAGGCACCCAAAGAAATGATGTAATTCTGCCTGCTGTCAATTTCAAGAGCAAGTATTAACCATTTAGCTTGGGATTATGACCGCTGGAGATTTACCTCGTCCTTACCAGGGGGTAGCTGGGGATGTTCTGCGTAATCACATGGTACTGCTGGGCTATTTACCACTGAACTCGATAGGAGTTTTAATACTCCTCAATATGGGGGACTTGAAGACGTCATAGTAATTAAAAATTAGTTAGGCAAATGATTATGAATATGAAAATAGACTCTGTACAAGAGCCTACAAATAGCATTCTTTGTTAATATCTTACGCTAATACAGCCCCCTTCTGATTGCTACCAAAATGCTTTACAAACTGTATATACAGGGATCACCAGTGGGGCTGGAGCAGTTTTATAGTGGGGGGCCTGAGAGCCATTGAACCCAACTGTAAACCCTGTACATCATGGAAACCACGTCAAGCCAGAGGGGGCGGCAGCCCCCCAGCACCTATGGGGATCATTCACTCATCACTGAAAGACAGCCACCTCTGGGGTGAAGAGTGGCAGCTATTTAACATTACACAGCGGGTAACCCAGTACACGACTCCCGTATCCTGTAGGAACATGGAATTTATCCAGTCGTTATGTGGTGTTTACTAGCATGCAAATTCTCCCGAATTCTTATGCAATGAAAGAGCAATTTTCTGATATTTGTTCCCAGGTAAATGAAATATTGATGTAGTTGTGAATACAAAGAGAAAATGGCTCTTAGAAACACACACCCCAATTTCCTCCCCCCACCAATTGGCTTTGTTTTCTATGCTGACTGGATGCTTTTAAGGCATGTTTGAACCTGAAAGCAGAATGGGACTGGCAAGGCCTCATTCAACCCTAAAACCACGACTCTAGTTCTCAGAGAGCAGCGGTGACATGTTGCAGCTGCTTGGGGAGGGACATCATGTGGGAATCCCGGGGCAGTGAACAACACCACTCAGCCCAGCTGACCCTGGATTTGATGTGAGTCTCTATGGAGAATGATGATGATACATGCAAGTTCAATCCATTCAACCTCGGAACTAGGCTCTGCCTTTTAGCCCCCTTTGCCCCAGCAGTTCCGTCTCTTCAGTGCTGCTGAGTGTCTCGGGAACATGTAGGGATGGGCGATGACTCAGCTGTGTTTGGCCTCGCATGACACGTGTCCCTCTCATCCCATTCTCCTCCAACCCCCCCATTAGTCTTTTCTTGGCGTAAGGCAGCCTGGCATTTGATGAGCCTGCCTCCCACTCCCTGGGGGAGACAGGCTGTTTCCTGTCTTCTGCGGCCTCCTTTGCAGTGAACTCCCACTGCTGCAGTGACCTCTGGGAGCCCCATCCCCTTCACCCAGATGTTCCATGTTTCCAAAGCTATTCTCATGGCAGCATCTCACTGCCCGTTTAGTGACTCCTTGTATTGATAGTTCCCTGCAATTTCAGTGGCTTTCAGCCATCTCCACAAGATGCCAGCTCTCTCCGGTGGGGTTTATGCTCCCAGCAGTCGTGTGGCATCAAGGGGACAGGTCCTGGACGGCCGGGTTCTCAACGTAGCTTTGGTGGCTCCATTCCTTGGGTCCATTTACGCCTGCCCTGAGTATTTGCACACAGACCAACTTACATCGCAGGCAGTGCAATCTTCTCTCACGCACGCCATCCTCTGCTGGTGTGCCTCAGCCCGACTGGGAGAAGCCCCCCTAAGCTGTGCTCAGTCCGCGTGGCCTGTCCCTCCGTGGCCTCTCCGCTCCCACGTGGCAGAAGGTTAGTTGAGTTGTGGGGGTGTTGCAGCATGGTCAATGTCCCATTACATAGTGGACTGACCCCCACCACTGACCCATTGCACCCAGGCCAACCCCCGTGCCACACGTCAGGCTGCCCGTTGGTTCACTTTTGAACCTAGCCCCTTTCATTCTCACTTTGAGGCCCTGGGACTCTCATGCACCAGCTCTGTGGCCTCTTATAAGAGTGGGGCGTGTCACGCAAGATGGGGAATAATGGACTTTATGCACTACACACAGAGCTGCCATCATTTCATGGCATCATAGACATGTCGGGCTGAAAGGGACCTTGAGAGGTCATCTAGTCCAGCCCCCTGCTCTGTGGCAGGGCCAAGTCAACCTAGATCATCCCTGACAGCTGTTTGTTCAACCTGTTCTTAAAAACCTCCAATGATGGGGACTCCACCACCTCCCTTGGACACCTATTCCAGAGCTGAACGACCCTAGAGTTAGACAGGTTTCCCTAAGAGCTAACCTAAATCTCCCTTGCTCCAGATTACGCTTATTACTTCTTGCGTTGCCTTCAGTGGACATGGAGAACAATTGATCCCCATCCTCTTTAGTTGAGTACTACCACCAGGTTCTCTTCCTCCCCTCACCCCCGTCGTCTTTTCTCAGACTAAACATGCCCAGTTTTTTTTTTTAACCTTTCCTCAGAGGTCAGGGTTTCTAAACTTTTTATCATTTCTGTTGCTCTCCTCTGGTCTCTCTCCATGTCCTTCCTACAGTGTAGTGCCCAGACTTGGGCACAGAACTCCAGCTGAGACCCCCCCTCGTGCCCAGTAGAGAAGGACAATGACCTCCGGTGTCTTACATGGAGGAAGACACTTTAGAACTCCCAAGTTCTGGGGAAACAGGGGGCAGAGGTTGGTGAATCCAGCTTCAGGAGGTATTAGGGGCAGAGAGAGGCTGAAATGGATGGTGAGTTGGGAGCACGTTCTACACCCTAGAGACCTTTCAGCCAAAGACCGGGTACCTGATGTTTTAGGGCCAACAGGGCTGAGTTAATGCAACCTGGTGCCCTAGGCATGGAACATGACTCCACCACGTGGCCTCATCTCTCCACCTTACCCTCATCCCTCTTGGTGGTGGTTGAGAGGGTCCTCCTCCTTGCCCAGAGAGGCAGTGTCTTGGGGGTCCCTTCTGTCCCAAGACTGACTGGAGGGGTTACCCTCCCCCAAAGAGGCAGGGATGGCAAGAAGAAGGGGGCTGGATTTACCCCAGCTGCTGGGATGTATCTGTGTGGTCAGCCCACTTCTCGCAGAAGTCCACAGTTGGAAAGGCATTGGCAGGTGGTGGGGTTCACACCCCACTGTGATGCCTGGAGCAGTCCTCGCGGAGCTATTATCTCAGACTGATATTGCTGCATCCGTTACACATGGGTCAAAGTTTTCTTTGCAACCCTGAGGGCTAGAAACTCTTTTTGTTTTTAAATGAAAACTGGGACTCTGCTGTAGTCGCACGTCTAGCGTTCCTAGACGTTAGTCTGACCTAGGGCCTCACTCTAGCAAAGCACTTAAGCACCTGCTTTACTTTAAGCACATGAGTGATCCCAATGAGGCCAACGCACCTGCTTACGTGCTTCGCTGGGGTCCGAAGCTAAAGATGCAACGGTGGGATCCTGAAAAAAGCAGATGGTGTCAGTGTGAGGGTAGCCAAAATCTAGGCTTTGGTTTGGGCCCCTCTGTATGAGAGAGGCCTTTGAATTTTTTTAGCACCTGGCTCTTGTAACCTATGCTGCTACTACTGGGATGGCCAAAAATTTCCTATCAAAATGTTTTTTTGACAGAAAATTGGGTTTCTGACTAAATGAGATTTTTCATGAACAGTCTCTGCTCTCTGCAGAAAGTTGACTTTTCATCCAAACACCCCACTAACACTCACAAATAAAACCGTTTTTTGGGTCAAACACCAAAACATTTCAATTCAGGAATGTCTCTGCAGTGCCTCATGGGAATTATGGTTCAGGTGCCTCACGCCACCATTCTCCTCTATGGACTGGGCTCCCTGGCTAGACTACATCTCCCAAGATACACTGTGGCCAGTTGCACCTTGGTGGCTCAGCAAGATGGGAGGCCCTGGTGCATCGTGGAAGATGTAGTCTGGCCAATAGACAACGGGGACATGAGCTACTGCAACAGTATTTCTGAATCAAAATTGTTGGTTTTCAGCTGAAAATTTTTGGATCTTAATTTTTTTTTTTTTTTTTTTTTTTTGCTCCAAAGTCTAAATTTTCCCCATACCCCCAAACCTGTTTTCCAACCTGCTTTAGTTATAGGGTTGCCAACTTTGATTGGCCGAATTCCTGGAGATTTCATCATATGACATAATCTTTAATTAAAGATTCATCTTTAATTCCTGGAGACTCCAGGACCATCCTGGAGGGTTGGCAACCCTATTTCATTACAAGCCTTTCACAGCATGAGACAGGTTGTGCTGATAAAACTGTGTCATGTTCTCTCAGGAGCTCAGGTACAAGGGTGATTTATGCCGCATAAGAACCAGATTAGACTAGACTAGACTTCTTTGCATTACGTTTCGAACATGAGTGGGTTTTTTTCCCCCTTGAAATTGGTACAATTGTCTTTTTATTTTTATTTTTGGTCTGTTTGGATCCCAGTAAAGCAGATTTGGGCTGATAAAGGCGGGATCCACCTTAAATCTGTTAAGGTGGCAGGGAATCACAGCGCGTCAGTCTCTTCTCCCTCTGATTTCTCATAACTGCCCGCGAGCACATCGGCATTTGTAATTGAATACAAGGGCTTCTGGGCCACAGCAGCGGAGCTGCATTAATCACCGGCAACCTGGCGGAGCCGGGGCAATAGATCTTCCTCAGCCATAAAATAACTCATGTTAATCATTGTCTTTGATTTATTGTCTCCTCTGTCTTGTACATAAATTATTCAGCGCGTTGTTGGGGGAAGCTCTCCTGGAGCGAACTAATGAGAAACTCCGTCCTCCTCGGCACGCGGCCGCGGTCCCTTTCGCTGGGTCATTTCCTTTTTGCTGGTAGCAAAGAGAGGAGGTGCCGGCGAGGGGGATCAGAAGGTTGGGGGAGAGACGGCACTTTGGTCCAAGGCCTTGTGCACAAAGCATGGAGTTAAGAGCAAGACGGACTCTGGAGCTGGAAGAGGAGGGGTGGATGTGTCCCTCTGGGGGATGTCTTGGGGGGCGGATGCCTGATGGACCAGGGGGCGAGAGTCTACATCAGGGTCCGAACACTTCCAACATTCTGGCTTATTGGGGCTCAGGGCATTGGGCTGGTAGGCGTGTTGTATGGTGAGGAGCACAGTATAAGAACTTGTACAGCGGAGAATCAAATTCTGCTTCTTTTAAAGAAGTGATTTATCTGTCTGCTGCCCGTATTCCTTCCTTCCTAGTCCGAGACCGCAGAGCTGATGCCACGGAGGCAGAGGTGAAAAGTGCCTGGCCCTGGGCGTTGCTGTCAGAAGCACTGGTGGAAATTAATTGCACATGCAACACTGACTGGGCGAGCCGCCTCCACCTCAGGGCTACCCTGTCCTCATCTCTGCCCTCTCCTGTTTGCTGCGGACCTGGGCTTCCCGGGGCAGTTTTTTCTTCCCATCCGTCATGGCACTGGCTCCAAGGACGTGTCCATCACGCCTGCTGCGTTTGTTTTGCTGGGGGTATTTTTCTTTAGCCTCACTTACGCCCAGGCTCACAGCAAAACAAACATGCTGCCAGACCCAGGCTCAGACTGCCTGGTGCCGCGGCTGGCCCTCGGGCTGATGAAAGGAGAGTGTGACAAAGTTTCTCTGCCCAATTAATCACAGGGGAGCATGCACCATCAATTAATGGATCACTGGCCTTTTTGAGGCTAATTTCCTTCCGGCCCTAGCTCTGCAAGGCCGCACTTGGACCGTCCCAAGGCAAACACCGAGAGCTCTCGGTAGAGGCTAATGCATGCACTGATTGTGCAAAGTAGCAAGATACCTGAGGTGTGTTGAGTGGACAGAAGCTGGGAATGGGCGACAGGGGATGGATCACTGGATGATTCCCTGTTCTGTTCATTCCCTCTGGGGCACCTGGCATTGGCCACTGTCAGAAGACAGGATACTGGGCTAGATGGACCATTGGTCTGACCCAGTCTGGCCGTTCTTATGGCCCAGTTTTCCCAGGCAATTGAGGGTAGCTTTGGGAGAGGGGTCACTGTCTGATGCTCACCCTGCCCAGATCTCACTGGGTTCTCCTTCTATTGCTCTTTAATAGCGAATCTGGGAGTCGAGGGCTAGATTTAGAGGTGAGTCTAAGACAACCTACAGGCGGTTTGTCACCTTCTGGCCCCTTCCAAGCCTTTGTTATGCTAATATCGGTGCCGTCAGGCTTAGTTATGTTCTCCCTCCACCTACTGTGTAACTTGCACCCCTCGGAATTTGACCTTCTGACCATCTCTGTGCCAGGGAACCTAAGGGAGTTGGTATAAGAGAAAGGAAAGCAACTAGCCGCAGCCGTAAGAATGTGAAAGTTGGAGTAACCCCGCCCACCCTGCCTCAACTTCTCCTTCTTCCAGCTTCTTGGCAGGTAAATTGCATCAGTTTTGACTCCCTGGCACACCGGTAAGTTGGAGTAAGTAAGGGGGTCTGTGGCAGGGCGAAGACTCACCGGTCCGGCGCCTCCTGCTGGTTGTCTCAGGGAATTAGCATTTACAGCCTCTGGAGCCCCTCTGCAGGCCGGTGTCCCGCTGCCGCTGGCCCCCGTGTCCCTCCCAGTACCTGGTGCCCTTGTCTTTGGGTTGCTGCCCCCGGCAATACCCCCGCAGTCTCAGGGTCTCCCCACTCAGGGGAACCCCCAACCTTCTATCCCCACCTTGCCTCAGTCATGGGCTACTGCCAGTCACCATCTAGCCCCCGCTCACTGGGGCAGACTGCAGTGTAAAAGCCACTCATCACAGGCAAGGGGGGTTTGAACCTGCTGCTTCTGCCTGTCTGTGGGCTGCCCCCTGCAACCCCAGTACCTAATTGGCCTTCCACTAGGCCGCAGCCTGCGGGGTTTCCAGGTTGGAGCTCCCCAGCTCCCTTGGCCTTCTCCCAGCCCTGCTCCACTCCAGGTGCCTTCTCTCAGCTCCCTGTAGCCAGGTCCCTCCCTCTCAAAGGGGTCCTTCACTCGCTCCAGGGGCCCCGGAAAACTCTCTTGGGGCCCAGGCCCCCGGAGCTTCTTCCGCTCCGGGTCTTCGGCGTTTCCATGTTGACCCATTTACAAAGGTTACTCTAGCAAGCTCCAAATTTCAAGATGGAAACGTAATTGTGATATGGAAAATAGGACTATTTCTGTTTGGAAAAATGTCAAAATGGGTCACTTCAATGGCTTTGAAACTTTTTTCCAAAATGTTTCAGGTTGAGAAATTTCTCAAAGCAGATCCTTCCTCGTGAAATTTTCACAAATTGGCATGTTTCAGCTAACCCTCCCTCCTTTGCAAATGTTGAAAAATTCCCAAGCAGCTCGAATTTATATTAGAAAGAAAAAGCACATGTAATGTCCCCATCTTGGTTAGCTGGTTAATTTCTCTTCTGTCGTCAAACCTCTGCTTCCCTGATTGCTAATTCCTTTCCCTCCTCTGTTGGCTGTGTGCTGAGTCACACAATGCGGATCCAGGCAAGATTTAGATTTGCCAAATCCCCCTTGATCTGGAGGCTTTGGCTTTGGATTCCACTGCATGTAGACATACTGGGGGAATCAAAATCCAATACCGGGAACCTTTTGGAATGAAAATGCTTCTAGTTTAAGTTTGCTTTACCTGCATAAGTAACCATATGAGCACATTCTTATCTCATTGACCACAATATGACACAATTAGAGGCCTGATTCTGATCCAGAGGGACGGGTCCTTCGTTACAGAGATCTTCAAAGTGCTCTGCGGTGACTTTCACTAGGACAAAGAAGAAATTTATGGTAGAGGCGGGACTCAACACTAGGGGTGCCTGGCTCCCAGCTCTGTGTTCGGAGCGCTACCCCACATCTTTCTGCTTCAATCATTTGGAAACACATGATTTTTCTAGCACTACTTGCAGGGCCAGGAAAAGCCCTGGGGTTGGGTTGAGGGTTAGATACAGTGGGGACGCACCTGTTCCGGAATGGCATGGCTCTTGCTTTCATTAGAACACAGCCAATTTTTGCGAATGGGTATCTGAGAGCTGTGAAACAACTTAGTGGGGAAGTGTAGGTGCTGGTGGTAATTTGATGCTCTGAATACACATGGAAGCTCCAGCTAGAAAAATCCATCCAACATAGCATGTAAGGAAAAAAAAGGGGGGGTTCCCTTTTTGTCAGTTTGTCATAAAAATACCTGCAGAAAGGACCACCGTCTCCTGCTGGGGAGGGGAGAAAGGAGGAGGGGTTGTGAAAATTGTCAAAAGAAAATAAAAAGTTTACATTTTAATTTAATTTTTTCCATTTTTTTCATTTTTCAATTAAAAACGTTTGGAAGCTTTTGGGGACGTTTTTCTCCCATTTCTCTCACTTTGCCCCAAGGAATGAAAGAAGAGGGGGGGATTCAAAAGTGACACAAACAGAAAAAGCCAACTGGAAAAAACAGGTGTGGGGAAGAGAGATTTTAAGTCTAAAAAGTAAGACAAAATACCACTTTCACTTAAAAAAAAAAAAACCATAAAACAAAACTTTTTTCAAATGTTTCCAGTGGCCGGAAAAAAAAAAAAAAAGAGGAAAAAACTGAAAGTGGGAATTTTCTCATGATTTCAAAGTGAAAAATTTGGCAGATTTTGTTTTTGAGAAAACTCAGTTTTTCTTTGAAAAAATGTTCCATCAAAAAAAAAAAAATGTAGCGAGACCCTTCTTTTAACCCCCAAAGACTGACATCTCGTCGACAATACCTCCCTGAAATTAATGAATTAGCCTGGATCTTTCAACATAATTAGAAGGGGTTGGAAAATTCAAAACAACAACAACAACGTCCTCCCAAAGAAACCCCTCCCCCCAAAACTTGCAAGATATTTCTAAAATCCCCATTTTCGGTTGTCCTTTTCTGACCAGCTCTGAGGTGACCCGCGTGCCCTGCGGCACCCCCTACTGGATCCCTACACATTGCAGCCCAAGTACAGCGCAGCACTGCGGGCTGTGAAATGGGGCACCCCGGCATGTGGCGAACGCCGTGCCCACTAGAAAAGCAGCAGGGCACCTGCAGAATTTGCCAACGGGCGGAGAGAGAGAGAGAGGGAGGAGGGAAAGAGAGGGAGTTCTCTTTTAATATTGTAGCACTGGCTGCAATAGCTGCCTGGAGATAAGCAGCAGGCTTCCTAGTGCTTCCTGGGCTTTGCCATTATCAGCGTTGCTGAAGGAGCTGTCAGCAGCCTGGCACCTCCTCCTCCCCCTGGACTGTTTGCACCCTGGAGACTGGGGGCTGTGAACCAGCCAGGGGTGGTAGAAAGCAGTTGCTCCTGCTATGTCATGTCAGGAATGACGTCCGTCCATTCTGCACCTCGCCTGGCCTCCCCGCCGAGCCAGAACGCCTCGCGCTGATTTTCCTTGGCCCGGTTTGAGTGGCTCCACCCAGCTCTGGTCTCTCCTGGTTCTCCTAGTTCTGGGCCTGGCACAGGACTCAGTGTAGGTGACACTTTCTGGCCTGGGTTATGCAGAAGGTCAGACTGGCTAATCACAGTGGGTCCGTTCTGGCCTTAAATT
Source organism: Malaclemys terrapin pileata (assembly GCF_027887155.1). NCBI lineage: Eukaryota > Metazoa > Chordata > Testudines > Emydidae > Malaclemys > Malaclemys terrapin. The sequence goes on from NC_071511.1 coordinate 125,137,720, forward strand.
CAGTAGGTGAAATCCTGGCCCCACTGAAGTCAAAGCCAAAATTCCCCTGGATTTCAGTGGCGCCAGGATCTCCCTCCCTCCACGGTTACATGAATCCTCCAGCTTCTGTAATGGCTCCATCAGCGTTTCATTCCTCCGCCCTCTCCCACTTTCCATGAGCTCCCACGAGGCTCCGTGTTCTGACCCCTCCCCTCTACACCCTCGGGCTCTAGGGCAGTGGTTCTCAAGCTTTTGGTCCATCTTGCTGGCCTGTCGTAAGGTTTTTCATTTGGCTCCATTCCAGCGAAAGGGGACAGCTTTGGATTCTGATCCGGGTCCAATTTCCGACTCTGAAAATCTGCCCATTCCGAGCGCTCCAAGGTCTGGGTGGGTTCGGATCAGTGTTTGGGTTCGGGCCCGCGTCTTGATTGTTCTGAGTTTATTGCTGCTGAGCACAAGCAAGCCGCAGTATTTATTAATCCATCCCGCGAGATGCAAGCACGAGCAAATCTCGAGGGTGTTGCATCTCGGTCGGATTAAAATATGTATAGCTCGAGATGCCATTGAAATGCTGCCTCGGAGGTGGCAATGCGCGGGTGCTCCTAGCCCCAGAGGCCTCAACTAAATGTCACGCTGTTCTCTTAATACAATAGGAATGCATTAGAGAGGGCAGAAGGGACTGTGCACCCGGACTGTAAGAGACACACCGTGCAGGACTGCCCTCTGCTGGATGGAACTGGAACTGCTCAAGTGTGTATCACAGGCCCTATACTGTGGTACGGGGCCTGTTCCTTCAGAGCCCGAGGGTCTGAGTTCTGTTGCTGCTGTCGGTGTGAAGTTCCCCGTGGCCCCAGCATGCAGCATAGTGACCCTCCCTCCAAGTCCTACGTGTGGCTGGATTTGTCCTGACGTCTTTGTGAGAAACACTGGAAACCTTGGAGGAGAAAAGTTCTGAGAAGACCACTTCGAAAAGAGGGTTTGATAAACATGGGACTGTCTCTTTAATTTTGCTCTTGCACTAGTGCCCAGAGGCCCCCTTAGAGGATCCTGGACTGGTTGTGCTAGTCGCTGGCCAATCCCCGGTGAAGTCTTGGTCCCTGCCCGGTAGGGTTTATAAGCTAAGAGGACAAGTGACAAAGGAAGGATGGAGGGAAAGGGACTCGGATCTGGTTTCTAGAGACACACATGCATTTGCTTTGCAAAGTTGTATTTTGTTAGTAGAGATGGATGGAGCAAAGGGCAGCTTTCTCAGACTGGCAGTGTCCTTCGAGGCCTGGTGGAGAAGGTCTTGTGGAGACGTGTGGAAGCGGATAGTTGTTCATGTGGCTAAGCCACTAGACAGGAGTGCTGGGTTCAGCTCCCTGCTCTGCCACAGACACCCGTGTGATCTTGAGCACATCCTTTAATCTTGCTGGGCCTCACTTCCGCCAGCTGTAAAATGGGAGTAATGAGTCTTCTGTCTGGCCTGTCAGTTTAGATGGTGCTTTCTTTGGGACAGTGTCTCCTGCCGTGGGTAGGGGCAGCACCGACCCCGACCGACCCTGGTCTCAGCTCGGGGATCTAGGTGCTAGCGCAATATAAATGCGAATCAAACCGGCCTTTCTTGCAGCTGATCCTGGCCAGAACCGGACTGTGCAAATGACAAGTAGTTCACTGCACTTTTCAAATGGCAAACCAGGGGCCAGGGTTAGGTCTGGGGCGGGGCACTCCACCTCCCTCCCCTGCAGATCTCCACCTCTCTTGTGTCTTTTACTCTTTGCCCAACAAAAATAACATGAAAAATCCCCAAGGGCTTTGCTGGGGCTTGACTGTTTGCTAATGCGCCCGGGCAACGTGCACACACGTACCTGCTCTGAATAGTGCCTGGCAGTTACACACACACACTGAACACCAGTAGCACCGCTAGAGGGCTCACAAACCAAATACTGCCTTATTTCTATATACGACATCCCCCCCACATCCACAGCCCGCGTGCAGCTGCAGTCACCCAAGGCAGCTCAGGGTCAGTTCTTGGTGAATCAGGTCCCCCCCCATCAATACCTCAGTGGGCAAATACGGGTGTACCCCCACATCCTTGGGGCCCTCCTTGGCCCCCCACTTCAGGTGTACCCTTGCCACGGGTACTTTGACTGGTGTTCCGCCCACCCCCGTCAGGGTCAGGTAGGTGTTGGGCACCACCTGATCTGGGGCCACCACCTCGGGCCGGGCCAGCGTCACCTCTGCGCCCGTATCCCAGTATCCATTGACCTTCCTCCCATCCACCTCCAGGGGAACAAGGTACTCTCTCCGGAGGGACAGCCCCGCGCCCACCGTATAAACCAAAAACCCTGAGTCTGGAGCATCCAGCCCCCTAGAGGAGCTGGCCTGGAGCTCTCCTCCCTCCTTAGCAGGTGGTACTCTGCCAGCCCCTCTTCCCTGGGAATGCTGCCTTTCGCCGGACTCAGGGCCCTACACCCCCGGCTTCCTGCGATTCACCATGACTCTCAGCCAGCCAGTAAAGCAGAAGGTTTATTTGGATGACAGGAATACAGTCCAAGACAGGTCTTGCAGGCACAGACAACTGGGACCCCCTCAGTTTGGTCCATCTTGGGGTCCCAGCCCCCCTTGGGAGGTCAGAGCCATCTCTGCCCCCCAGCCATCTCTCCAGCCTGCTTCCCACACTCTGCCTTCAGCGACCCCTCCCACAGCCTTTGTTCAGTTTCCCGGGCTAAGGAGTCACCTGGCCTTCAACCCCTCCCTGGGTTCTCGTGTTACACACTTAGGTATGCGCCCTCGGGCTGTCTCCCATCCCCCAATGCAGACTATTCAGCCACACTTCCCTGTCAGCATTCACAGACCACAGTGAGAACAGGCCCAGTTCGTCACATCTCTCCCCCCTTCGAGACCGAACTGAGCAGGGTCACTTTAGCCAGTGACCCGGGGAAGTTCGAACCTACCCCCGTTCCCATGGATGCCCCCGCATCCCTCCAGTTCCTTGGTGGGAATTACACCAGGCCCCTTCAGTTTCACGCCCCCCCCTTAGGTCGGGGTGCTTGATGGCACTCGCAGTTCGCATGTGGGAAGGTTTATGCGGCCTGTGCCCTTTTCCCACCCCCATACCTCTGGGGTTCCAACTGGGCTGTGGTCTTCTCCCAGCGCTCCAGTCTGGAGGTCTGTGCTTTGGGCTCTCTTGGTTTAGAGCCGCCCTTTTAACCTTGGCCACCCTCTGGAAAGGATCCTTTATGCTGGGCAAGGGTCCTAAAGCTGTTTTCCCCTTGTCCCAGGCCTTCCTCCCCCTCTGACAGGGGTCACAGGATCCGCAGTACTGTCGGACAGTAACAAAGACCCCAGGCCAGTAAAAGCTCCGTAGCAGCCTCTGCTGGGTACGCCAGGTTCCCTGGTGCCCTGAGAGGGGAATATCATGGGCCCGGCACAGCAGCTGGCGGCGATACTTCTGGGGTACCACCAGCTGCCTCCTGATCCCCCCTGACTCCATTTCCCCTGGGGGAGCCCATTCTCGGTACAGGAACCCCTTCTCCCACAGGAACCTTTTCCGGCCACCTCGTCCCATGGTCTGTACCGCATTGAGGTCGGCTAGGTCCCTTATCTTCCGCAAGGAGGGGTCTCTCTGTAACTCGGCCTGGAACTCAGCAGCTGGGACAGGGATGGCCACCTGCTCTTCCTCGCCCGCTGGGCCTGAAGCTGCCGCCTCCCTGAGCCGTGTCCCTGGGCGTTCCCTCCCCACCAGGTTAGGGTCCTGCGCCTCAGGCAAGGCACCCCCCCCAAGGCCAGGGCGCAGTGCCCCTCGCCGGCTCTGACTGCGGGTCACAACCAGTGCCTTTTGGGGGTTGCTTGGCCAGTTCTCCAGGTCCCCCCCCATCAATACCTCAGTGGGCAAATACGGGTGTACCCCCACATCCTTGGGGCCCTCCTTGGCCCCCCACTTCACGTGTACCCTTGCCACGGGTACTTTGACTGGTGTTCCGCCCACCCCCGTCAGGGTCAGGTAGGTGTTGGGCACCACCTGATCTGGGGCCACCACCTCGGGCCGGGCCAGCGTCACCTCTGCGCCCGTATCCCAGTATCCATTGACCTTCCTCCCATCCACCTCCAGGGGAACAAGGTACTCTCTCCGGAGGGACAGCCCCACGCCTACCATATAAACCAAAAACCCTGAGTCTGGAGCATCCAGCCCCCTAGAGGAGCTGGCCTGGAGCTCTCCTCCCTCCTTAGCAGGTGGTACTCTGCCAGCCCCCCTTCCCTGGGAATGCTGCCTTTCGCCGGGCTGGGTCTCTACCCAGTTAACCCTCTGTGGGTTCGGTCTGCTCAGTCTGTCCCTGAGCCTAGGGCACTGGGCCCGTATGTGGCCCTTTTGGCCACAGTGGTAGCAGCCCATGTCCCATGGGTCCCCTTGAGTAGGTCGGATGGTCCTGATGCCGGATGCTCCCCTCTGATGGGTTTTTTCTGTATTTTCCCATGGGGAGGTCCCATGGTGACTCTCTCTCTGCGTTGTGGTGGGACTGTTCCTTTGGGACTCCTCCCTTTTATCTCCTGACCGGCTCTTTACAAACTCATCAGCCAGCTGCCCGGCGTGTCGCGGGTTCTCTGGCTTTCTGTCCACCAACCACAGCCTCAGGTCGGATGGGCACCGCTCATACAGTTGCTCCAGTACCAGCAGTTTAATCAGGTCCTCCTTCGTCTGGGCCCCACCAGCCCACTTGCTGGCGTATCTCTCCATGCGGGCGGCTAGTTGCAGATATGAGATCTCAGGGGTTTTATCTTGACTCCGGAACCTTTCCCGGTACATCTCAAGAGTCAGCCCAAACTCTCGTAGCAGGGCCCTTTTGAATAGTTCGTAGTCCCCTTTCTCTGCCTCTCCCAGTTGGCGGTACAATGCCATGGATTTGGGGTCCAGTAAGGGGGTAAGGACCCGGAGTCTGTCCGCGGGGTCCACACGGTGCAGCTCGCAGGCCGTCTCAAAGGCCTCCAGGAAGTCATCCATGTCCTCCCCCTCCTTGTATGGGGCCATGATGCACTTATCAAAGCTCCGTGCAGTCCTGGGTCCCCCCTCACTCACCGCAGCCGGGGGTTCGCTGCCCTTCAATCTCGCCAGTTCCAGGTCATGCTGACGCTGTCTCTCATTCTCCTCCCGTTCACGCTGATGCTGTCTCTCTTTCTCCTCCCGTTCATGCTGACGCTGTCTCTCTTCATGCTGTCTCTGTTGTTCACGATCCTCCAGCTCTCTCAGTTTTAGCTCTTTCTCCCATTCCAGCCAATTCCGCTCCCCGGATGCCGAACGTCGCCGGGAGGATCCTCTGCTGGCCGGCGGGCTTCGCCAGGGGGACCCCCTGCTGGCCGGGGGGTTCACGGCGCCTTCGGTATTTGCTGGGCTCCTCCCCACCCTTCCCCTAGGCATAGGAGGGAGGGGTCTCGGGAAGCCCTCAGCGGCCGGCTGACCACTCCCAACTGGGACAGACACTGGTGCCTGCGCTGCATTTGCCAGGCTGCTTCCCTGAGACACAGGGATCAGTTCATTCGCGCGATCTTCCGCCTCCAGCTGGGCAATGAGCTGTTCTTTGGTGAGCCTCCCAATGCGCAGCCGCCTCTGCTTGCACAGCTCCACCAGGTCGCTCTTAAGCCGCTTGGCATACATCTTCCTGCTGGCCACTCACCGGCCTGTGTGCTCACAGCTCCCCACAGTTCCCAGGGGGCCCCCTAGTGTGCCAGCCCTTCTCGAGGTCACCACCTCTCTGCCAGGGTTGAGCTGCAGACTCCTCCGCCCCTGGGACCACTCGCTGCGATCCCCCCGGGGGACCCTGTTACTGCAAAAGTCCTTCTCGCTGGTCACACACTCCCAGGGGTAATAACCGTCTCTCTCTCACTCTTCAGCACGCCTGGTCCCCGTCAATCCCCCTTCGTTTTACTGCTCCCCAGTCACTTACTGCAGGAAGCGCCGTCCACGGGGTGCAGTAGATCCCACCGCTGCCACCAGTTGTCACGGAGTATTGGGGGACTCAGGGCCCTACACCCCCGGCTTCCTGCGATTCACCATGACTCTCAGCCAGCCAGTAAAGCAGAAGGTTTATTTGGATGACAGGAATACAGTCCAAGACAGGTCTTGCAGGCACAGACAACTGGGACCCCCTCAGTTTGGTCCATCTTGGGGTCCCAGCCCCCCTTGGGAGGTCAGAGCCATCTCTGCCCCCCAGCCATCTCTCCAGCCTGCTTCCCACACTCTGCCTTCAGCGACCCCTCCCACAGCCTTTGTTCAGTTTCCCGGGCTAAGGAGTCACCTGGCCTTCAACCCCTCCCTGGGTTCTCGTGTTACACACTTAGGTATGCGCCCTCGGGCTGTCTCCCATCCCCCAATGCAGACTATTCAGCCACACTTCCCTGTCAGCATTCACAGACCACAGTGAGAACAGGCCCAGTTCGTCACAACGACATCCCCCCCACATCCACAGCCCGCGTGCAGTTGCAGTCACCCAAGGCAGCTCAGGGTCAGTTCTTGGTGAATCAGGAAGTCCACAGGAAAGCAGTGAGAGGGACACATGCTAGAACCTCTTTCTGTGGGGAGGGGAAGCTCCTCGAAGGGTGCGAAAGGGTGTTCACCACGTGAGCGTGAGTCCAGGCCGCTGCAGTGATAAGTGACAGGGAAGGGGTTTTTTTTTTTGGACAATGAATTTGCCAGCAAATGTCAGCAGGTCCCGTCCTACAGTGCAATCAAAGGGGACTGATTGGAGAGACCGGTGGTTATCTTGTGGCTACTGTTTGGGAGGCTGCTGCGGAGAAGGAAAACGGAGCCCTGCAGAAAGTCATTGGACTGACCGCTGTTCGGTGTCTTTACAGGCCCGATTCTGCAAGTTGCTGAGAGCCTCCCTCTCCCACTGACGGGCAGCTGGGAAGGAGGGTGGCTTAGCGTCATCCCGCGTCAGGCCCTCAAATCTGCCGGCCCAGCCTTGGCGGGTTCCTCTCTGGCATGGCGGGTTTCCCAGGCTGTTCGCTCGCCGGCCCCTGAATGCTGATGAACTCAAGAGGCCCCGGAAAGCTGCAGCCCTTTCACATTTGCGGGGCTGCCCCAGGAGGGAGCAGCGCGCGACTGACTGAGCTGTTTCTTTCGCCGGGCTGGGCGCCGGCTAATCCGAGCCGCCTCGGTTCCGCTGACGGGGCCTTTTCGAGGCTGCTAATGAACGATCGCATGCCCCTGCCTCACCCTGGTGCCGGGAGTCGGGCCTCAATTAAACAGCGCTTGGGCACCTCTGCCTTTAAACACCCCTCTCCCTTGGGCGGTGGAGGAGCGAGGGGCCTCTCGGGCCTGGTGGTTTTAAAGCACAGCTCAGTGCGGGATCACAAGTGACACGAGCTGGGCTCCCTCCGCCAGGTCTCAAGTGGCCAGTGGGACAGCAGCAGAAATAAAAGTGCCACTCCGTTTGACATAATTCACCGTGTCAGCTAAAGTCCGGGACGGGTGGAGGGGCATTGGCAGAGCTGTATCTGTGCAGGGCCAGGGAGAGCTGAAGGTTGGAATACCCGGGGGGGGGGAGGGGGGCTGCTGGTTGGGACTGAGGGGGAGCAGCAAGATTGTCTTTGTGTGCGGAGCCCAGGACTGGAACACCATAACTGCAGGTTGGGCTGAAGGGCGTCCGAGTTGTGTAGAGAGGCCCAGGACTGGAATAGCAGGAGGTGATCGCTGGCTGCTCCTAGGAACACAGGCATTAAAAGAGTAACAAGGGGGCTGTTTGTATAGCAACAGACTTGGCCGGGTTAGATTTTTATCAGTAAATGTCAAGTTCACTGTACACCCACAAACCCAGGAAAAGAGATTGCCCTCCACGATTGAAATTGACGGAGAGGCAAAGTAAGAAAAATACTGCTTGGGAACTTTAGCGCTTGGCATAAGGATATTCACTTTGACATGTCATGGTGCCAATTTGTGTGTGAATGGTTATAAAGCTTTGACAATAGCTATTGTCGTTGAATAATTGTCTGACCCCCCCACATTGTCTGACACCCCCCCTGTAGTTTCACACCTCTGTGAACATTTTGGTAAATAAAACTTGAAAAATTGCTTAACTATTGATAATCATCAAAATGATACCGATAAAAAACCTGAATTGTGCCAAGTCTTTTTATAAACCACTGTCTTGTAGCCTGAATTGTGAGTAGCCGCGGCTATCAGCGCAGGACTCCACCGACGAAGAGGTTCCCTGCTGGGCTAGAGAATTAGGTGGGTCAAAACCCTTTCCGTCATACACCTCTGCCCTGACAGCTGTTACACTGCAGGGCTGAATGCCCCTCTCGTTATATGATGGAGTTCTCCAAGGTACCCCCTTCAGTTGTTTTCCTAAAAACTCTTTGCATCCCCATGATATGCGTGACTTTCTCCTGGCTCCGCCCAATCCCGGGCAGGTCGAGTCGGAGGGTGTAGGGACCAGGTGGTATGTTGGTGGTGGTGATAATTTGCATTACAGCAGCTTCTGGATCCCAATTGAGATCGGGGCCCCATTGTGCTAGGTGCTGCACAGACACGGAGAGACAGTCCCTGCGCCAAAGAGTTCCCGTCCTCCACAGACAAGCCAGACCTAGGAAGCGTTGTTATGCCATTTTTCAGAGAGGGGGCTAAGTGACTTGACCATGGTCACATGGGAAGTGTGTGGCACAGCTAGGAATTGGACCCAGAATTCCAGAGTCCCAGTTTAGCACCTTAGCTACAGAACCATTTTCCTCTTGTGGTTTGTTCCTATGTTAATCTTCATTATCTCCGCTGGAAACAAGGAAGTGAATCAGCATCATCTGACCTGTCAGTTTCCTGGAGGCCCCAGCTGATGTTCTATGGGCCACCAGCTATTCCCAGACCTCAGACGGGGAACTGATCCTTTCTCATCAAGGATAGCTATGGAGCCAGGGCCAGTGCAAGGATGTTTTGCGCTCTAGGCGAAACTTCCACCTTGCGCCCTCCCCCCTCCCCGAGCCCTGCGGCAGCTCCCTTCCCCGCCCTGAGGCACCCCCCTCTGCGACAGCTCCCCACCCCTCCGGCCCGGGGAGCCGTGCGGCAGCTCCCCACCCCAGCTCACCTCTGCTCCACCTCCTCCCCGAGCAGCTGTCCTGCTCCACTTCTCCCGCCTCCCAGGCTTGTGGTGCCAATCAGCTGTTTGGCGCCGCAAGCCTGGGAGGGAGAGAAGCAGAGCGGGGCGGCGTACTCAGGGGAGGAGGCGGAGCAGAGGTGGGGTGGGGAGTTCCCCTGTGTGCTGCCCCCCCCCTTACTTGCTACAGGTGGTCCTCCCTGCGCCCCCCTGCCCCAGCTCCCTCCGCCTAAATGCCGAGGATGACCAGGGCGGCCGAAGATCCAGCCGCCACGGTCGCCGCCGAAGAAAATGCCACCCCCCAAATCCTAGTGCCCTAAGCGACCGCCTAGGTCGCCTAATAGGTTGCACTGGCCCTGTGCGCAGTGGTGGGTGGTGAACAGAATCAGGAAGAGGATCATCCCATTTCGCATGGATTTTATTTCCCCTCTTTTCTGACTGGTGTTCCCAGAGGCAGACCCGCCCCAGAAGGAAGTGGCGTATGCTTACTGGAGCCCTCTGTATTGTGTATTGTGTATTATCAGTCAGGCACAGCTCTCCAGCTTGGGTAATGTTCTCTCTTGGTCCCATGCCTAACCTGGGGGAACACCTCCTCTCTAAAGATGATTTGGTCTCCAAAGAAAGCTCAGTCCTGGAGCGCCACTGAATGAAGACGGCAGCTGTGCCAAGTTAAGTGGGCCGTTTATTTCCTGCGCATATGTGTGCGCTTTTGTAGCATCCTTCATTGGAGCCAGCCAAAGCATTCCAGTGTTGCTACACCCATAGGGGTGGGGTCAGTGCACACTAGCATTGGTTTACAGACAAGCAGACTTAGGCACCTAAATATTTCTGAGGATCTGGGCCGCTGTACCTAACACCCCTTGAAATCAGTGCCTAAATACCTTGGAGGATCTGGGCCACAGAGGTTAAAGGATGTGCCCAAGTTTGTATAAGGGAGTGAGTGGCACAGATGGGACTAGAACCCAGGAATCCTTGCTCTCACCACCAGGTAACACTCTCTTTTCTTGGAACCTTGTCTGGGAACCAAGCTGAGATCCACCCTGACCCCCCTGCCATATAGGGCCTTGAACCTTGCTCCCCGAGCCGATTGAGCGTGTGGCCATGTGCAGTTTCCAGTAGAATGGAGCATGTCATCCCACTCACTGATTTTCCGGAGTAGCCTTGGCATGGGTATTTCCCAGGAGTGGCTTCCAACCTGACAGCCAGCCGTGGAGTTCAGAGTTAATTACAACTGGCTGCTGCTGCTGTTGGAATTTCGTTTTCCCGGGGTTTGGAAGCCCAGGCCTGTAAACTGATCCAGCAATGAGGCCATGTGAACCTAACGCAGGAGCGGGCTGATGGGATTCGTGCATGGAGAGCTTGGGGGCTGTCTGCTTTAAGGCAGTCAGCACCTCTTCTCCAAACGGTGCATGGTCGTGTCAGGCTTCCTGCCTCCCCTCGGCTGGTGATCAAAGCTGCGTGCAGTTGAATGGAAAGTATGCCAGAGTTCGGCGAGATCCTCTTTCCAAGGACCTGGAGCTGTTAAAACCATCCAGGACAGAATCAGACTCACGGGGCGGAAGGGGGACCTCTTGGTGGGGCAGCAGACCCACCCACCCCTCTTGGCAGGGATGGATTCACTCTCCCATATGGATGGGGGTCCGAGCCCTTGGGAGCAGGGACCAGGTGATCCTAAATGCGTAGACAGCACCTAGCACATTGTGGGCACTCCCGGAATACAAAAAATAGCCTGAATGTCGAAGGTGATTTCCTCCATCACCTCCCTGTGTAGCATGTCCCAGTGCCCAGGGAATCCCTAGACACCTGGGGCCAGATCCTCACATGGTGTAAGTCAGTCTAACTCCATGGAACCATTTACCAGTCACCGTTAGACAGTAGCTGTGTCACTGCCCAATTCAGTGGGAGTTTTGACTGAGTGAGGACAGACGGATGGGGGCTATCATGTTTTCCCCAGTATTTACCCTATGTTTGCCCCATGCCCACCTTAAATAACCCCCATGTTATTTATTCCATCTTTTTCCATGGATGCAACCAACTACAGGTTTGTCCTTGGGGGAAGGACTAATCGGAACAGCCCATGTTCTACTGGGAATGCGACTGCTCTTCGGTTTGACTGCTGGCAAAAAAATGCTTTTCGAGCTGCTAAGAGAGGGCTGGCCAACCCTGCAAAGGCTGGGAGCGTTGGCAACTCTACATCCTGGCAACCCAGCTGGCGTCTTTCTTTATGCCCAAACCTTTGTCTCCAGAGACTGGCGCTATAAAGGGACGCTGTCGGCAGACAAGGTGATGTTCACAAGCAGACCCTGGCAAATACTAAAATGAGTGCAAATAAGACCAGCCAATCCAACTTGTCACTCTAATTAGGTGTTTACTAGCACTAGCAGTACATTAGTCAACCATTAGATGTAACTGTGTGCTGGGTTCCAGCAGGCAGGTAGTGGTCTGGGGTAAACAAAGGAGACAAGGCTGGAACTCAAGCTGTGTGGAGACCTGCTCTTTCTTTCTATCTAAGGTATCTATGTGGCCCCATCACCATAGTGTTCGAAGTGCCTCACCGCCTCATTCATTGTGTTCACAAGTGTTCAGCTGGGGCAGAGTTAGTTTTCACCAACGTTTAGGGAAAGCTCATGAGTGTGTGTCATTACACTCAGACAGAGAGCCCCACGTGGATATAAAATATGTATCTGCATCTGATCCGTGATGGGCACACATGGTCCACGGATCTAAAGCAGAGAGCCGCAGATTTGCAGGACTCTAGATATAAAATTTGGATCCACATCCATCCGCAAACATGGTCTGTGGATATAAAGCAGATATCTGCAGATTTGCAGGGCTCTACAGATACATGTGTTCATCACATAGGGTACTCTATAGACTGATTGTTTCGAGGAGCAGAAACAATGTCATGTGTCTTCAGCGACCAGTCACACAGCTTGAAGACCGGAAGAATACCCACAATGCACCATGGCTGAGCGCCCAGCAGACCAGAATTGACTTGCTTCAAGTGAACAGTGAGTCAGATCAGTGGGTCACTTCCCCAGCTGAGTATATTGGCTTAGGTCTGTTGGAGCCAAGGGATTTACACAAGCTGAGGGCCTGGTGGGTCATGATCTCTTCTCAGACAATTAGAGAGCAGAAGAGACCAGGCTGAATTAAACAAATAAATTGTGAGCTGCCCATAGATCATCCACTTCCATTCGAGGGCATCTTGTCATGGTCCGGAAGATAAAGATAACATGGGCGGTGGGTATCAAAGGCCAGGGCAGGCTAAGCTGCCCCTAACCCAAGCCATGGCCCTGCCCTGAGGGCTCGCCCCCCCTTCCCCTCTAGCCTGAAGCTAACATGCCTAGCGGTGGCCTGGGGCAGCACTGGGGGACCAGCGGCTCGGCCTGGCACTGGGGGCCGGCTGGCGTGGCTGAGGCGGGCAGGCAGGGGCTCCTCCAGCCGTGGGGGGGAGGGGGAATGGGCTCCTCTTGCCGTGGGGGGGGGCGGGCTTGGGTGGAAGAGGAGGGGCTGGCGGGCTAGCCTCCCCGAAAGAGGAATCCACTCCCCGCCCATGCCAGCCAAATTCAAATGAGCACGAAAGCCCACCATTTTAATTGCGAAGGTGATTAACCATTGGAACAAATTACCAAGAGAAGTGGTGGGTTTTCCATTGCCTGGAGCCTTTCTGGAAGTGATTTGGCTCGATGCAGGGGATCAGAACAGACGATCTAATGGTCCTTTCTCTCCTTCACCTCAATGAGCCTCCCAGAAGCTGCTGCTTCCCTTCCTCCAAAGAAATGGGGGGGGGGGGGAACACCCACACACAACACCACAATGACAAATATTGTCACCATGCTTCTGAAACAATAACACTGGCCGGGCGGTCTGTCACTCAGCCGTCACCCAGGGGACTAGCTCCGGCCAGACGTTTCATGTCAGCCGAAGTTCAAGTTAGGGAAGGCCAGTTCTTCCTGGCCAGACACATTGAACAAACACGGCGAGCCATTCACACGCCCCTGTGCGCTGGGTCTCCCCGGGCAAGGCCTGGTTCCCCTCGCAGGTGATGTATTTTAAGCCAGGCCTTTTGTTTAACACTTTTGCTACCACTTTGATAGGCCACTTTGCAGCAAACACTTGCTCGTGCAAGCGGAGACGTTGATAGTGATCCGAGCCAGAAATGGCAAGACAGATAGGGTTTTATAGGGCTGTCCATTACTGTAGTATCTGAGCACGTCCCAGGTAAAAATCAATACCAGCGAAGTCCCTAGTGGATTTACTTTCTACATTTAATTTTTTAGGGGATTGGAAAGTCGTTGGGGGGATTTGGGAGTAGAAGGGGGTATCAGTGTTGCGGGCGTCAGTCTGACGGTGGAAAGGCGCTTTCAAAGAGGAAGGTTTTGCAGTGCTTCCTAAAGATGGTCAGAATCTGGATTTGCCTGATCTCTCTGGAAGTTTGTCCCATAGCTGGATCCCCTCAACGGAGACTGTTTGTCCCCTGCTCTGGCACGCTTCATCCTGGGCTTTGAGATTCTCATTGTCCTAGAGGAACGCAGCTGTCACAGGGATTCAGAGATGGAAAAATTGGTCTTTGATGTAGCTGGGGCTTGATCTATTAATTGCTCTGAACATTGACCAAGGCTTTGAGCTGGCATCAGGAACTGGCCGGGAGCCGGTGGAGGGATTTGAGCATGGGCCTGAAGTGCTCATGGCAGCCTAGACTATGGACAAGGCAAGTGGCCTCATTCCTTACTAGCGGGAGCCTGGGCATTGCCTTCCCATTCCGCTCGCCTTGCTGCCGACGTTGCCTCCATCACAGTACGTGTGGAGACATGCAGGGCCAGTGCTACCATTAAGGCAAACTAGGCGGTTGCCTAGGGCGCCAAGATTTGGGGGTGCCAAAAAGAGGTGCCCCCAATTTTTTTACAGCATTCCTATGCCCCCTCCCCAAGCACGCTGTCGCTGCTCCACTTCTCCCGCCTCCCAGGCTTGCGGCGCCAATCAGCTGTTTGGCGCTGCAAGCCTGGGAGGGGAGGAGAATTAGAGCAGGGACGGCGTGCTCGGGGAGGAGGCGGAGCAGAGGTGAGCTGGGGTGGGGAGCTGCTGCATGGCTCCCCGGGGGAGGGAGCTGCCATGGGGGGGGAGCGTCTCGGGGTGGGGGGGTGGGGAGCTGCCGCAGGGCTGGGGGGGGGAGGGCAAGGTGGAAGTTTCACCTAGGGCGCGAAACTTCCTTGCACCAGCCCTGGAGACACGCCACCAAAGAGCTCTCAGTTGGGCTGCTCAAAGTCAGCTCAGGGATTGGGACAGGCAACTCCCCCGATTAATTTCCAATGGGAGTGGGAGGGGTTTGCCTTTGTGCTGCCCCCTTGTGGTCTGTCCGGGCATAACTCACCCAGCTGCAGGGAGGTTGCTGTCTCTTGTGAGGGCTGAGGTAGCAGTGGTTTAGCCCTCTGGTCACGGCACACTTCAGACCTATCCTTTCCAGGGTGTTAAGGTCCAAAAGAAAGCAGGAAAAACCACAACTCAAAACTGGGTCATCCAATGAACCTTCAGCGGGACTCCACCCTTCTGTTTAGGGCTTGTCTTCAAATGACCAATGCTTTGACTTGTCTCTTAAGGTTTTGTTGTCCCAGCTACCAGAAAGTTCATCTAACCAGCCAGTCACCTCAGTCTCTGGGCTGCAACCACGCTTTTCTCCCATCAGGAGAAGCGGAGTTCTGCTCTCCTTCCTGGGCAGCCCGGGACTGGGGTAGGTCTCTTCCTAACCCTCTCCTTGCCAGTGTGGGGCCCGTCTGCCCCACCGCAGAGTTTAAATCTGCTAGTCCTCTTTGCAAAGCTCAACCTTTGTGATGGAAGATGCTGCGGAATAACCTGCCTCAGCTCTTCTGAGAAAGGGACACGGGGCTGCAAGGTGCCAGGAGAAGCCAGCCAGAAAACACCTGGCCCGTTATGTGCAGTGAGGGAGGTGGGACTCAGACACAAGTGGTTCTGAATGAGATGGGCTCATGGGTAGTTGGACATGTCATATTTTTGCCATTGGTGAACCTGAATATTCAAAATTGAGTCAGTCCCCTGGGGAAAGAATCCTGAGATTGGCTTAAAAAGTCAAGACAGTTTAAAAATAATCAATCTTGGATTCTTTTTATTTGCCTCCTGGCATCTGAGCGATTTTGGGGTCACATTTCCAAGCTTTCCTCGGCCACCATGAAGGCTAGAAGTTTTTTTTAATGAAACCCGAGTCTCTCACATATTAGCATGACTCCAGGAGCTGGGGATTTAAGAGAAACACCAAATATCGTGTGGCTCAATAAAACCACAAGAATGGGCCCCACTGTGTCATCCCCAAAAAGACTTCATGACCCATCAGCCTCCTCCTCTTGGCTTCCCCTGCACCTATAGAAGTGCGGGCGGGCACTGGGTTGCTAAGATGGTTAAAGGAGGTTGACATAGAGGAGGTGCTCTCCTGGGGGAATCTGCGGGGGAAAGGGAATACTGCTTACCCAGAGCAGGGAGAGAGGGGTCTTCCCCACTGCTCCTTACTCTAGCCCCCAGCTAAGAGCCAGAGTGGCTAGAATGAGTGGGAACAGGTAGCCACTGGTGTCCCATTGCTGGACTGGCTGCCGCCCAAAGATGTGGCCACCACCATCAGATCCTCGTGCAGGGCTTATTTCTTGATGCCTTGTGTAGCCACAGAAGTGCGGAGGCTGAGTGCTGCAGGCCTGGCACGTAGCTTCAAGATACTTGAGGCCCCAAAACATAAATCAGATGGGTTGGGTTGCGTTGCGAGAGGTGAAAGATTCCATATTGGTTTCAAGTTTCTCCTTCCTTTTCTTTCCATTTGGTTTTCAGCAGTGCATGGCTCCTTAACTCCCTTGCATGCCTTCCCCCTTATGCTCTGGAATGCTTTAGTCTTAAAGGGGCTAGTCGGAGATGGGCCCAGATCTGAGCGCTAGAAACTTTGAACTCTGCAGTGGGCAAAACTGTAACCATAGCCAGTACAGCCAGCAGAGGGTCACATGGCCTCTCAGACTACTACCGCTCATTGTGTCCCTACAGCTACCGAGATGGTAGGCGTCCTGGGGAGATGGAGAAGTGGGAAATGGAAGGGGAAGGGTTGCTGTCTGAGGACACTGGGCTTGACACACCCAGCTTCTGCCATGCTATCGCCAACGTCCAGCAAATAGGGAAGGGGTCAGGACAGCTCCGATTGACTAGCCCGAGCAGCACTGAAAGGGACAAGCCATGCAGCTGACTGGGGGGAACCCGAAACTGACTGGCCCCTTGTCCTTGGTGGAGCTGACGGAAAGGTCGGCAGGCAGTGCACACGTTGAAAAGAAAATCATACGTTTAAAATGCCATTGGCTTCTAACAGTTTAGCGAGGCCTCCTCGCTGCAGTACTTAAAAGCCTCACAAACTTGAATGCGTTACTTAGACTGGGAGGTTCTTTGGGGCAGAGGCGGATTAAAGTCTCTGGAGCTCTGGGCCAGAGCGAATGGGGGGGAAGAGGCCTGACGCGGGAACCATGGCCCCGCCCCACCCCTTTCACCTGTGGTCCCACCCCCGTTCCGCCCCTTCCACTGTGGCTCCACTCCCCGCTCGTTCTTTTCCATCCTCGCCCCTCCCGCCCCCACGGCCCCAAGACCAGAGAAGCTCTGTGCTCCAGCCTGGGGCCATAGCGAGGGAAGATTGGGGGCCCCTGGGCACGGACACCATTGACCTATGTGGTAATCCGCCACTGCTTTGGGGCTGGGACTGTCTGTCTGTACCCAACAGAATCCTGGTGCATGACTGGGTCTCTAAGGCACTACCGCAAAACATGTAATAAAATCCCCACAACACCCCGTGGGAAAGAGGAAGTATTATCCCCATTCATAGGTGGGGAAATTGAGGCACAGAGTGGGAACGCGACGTGCCCAGGGTCAAACTGGAGTTTGCGTCAGAGCCAGGAACCGAATCTAGATCTCTTTGAGTCCCAGTTTAGGGACCACTTCCACCTCAGGTTTTAACAGCACCATGGGCATGATGAGTAAATTTGGGTTTTTTTAAATATATACAATTTTTAACCTGGGAGTTTCCCATTAGCCTCCTGGCAGGAACCCTCATATCTCCCAGTTTTGTTCCTTGCTAAGTAAGCACTCACCATAGGAGGCTTGTGAATGTGACAAACCAACAGCTGATGCCTGCCCTGAGTGGTTTATTGTGCCTTTTGCTATTGCTCTAGAAACAGAACGTTCTTCTTGACTCCGTCCTGGCAGAGAAGAGTCAGGTGGTGGGGAGTGCCGGAGTTTGACCATGGGGCGGGTGAGGCAAAGCACAGTGTTTTCATTACCAAAAATGTTGAAAGGGACGCAAATGAACAGGAGCCCCAGAAGCTAAGTAAATAAAGGATTGACCTTCCACCCCGGGGGCAGAGGTCAACTGCACACTGATGCTAATGAGTTTGGAGGCCAACTCTCCAGGCTGTAAGGGAGCTCGCCCTGCAAACGCTCGCTGAGCGAGGGACGCCTTTGGTGCGAGCGTGTACAGACTCTTGTCCGGCCCAGCACTGGTAACGACACCCCTGCTCGAATCGGCTGTGGAGACTGAACTCAGGATCCAAAGGGCTGGGTCTTAAAGGGATCCGTTAGTTCAGAAGCAGCAGCGGACTCCAACCTCCATCTGTGAGGTAGCCACTGGAGAAGCACAAAGAGTGACCCTGTATTACACACTCCCTCCTCTATTTGCTACACGCTGTGAGCAACACTGGAAAGGATGCAACTTCCTCCACATGGAGATTCCTGGAGAAATAGTGCAATCTGTTGCGCTGACAGAGAAAGCAATGGCTCAGAAAGGAGACTTTACCCTTGTGACAGGGTCCCCAGGGTGCAACCTGGACCATGGGACCGCTGACCCTCCCAAACCCACTGACCTGGGTTGCATCTCACACTGTGATGCTGATGTCATGCTACAAACCTCTGACAGTCACTGCCCTTACACAGCCATCCACAGGCATGGACACGCCCAACTGAGTTACATGAATGATCTCCCAGCCACTCATGAACCATCAATATAGAGGCTCCTGCCAATTGCCCCCAGCTCCCCAGCCTTGCACCCCAGAACTGTACTGTCA
Source organism: Malaclemys terrapin pileata (assembly GCF_027887155.1). NCBI lineage: Eukaryota > Metazoa > Chordata > Testudines > Emydidae > Malaclemys > Malaclemys terrapin. The sequence continues at coordinate 125,155,853 of NC_071511.1, forward strand.
TGCCCTGGTCAGAAGCCTGAACAGTGTCACCTCATTATCTAGTTCACCCCTCCCTCAGTGCAGAGAGGACATACGCTAGGCTTTGTAACCTGAGCGGAGATGTCCCAAGCACTTCAACCAAAACACACTGTTTTAGGTAAAATATAAAACAGGTTTATTAACTGCAGAAAGAGAGATTTTAAGTGATTGTAAGTGGCAAGCATAGAGATCAAAGCTGGTTTCCTAAGAAATAAAAATAAATGTGCAATCTAAGTTACAGGATTTGCATCAGGCAGTGTCTCGCCCTGACAGATGGTACTAGCAGGTTGCAGATCCTTAATACACAGACTGGACTCCATTTCCAGCCTGGGATCGCCCTTCCCCAGCTCAAAGTCTTTGTACTCTAGATGTTCCTCCAGATGTTGAGTTGTGGGGGGAGAGGGCAGAGAAGACAAGTGATGATGTCACCCCCCCTCTTTTATAGTCTCCTCCAACTTGCTGGAAAGATCTTTGCTGTGACGTAGGGATCAGGCAGTCCCCATTGGTCAAGCTGTCTCCAGAGTATACGTGCTGTCTCTGAGAAGTCTCTGGGAAGGCCCTTTGGAGGAATGGATTCCCTTTAATGGGCCATCAGCACGTGTCTGACTGGTCCTTTGTTGCAACTGAAAGGTTGGCTGCAGACATCGCCCAACCTACCTGCTCCTGTATTTTCCACTCCAGGCATCTGATGAAGTGGGTTCTAGCCCACGAAAGCTTATGCCCAAATAAATGTGTTAGTCTCTAAGGTGCCACCAGGACTCCTCGTTGTTTTTACATAGAACAATGCTTCATAACTTCACATATCATGATAGCACTTACAATCCAGCAGGAGATTAATGTTCAACAGATCAAGGCTTTTAATATGCTACCTCACAAGGCAAACTTTGTTCAAGTGGGGAATGTGGGGGTTCCAGGGTGCTACTTTGAGGCACTGTGTGTCACACCCCTTTGTTAGATCTGTTGGATTCATAGCAGCTTTTCAGGGCTTTAAAGTGCAACCGTAAATAACAGTGGGACACAGAGACGGATCCATTTTAATGCAGCACATCAGTGTACGAGTTTACAAATTAAGGCCTTGATCCTGCCCGCAGGGCTCAGTGAAAGACAGTGGGGCTCTGTGTGAGTGCAGGGCTCCAGATCCTACTCTGGACATGTTCGATCTTCTATTGTTTTCACTCCTGCCTTTTGCCTGTATACAATCTCTAGAGCAGGAACCTGTCAGTGGTTTACCCACTCCAGCATCCTTTGGATATCGATCGCATGAGGCTGATGCTTAGTCCCTATAGTGGACAACAGCGATTGTGTTAGGGATTAGCAAAGCGGCTTGGATGGAACAACCTTGCTGAACTTCCATCCTTGTCTAGTGGTTGCCTAGAAACGACAGGGAGGGGCAGGCTGAAAACATGGCCAAGGTTTTCAAAAGTGGCCGTTGGGTGCTGTGCTTTCAGGGGGTGGGCGCTTGGAAGAACTCCCTGAACCCCAGGCTGCTTTGCGATGGCTCCGAGCGGGGATCCCAAGTATGAGACACCCCAAACCTTATTTGCTTTGGAAAATCGTGCCTGCGCATAAATGGGATGGATGGGTAAAAAGGGCATTGTCTTTTCTTCTCACTTTTCCATTTGTTAGGGGGCTATCGATGCGGTTTCAGAGCCAGTGATTATTAGTAGCTGGGAATAACTGGACTGGCATGGAGTGCACCTGATTAGCCCACAGGGCCCACTTGTACCATAGAGGTAAGGATAGCGCATGGCTAATACCCAGTCAGTCATTCACTCACAGGAGCCTGATAATGGTGATAACAGCCTCTCCAGGTCTGTAACATTATCAGAGCCCCGTGAGTGGCTTACAGCCTTGTCACGGCTACCCAGGCTATGCATTATGTACGGGACAAGGAGACCCTCGTGAGCACTTAGGACTCTGCTTGCCGCGGCTGTTAGCTCCTGGTAATCGGGCTGCCCCTTGGACTAACGTATTGTGCTGTGTTTCTTTCGTTCAAAATTGGACTGGCCATGTGAGAGACACATCTCACTTCCCTGGTGCTCCACAGGCTATGTTGTACTTGCCCATGTACCTCGGTGGGTTGCACCCTTATCAGCTCTTAGAAGTTAAGCAGCATCCAAGCAGGTTGGTACTTGGATGGGAGACTGGGGCTGCTAGGGTTGGTGCTGCCTGTCCCCTGTGGGGGTGGCAGGTGTCATCTTTCAGATGAGACATTAAAACCAAGGTTCCCAGACATTAAAGATCCCATGGCACGTTTTTAAGAGTAGAAACATTGGCCCATGTGGGTCAGTTACTGCAGACGTAGCCTGGGCTATCCCAGCCCCCTCCCATTCACACACACTAACCCTCACCCCCTATACCTGGGCCAGCGGGGGCTGGAGGGCAGCGTTTGGATGCTACTTTCACTGGGTTTATTAACTTGCTGACTTTGCACTGAGGACGCAAGCTGCTGCTCCGCTTCCCCGTGTGCCCAGAAGGACAGACGAATTCTCCCCCGGTAAACAGAGCGGCTCAGCGCATGGCCGGGAAGTCCTAGCACTGCACGGGGAGCATGGCACGTGTGAGGATACAGTAATTGAAGCAGGGCTGGTTCATGGCCCTCCAGTCGTCACTCCCTGTCCTCAGTCGTTGGGAAGGGCAGCGAGGAGCTGTGCGTATGGACACACTGAGCAAGAGGGGATATAGAGGGGACCCTGAATTAATGAGATACTGATGCATGGAGGCCAAGTTCCCCAGCCGGCTAGCAGGAGCCAGGCCTCTGAGCCTAGGGCTAATTGTTTTGTTAGCTTGATGAGGATCTAACCTAATGTCCTGATCTCAGACACGCCCATGTCCCACCCCTTGTCTTACCCAGCGCTCTCGGGAGGAAGAGGTGTGAGATTCAGCACTGCTGCTGAGTACAGACAATGGCCCCCAGGGCTGCGTTTTGAACCCTGTGCTCACCCCACCCACCCCAAGCCAAGGCTTCCAAGATCAGGGCAAGGAGAGTTAATACTGGTTCAAAGCCAGATCAATTTGTCCATTGACCACCTAGTTCCTGTGTCCG